>NW_026000229.1:50776183-50870644 GCF_001458135.2 Marmota marmota marmota | reverse complement strand
CCTCTCACCCCTCCCCTCTCCTCTCTCTCTCTCTCTCTCTCCTTTCTCTTGCTCTTCCTTTTGGGGAGCCTGAGGCTGAAAGCCGGGGAAGCCATCCTGAAGCTTGTGTAAAGGTAAATTGTTTCTGTTTTATTTTGCGTCCCTGCAAATTCACATGAGCGACCTTAGTTCAGCTGCCCATGCCTGTTTGGGGGCGGCAAAAAACATTTTACTGAAGCAAGTATTACTGTGACTGAAAGGGCCCTTTAAATGAAATCAGAGCATTCAAATGAACATCAAAAGCAATCCAGGTATTATTCTGGATACATATGAGCCCACTGATTTCTAAACCAGAACTTTCAAAAGTACTTTTAAAAGGGGCTGGGGTTGTGGCTCAGTGGTACAGCGCTTGCCTAGCATGTGTGAGGCACTGGGTTCAATTCTCAGCACCACATATAAATAAATGAATAAAATAAAGGTCCATCAACATCTAAAACATTTTTTTAAAGTACATATACACATTCATCAGTCTCCTTTTAAAAGCCACGTTCGTCTGTATTTCCAAATAAGATCAATTTATACTGTTTCATTATTCTGCAACTATGAAATCATCTGCTCCCAAAAATACAATCTAAAGTAGATTGATCTCTACCTTTTCTCTATGTATATACATTATATCTCATTCACACCCCCCCACACACACGTAATTGAACACAGGGGTGCTTTACCACTGAGCTACAATCTGCAGCCCTTCTTATTTATTATTTTGAGACAGAATCTTGCCAAGTTACTGAGGGTCTTACTAGCTTGCTGAGGCTGGCCTTGAACTTGAAATCCTCTAAGCCTCCCAAGTTGCTGGGATTATAGACTTTCACCACCACTTCTGGCATCCTCATATATTTATATTTGCCATATGGGTATGGGGGTGGAGGAAAACAAGTATTATATAACACGAATTGGTAAAGTAACCTCCTTCTAGAATTTTAGCAGATTTCAATCCTTGTATAATTACAGTAAATGATTAGAGTAAAAAAAAATGTACAAAAACCTACTGTGGTTTGTTTTACCCTTCTGCAACTTTTGAAAGTTACTAAGCATGGTATTCAAATCTGTATCTAATTCTTAATGAAGATAATAATAAGTGATCAAATATTTTCTAGTATGAAAGGAAGGAAAATAAGATATTACCCCATTTTTAAACAGGCTTTTAACAAATAGATCTTCTTCTCTGCACATTCCATTCACTTCTGCTTCCACAGTTGGCTTTCCTATTATTATGACTGCACAGACGCATCATTTTGGCCTTTCTCTGCACATCTGCTGTCTACAGGAAGCAGAGTAATATGGGAGTAGACAGCAGGCTGCTCCTCAGAGGCCAGGGGACAGCGTTCACCACTAACATGCTGAAGAACAGGGCTGCAGGGTCTGTTTGTTCTGGAGATCTCCCCGTGTGAATCAAGGGGAGGGTGTCCAGGCTCTAGAGCATCTCACACCATTTCTCCATCATCTCTAAGTGCTCTGACTGAGAGACTCAGGGGCCTAAAAAAAGCTTCACTCCCTAAAAACAAGCTTGGCATTAAAATGCCACAGTTGGAGAAATTAGCACCAGGAGAGGGAGTCAGAGTTAACAAAGACTGCCTTGACAGTGACAATGGTGGTGGTAAAAGTAGCATGACTTGCTGGTTTTTTTCCATTGAGTTTTTGGCCACAGGCTTCAAACTGCCTTGCATGCCCTGAGCAAGAATCAGCTATAGGCTCTCTCTTTCCCCTTCTAATTCTATGAAATTTCTTTGATTACTTACCAGTTGCTGATCTATTGTTTTGTCCTGTATCTGTTCCCCCTTACTGACATTCATTCTCTCCCATTCACCATCAATACCTCCATCTCCCTTCAAACATTCCATGTGTGTGTGTGCGCGCACACACACACACCTCAGCCATAATGTAGTTGGGCCAGGCTGTGCAATGCACAAAGTGCACAAGAAGCTTATAGCCATCCTGCTGTCAGCTCTCTGAGCCACACACTATGGCTTCAGGCTGTGTCTACCCACCTAAAGAGAAGCCTTCGTTGGTCCATTTTGTGCAAAAGCACCACCATGCACAAGTCTTGTGCCTTAGGATAGTATCTTCCCAGAGAGGGCATCATTTTCTAATTTGTATGGACTACAGTTAGCTCTGCTTTATACCCTCTTATGCAATCATGTGGACTAAAAAGGCAGCTCTTCCCGACAAAACAAATACTTTTCAAATTCCCTTTGATTAAAAAAAAACAAACAAACTTGTTTTGCTCTCTTCAACACATATACTAAAACTGAAATGATACAGAGAAGATTAGCATGGCCCCTAAACAAGAATGACACGCAAATTTGTGAAGCATTCCATATATTTTTTTTTAAATTGCCATTTTAAGGGACACTATTACATTAGTATCTTTTCCCATGGACAGAGTGATCCACATCCAGCAACATGACTTCTGCAATTTGAAAAAAATGGATCACAGCTGCAAAATGTATTGAATTAAGCTACACATGTGCAGGTCAATGAAAAGGACATCTTGCTATGAAGATTAAATGAGGTGAGATAGATAAAACTTCAAGCATAACATAGCAGGGGCTCAGTACATTTTGAAAAGAATTAAAGAGGTGAAGAAACTATTAAATAGCAATCTGAAACTAAAAATGAATAGCAGCCTAAGGCCACTATGCATAGAGGAAATATACTTTAATGCAAAATAACTGTACTCAAGTCCACTACATCTTGCTCTGCATTCTTCGGGAAAGGCATAAGGCAGGAAACTAACCTTGACTGAGCTCTTCCCATGGCTGCCCCCACATCATCAGGATGTGTATGCTAAGTTCAACACAGTTCTAACAGCTGAGAGTTGTTATTCCTCTTCCATATAAAAGGACCTGAGTGATTGGTCTCAAGGAAGGATAGAAACACTCAAAAGAAGGTTAAAAGAAAATCTGAATGTTCACACCATCAACTATTTATAAAACTCAAGGTTTGCACCAATAAGGTTTCCCTTTGTGCATCTACACACAAAAAAGGACAAATGGCTCTGCTAAATAGTATATATGGCACCCAGGGGGCTGTGTTCAGCCTGGCTCCTCAAGTTGTAAAAGAACTTGTCTTGGCTACAAAGATATTTTAGAGAAGGTACTCATTCCTAATTTAGAATCTGGCAAATAGAAGTTTCTATAGTTTGTTTTATAAAATGAGGTGATTAATCCTGAGCACTAGGTTAGATAGAGATTGGGGGTAGAAAAGTGTGTGCCTATTCCCAAGATGTTAGCTTCCACAGCTGACAGGCAAATCCTTGGAATCTGTCTCTAGTACTGCAAGTGCCCACAGTTGAAGCACGGAACCCCTTCTCCACATTCTATGGGACCTTCACTGGTGGGCCTGCTTCTACTTGCTCCTTCATTCTTTAGCCAGCTGCTGCTGTTCCCTTTGTCTCTAGGACTAAGCAGCGCTCCCTAGGCCCAAATTCTCCCTAGGCAGGCCTTTCTTCTCCTTTTCAGCTGCCTAAATTAAGCAACTCATATGACGTTTGTTCTTTTCAGGATCAGATATTCCCATTCTCAGGTGTGGACTACGGAACTTCACCTCAGCTTTCCGGAGAGCATGGATAGTATTGAGGGGGGACTTTGTCTTAAGTAGGTTGCAGCTGTCCTTGTTCCAGCATTTCACAGGGCCTGACTGCAACTGGTTTATAAACTGGGGCTGTATGCCTCGCCTGCATAGTGTTATTGGATGGACAGAATCGTGTGCTTATGAAAACTCTTGAGTAAGTGTGATATGCATATTAACTTGAATTGTGCAACTGCTTTTATTTTCTGGAAGTTATTGTGTGATTTGGATTTTAGTCACCAAAGATGGCCCATTTTGTGCCTGCTGCCTTGTCCTAGCCATTCTCCACATTCCTGAGCACCTCCTTTATTCTCTCCTCTCCTGGTTGTGCCTCTCTGGACACTGGTTATGGAGCAACTTGGAGCAAAGCTATGCCACAGCCCTGTCCTCCTCGATGGCAGGGCAAGTTTCTCCTATTTTTCCCTTTGTACTGTCACACTCCTCAAATATTCAACACAAAAGTGCAAATGTGCTGATTGTTTCATCTCGTGGCTCTGGCAAATTAGCACGCAGTGTTGGAATGACTTTTTACTGTGTTTTTCTTTCGTATAAACTGTTACATAAATGCCAAAACACAGGGATGCAACTGCTTGGTTTCTGGGTGTTTTTCCAGGGTGAAAATTTGACTTTTCTCAGAAGAAAAATATAGATACACGCTGTGTCTTATAACTATGTTGTCTCATAACCATCATTTTCTTTTCAGTATTTTCTTCCAAAATACTAGCTTCCAGCTAGATTGTCATCTGTGTGTCAAACAGTAAAATACACCCCTGCCGATGTGCCTTTGCCCGAATGAAATCAATGTGATTTTAAAGCTGCAGAGAGTTAAACAGTTATTCCCACGGCATGGCCCACTGCAGTCACCCTGGTGCTGGTGATGGTACTCTGTCACAGGCATCAACAGCAGGGACACGTTTGCTGTGCGCCTCTTGTTCAGAGCCTTATGAAGAGAGAAGTGAGGCACAAGCTGGAGCTCAGTGTCTGCAGTCTGCAGATAAGACACACATCTGTGAGACAGCACAATTCTTGGTGTCTGCTGTTAGCTTCCTGTTCACCTGCACTGCTTCCAATGACTCCCATGGCAAGCATTAATAAAGCAATAAAAAGTGTTAGCAGAACACTTAAATTATCTGTTCTGTTGCAGGAGTTTTTTTTTTTTCAATCCCAAGCTCCTTTAAGGAGGCCGTATCCATTAAAGATGTAACAAGGGATTCTCTGTAAGGATGGCAGTGGCCTCAAGTCCTTTGTGCATCAGGGCAAATTATAAATGTGAAAGTAAACAAATGTCTGGAGCCAACTAGAAGGAATGTGTGTCATGCCACTTTTCAGTTTACCAAGAAACGTATCATTTCCCCATCAAAATTTTCAGCTTTTAAGTTGATGACAGAAATGGGAGGGAATTACCAGTTAGTTTAGAATGGACTATTAACAAGAACAAGTGTGTCCTGGGTGGGACTAAGGAGGCCTTTTAGGAGTGACTGTAGCTCCAAAGCCATAGCTGACTTCTTGCAGACACTGTCAGAGCCTCTCCAGATGGAAGCAGAGGATGCTGGAGACAGAGACGGGCCTATGAAAGCTGAGTGTTTGGGGTCAAACAGAGCCTCTGGCCATCACGGGGAAAAGACAGGATGGTAAGAAGGAGGGGACCTGGTCAGTTAAAGACAACTGGAGTGCTCAGAGTTGAAGACAAGCTTTAGCTTTAGGTAAATTAATATTAATTTTAAAAAAATTTATACAGAATGAAGAGACAAGAATACCCTATAATGGCTTTTACTTGAATGCGTTCATTTCCAACAACTCTGCTTACTATTAGAAAAAGAGGGGTGAAGGGAAAACACAAGGCATTGATCTTGTCAGGCCCATGAAAGTGAAAGGACTAGGCATCTTTTAAAACCTAGACAAAAGCAGCACGGGGACACTACTTGAAGTTCTGGTGTGTGCCCAACATCCCATAGCTAAGTTTTCAACCATCTTTGAGAACTAAACTCCCAACATATTTAGCTTTGACCAACTTTTCTGTGTCTATAAACCAGAGTGTGCACCACATACACAGCATTTTCTTAGTAGCATAATCTGGGCAAAATTAATCTTGTCTCGATATCTCTCTCTCTCTCTCTCTCTCCATGCTTTGTGCAAACACACAAAGGTCTTAAGCAAAAGGTATGATTTTCTTAAGGTACTGCCCACTAAGATAAAGAGGAATAAAATTTCCATGGTCATCTCTTGGGGGAAATAAAGGATATATTTTGGGAGGTATAAGAGTAGGCAGCAAGAAATTAATCTTAAAATGTGGCACAAAATATTAACATGTATACTTTTGACTACACCGTTGGCTATACAGTATTTAGTTGTGTCAAAACAGACAACAAGGGCTGGGGATGTAGCTCAAGTGGTAGCATGCTCGCCTAGCATGTGTGAGGCACTGGGTTCGATTCTCAGCATGATATAAAAATAAAGACATTGTGTCCAACTGAAACTAAATAATAAATATTAAAAAAAAAAACAGACAACAATTAAAGCAGCAGCAAATGTTAGCTTCAGCACCAATCATTTTTATTACCAGGAGATCCACCTGGAACCATTTATCTTCTCTAGGACTATATAGGTATACATAGAAGAAAATGCAACTCTTGGCTTATATTATAAACACCAGACTACTTCCAGGAAAAGTGCAGAAGCTGGGAGCAACAATAACAACAAAACAAACAAAAAACTCCTAAGATTACATTCTCTGAAAGGAGATGTTCCAGAAAATAATGGCAAAGCATGGCTATGTAATCTGGCCAAGGAAGAAGACAACGAGTCTGTTCATTTGTTAAATCACTGCCTGTGGAGTCAGACATGGTTCAAATCCAGGTTGTAACATTGATCAGGTTTCTTCATCGTACCTTGATTTCCTTTCATATGAGTTGGGACGTTAGTACACCCAGCTGAGAAGATGCTTGGAGGAACTGCATGAGATCCTGTCTGAAAAGTACTCGACAGGGTGCTTAACTAGGGAATGATGCTTCATAAAAAGTAGCTTTTATTAGCTGAGCAGGAGTTTTTGAATACAAAAAAGATGTTTGATAAATAAAAGAGCAGAGAGATGGGTAGGATGACACTGGTAAGGAGCAGGCAGAGGGAAAGGCAAGTCTAACAAAAAGAACAATGCCACATTAGACCAAAATTGAGAGAAAAATGACACAAAGAATATGAACAGAGTGCCTGTCAATACATAAAAACCCAGAGATTAGAAAATGATAAACCAATTGCCTTTTTAAATCATTGGCTTTTTTGTCTTTGTAATAAAATTTCCAGGATAGAGCACAAAAAAAAGGGTCTTGAACATTTGTCTAATACAAACCTCTAATGTGGCACATGTGAAAGACTTCCTGATGCAGTGAACCTTCCCCAGCCGCCAGAGAGCGCTACAGAAAGTGACAGAGGGTGGACCCCTGGCCAAACAGGGTGCCGGCCTCAGAGGAGCCCTCCTCCTACCATAACAGCATAACTAACCCATCTCATCTGTGAGGTCAACTGTCATTGCAACACCTTGTGATATTCAACAGGACATTTTCATTCTTTCCTTTTTCTAGCTGATTCCAATGCCAATTTCTCTCTACAAAGATGGAAAGCCTGGGTGGGCCTGCTTGAAGGTGACAGGGAAGACGGTCTGGCCTGCAGACCCCCTGCAATACTTGGGGAGCTACATGACTCTGGATGAATCCCTTATGCTCTAGGACCCAGTCCACCCTCTGTCAACAGAAGGGGGGACACGTCACTGATGTTTCTAACTCAGAGGACTGTCATCACCCTCGAAGGAGATGTGTATATATAACTATAATACACGTAAGAAATGTAAGAAACTCTATTGTTAGAAACAACAACCTATTTGGAAACACTTTCCTTAATGTTTAACATACTACAACCAAGGGGAACTTAAAAAAAAGAAAAATGAAAAAAACTTCTAGATCTGAATTGAGATGCTGACAAAGGGCTGAATAATTTAGAACATGTTTGGAAATGATTAAATTCTTAAATTATTATATAGGAAAGCAAAATTATTCTTAAAGACACTGTAACCTTGCATGCTAATCAGCCTAAAGAGAAGCAATAACTGTCAACAGCTCCTGGCAAAGAGCCAATTTTCTGCTGGCTAAGTGAAGAAACGGAATTAGCTTTTTCAGGAGCCAGAAAACTGAGCCCTGATGACATGAATCTCGATAGCAATGGAGCTCCAAACACAGCCTCTGACTACAGAGTTTTGTTCCTTTCTTGCCAATGAATTACGTTATAATGAATACAATTACAACTGGTATATAACAAACCACCTACCAGTGTACACAGAAAAACTATCATCAAATGTATAAAACTCAGTCACTACAACTAAGAATTGTAATTTGACAAAAATGATGTGAATTATGTGAAATATCTGCTTTTAGGAGAGACCATGTTTGCAGCACAAAATAGCTTATGATTTGTTGGGAAGGTGTATGTGTATTTTACAAAATAACAGTGCAGCCTGAACACTCAACAATACTAGCCTACACTCTGCTGAACAAGTAGTTTAATATGCCTTTATTATGAACTGGGAAATGATGCTAGAGAACAAGACTGGGCATAGTGGAACTCCACAATTGGCTTAGAAAGTAGAAAATGAAACAGCAAAGAGCCTTAACAAATAATGCTACAACCCCACAAGTGCAAATGACCTTGACAAGCTCCACCCTACCCCCACTCAAGAACTCATACACTTACAGTGAAATCTAAACCAAATAAAAGATTAATCATTTCATAGTCACATAAAAAGAAAATGCATCATCATATGGCTTTTAGTTTTGCCTTTCTATAATGTTGATTAAAGAATGAAGCAAAATTAATTGCTACCTTGAAAGCCCAGAGATGACATCTCTGCAAAATATAAACCAGACTAAGCAAATTCCTGAGCAGTACTGGCACACATTCCCACATAAAAATAAAATTACAGCCATAGCTACAATGTAATTAATAAAATTTCGCAGCATCATAATGTGATATGTGACAACATAAAACTTCACAATTTTTATAAGCCCCAACAGTGTCATTATTTTGTGGTCACACTATGTGTTTTAGGTTACCTACTGATGACCACAGGCATTAGGTACCTAAATTCTGTACCACTGGTGATAGTGACAAATCTGGACAGGCATCATTAAGCAACAGTGAGTTTAATTAAAAATTTATCTGCAAAACTAGGCTATATTGCAAGACTTGGATTTTTTTCTTAAGACCTAGTTAATTTTGAAAATAACATGCTCCTTAATTCATGTGTTTTGCTACCAAAATGTAGAGTTCAATTGAAAATTTATTACAGTTTAACATCAATTACAAAATTTCAACTACTGACTGAAGTTATTTTATTTCTGGTCACCTCTTTTAGACTTGATTCATGAACTAATAATGTTTCTACAAAGCTAGAAATAAGCCATAAAGCTAGAAAATAAGGATAATTTCCTTCTACTTGCCTACTGAGGAAACTGAAAAGCACATGAAAAGAACTCCAAAGTACATTTGCCTACAATACAATCAGCCACATTTCCCTTCAGCTAGTTTTCCAATGAGCTGTGTTTTGCTAGCAACAGTACAAAAGGGCATCCACTTTTAAACGCCTTCTCCCCAAAGCCCCTTATGCTCATGAACAGGACTTAGCCTGTAAGATGCAGTGTTTCCTAGACAGAAATACACTTCTAAAGATAGAACAGAAAGTAATCCCAAGGACTGGGTGTCAAGACTGATAAAGAGCTGTCTCACTGTCATCTACATTACCAAGTGAGAATGTTATGCACATAATTACAATTGTGTGATTCATGAATGACATGTGTCAGCATCTTGAAGCTAGGTAAAACACTAATATTAATTACTGAAATCTATTCTCAAATTACTAAGCAATTATGTCCATTAATTCAAAAACACAGGCTTAAGTGAAACAGTTATTAAAATGTCCAGCATCTCTAAGTTAAAAAAAAAAAAAAAAACAACAGGATGATCTGGATAGCACAAACCCATGCAGTCACCTCCTCATCCAGAGGGAAAGAGCTCTCTTAGACTTTCTCTCCCTGGCATATTGCCCCAGAAGTCTAAAAGAACACCTCCCTGTGGCATTCAAGGCACATGTCTCCTTTCCCTACTAGTCACATAATTTCAAAATGCTTCTTTTGTGCTGTACAATGTATATCTTATGCATGAATATTAAATGAACAGTTAATATTCCACCCAAAATGAAAGAGTATCTATCGTTTAAATTCCGGAGGTCTTTGAGCTGCTTATGTCCTCCAGTCCCTTTCAGGGCTTCCCCTGTCATTGAGAAGCAGCTTAGTTCTCTGTGGGACAAACAGGTCCCACACCTTCTTCCTACCAAGAGAATAAAGAAACCACTTGATAAAATTCTCCCCACTGGTCTTGCTCAGGGCAAAGTCTAGGAGAGGAAGAAAAACTAAAAGTAAGGAGAGTATACCAGAGCAATGGCACATGCTTATTATCATATCATTTGTAGATACTGTAAAACAATATTCCCCAAACCAAACTAATCCAACTGGGGAATACCACCAACATCCAAAACTGGATCAAGAGAAAGAAGAGCATCATTTCCTGTCCCAAATGCATCATGGTACCTGTAAAAGTCACAGCATAGGATTCATCACCTTCTGGTTCTCTCCCCACCCTCTCCAACCACCCTCCTTCCCTCAAAGTTGCAGACTCCCATCCCTTCAAGATGGGAAAACAAGATACATTTTCTAGCCCTGTATCACAATTAACTTAACAGTATACTTCCCTGTGGAACCCAGCTTGAGATCTGTGAGTTTTGGGGAATTATATCAGTGACATTAGGACAAGCTTTATAAATGAGACTTTAAAAATTAACACATACAAGGTACATACTTGTCATTCAGAAAACTGATAGAAAGCCAACAAAATAAATAAACCTATGCTCCTTTCTGGCATCTTCCTACTCATGATCAATGCTGCTCACTCTGAGCCCCTCTCCTGTTACTTCAATTCCTGTCTCTACCACAGGTTTACCAACTTCACCTCAGCACATCTGTGCTCCCTCCATCCTAAAAACACACTGCCATCACCCAAATTCTTCCCTTTATCATCAAATCACCAAGCTTCTTAGGGAAAATAGTCCTCACATTCCTTCAATCTTTGCTCTTTTTTCATTTTGTTCTCTGTAATCTGGCATTGACCCCCGCTCTGATAACTGCCCTAAACTACCCCATGGGCTTGTCTCCTGCCTCCCTTCTTAAGTTTAGCCCTGCCTATGAAATGCGCTTCTCCCTAGGCTTCCAAAAAGTTAATTCCATTCAACTCTTGGGGCTGTTTGGTTAATTACTTTTGTAATTCTAAACAGCATATTTTTCAAATTCAGACAGTAACCACATGATCTCTTTTGTTCTTATTCCTGATACACCCCTCTCATATATATATATATATATATATATATATATATATATGCACACATATTTCTTTTTATTCTTCCAACAGGGTTATACTACAATTTTTAGTTAAATCAATATTAATTTTGATATTATTGTGACCACACTAACATTGTTCAAAGCCAAACCCTGCAGTGAACTATGACAAAGTTTCCCTTCCTCAACTTTTTCTTTTACCTGTAGTTTTACTTTTGATTTGCTTATTTGTTATCAATGACTAACGAACCCCAACTCTCCTATAAAAGTACAAATCTCTGTCAATATAGTTATATGCATTAGATAATCCATTGGTTGCATTTTTGTTTTTGTTTTTGCTTTTGATATTCCCACTTCCAAATAAAACTTAAGTCTAATGCTTTAACCTGGATAGACTGTTCTCTAGGTCTGCTCCCGGGCTGCTATCCTGGGATTCCCTTGTCATCCCAGGACATCCTTTGTTTCTCCCTTGTGTAGAATGTTTCCTGGATCCCATGCATTCCCTCTTCCCTCATTTAGACAGTCTACCTTCTAGTAACTTCATGAGACAGGGTACAGAGCAGTTACATTTTCACATCTCATATTTGAAGACGTCTTCATTCTATCCTCATACTTGACTGGAAATTTGGCAAGCAACAGAATCTTAGGCTGGGAATAATTTTTATTCACAATTTTGAAAACACTGCTTCACAGTGTTGCTGGTGAGAAGACTTTCTAATTCCTGGCCCTTTATATGTGATGAGTTTCTCTCTGGAGGCTATTAGGACTCTTTATCTCTGGTATTCTGAATTTCCCAATTATATGCCTTGATGTGGCTCTTTTCTTCAGTTTCTCTGTTGGGCTCTTAGTGTGAGTGTTAAATCTGGAGATTCATTTAATTGGTTCTGAGGTATTTTATTCTATTATTCTTTATTAACTCTTTTCTTCCCATTTGCTGTAAGTTTGTACTAACTAAATGCTAGACTTCCTAGATTGATCCTCTAATTTTTAATTTTCCTTCTTAATTTCCTTACTTTGTTTTTCTGTTCTACATTCTAAGAGATAGTTTCCCTTTTATTTTCTAAATCTTTGATTTATTTTATGCTGGCATTATACTTTTCCCCAACATTTTATCTTGAAAAACCTCAAAACTACAAAAAAAACATCTTTCACCTAGATTTATCTATTGTGAACATTTTACGACATCTGCTCTTTCTACATACGTATCTTTTCTTTTTGGTCAATTTAAAATGTGGCATTTCACTCTTAAATACGTTAGATTGCTTCTAAGAACAAGGACACTTGCATAATCACAGTTCCATTACACACTTCAGAAAAATTTAACATTAATGTAATAATGTCTATTTTACAGCTTGAATAAAATTGCCCGTTATGCCCATATCAATCCAATCCAGGATTTGAGTAGGCTTTTCATTCTTCTGCTTCCTCTCCTCATCTCCCTTCATCTGGTATAAGTCATTGAGAACTTCCTATAGCTCCTGACTCCTCTTCAGTATTGATGTCTCACTTCCTTGAACTTAGGTAAACCTAAGAGTTACTAAGGATACTCCCTGATCTTTGCTCCTCCAGATTGTCAATTATTTGGTAAGCATCTAATTCCCTGAATTAAATCTTTTTCAGTTTTAAATATTCAGATCATTGGTTCTCTTTTTTTTGTAGTTTTGAGGGTTTTCAAAACTTCTTTACATTCTCTAAAAACTATTGAGAAATCCCCCAAAACTTTTGTTCATGTATTGTATCTATAAAGGCATTTGCCATATTATAAATTAACCAATGTGATTCTGCAACCTGTACACTCAGAAAATGAGAAATTATACCCCATTTGATTCAAATGTATGACATGTCAAGATCATTGTATTGTCGTGTGCAATAAAATAACTTAAATATTCATTAATTCACTGGATAACAATAGTAAACACTACATATTATCACAAAATAGTTTATGAAAACCAATTTTCTATTTACAACATGAAAAAATAATTTAATGGCAAGAGTGACATTGTTTTACATTCTTGCAAATCTCTTTAATGTCTGTGTGTGGCTAGATTCTCACATCTGCTTCTGCACTGAACCTGTTGTGATATAAAACAGTTTGGATGAAGTACATGAAGCAAACCTAGCCTTCCATAGATAGGTAGCTGGAAAAGGGAAAATTTTAATAGACTTTTCAGATAATTATAAATACTTCTGTGATAATGCACTAAAAGTTAACAACCAGTCCTCTCTTAAAAGATAGCTATAATGTGGAATCTGAAACTATAGCGATGAGAGTTTCTTACCTTGTTGTATCAAAATCCATTGGTCTAAATTTCACACTGAATGGATCTTTTAACTATGTATGATTCCACAAATTTCATCATGCATTGGTCATTTGGGAAAATAGTTCAAAGAGTTATATAGATCTTCCAAATGATGGCATATTTCATTATATATATGAAAAACTCATATTTATTAATATCACCACCAACCTCATCAGAAGAATTTTAATTACTGGAAACTGTCAAGTTCTGGGTAGCAGATTCAAGTCAACATCCTAATTTTTGCTTGAAAGCTTGATTATAACATTGCCAACAAAAGTCCTGCATAGTTTCCCTTTCGAAACTGGTTGCCAAATATCCAAGTATGAATAACCTTATTTATTTATCATTCTTTCAGGTAAAAATGGTGTTCTATGAAAGTGGCCAGTGCAGCCTGCAAGTCAAACAACTGTACAAGTACTTTTCTTAAGAGAGAACTCTCATGCTCTTGTTACATGACAGAAGTTCTGTGTGCACACGTCTCACTTCATCATGCAAAAAATAAAGACTTGTATTTAAGGGTAGAAGTCTAAGAAAAATAATATTTACTGCTTCAACAAGTAAAATTGCATTTTTTAAAACTGCAGGTATTTTGCGGCAACGAAGAACAAAATGACTATAGCTTGGAGCCACTACATGGATTCATGCTAAAGTGCCAGCAGTTTTACCCACCACTGCTTCTGAACCATTAGTGCAAATGCCAACACAGGGAGAAAGTAAAATGTGACAAAAAGCTAACAGCCCTCCTTCTCCTACACTTCCCAAGCAAATGGAGACACCTTTAATTCTTGGAGCAAACTTTGCTGTGCCTATTTGAACAATTGCTTCCCTCTCTTCCTTCCCCTTCTACCCAACCTTGACTTATTTTTCAGGTCTTGAATGTCATCTCCTCTGCAAAGCCCTCTCCACTTCCCTGAGATGAGGTCAGGTGCCCTCCCAGGAACTTCCATAACACTTGTCTGCAGTGGTGAGTGGGCTTAAGTAGGAGCCAGGAGACACTCCCTTTCCCAGTGGCACCTGCATCCATCCTGGCAAGCACGCAAGAAAGATTAGGCTGACTCCTAAATGTTAAAGCTCTCTCTATAAAGCTGGCAGAGTCACCTTGATAATACAGTACTTTGAATTTAGGCACCAATGCCATCTTGTCCCATGAAAGAAGAATCTGGCTTTTATTGCCTATATACCTAACAATGATTAGAATTTTATATTTTCCTTTTGAGTCCCAGTCTGAATGCCTGGCAACTTCCCATGTGCCTGTCATTTGGGCAAAGGTCCAAGGGTCAATCCAGAGTAAAGACACAATAGCCAGGACCCTAGGATACCTGAAGGCACCAAGGTCCACTCCTGGTCAGGGCTGCTGCTCCATACTAACAGTCCCTACCAATGCAGGTCTCCCTACTTTTTGGTCACATAGAAAACAGTCTTTTGATAGGTCCTACCTCTTTTAGCCTGTAGCTCGTGCTGAACTCCACCCAGTTTTCTGTTCCTAATATATCCCTATAATATCGTCTTCTATGGTACTTCTAATTTTTTTTCCTGGAATCTCCTACCAAGTTACAATCCCTTAGGGTAGTGAACATAATACTCCCAGTACCCACCACAGTACCTGATACAAGTAGGTACTCAAAAATATCTGCTGAAGCAATTAATGTAGATAAAGTACATAAGTTCTTAGCATAGTGACTGGGACACAGTCAGCAAGCAGTCCATAGGGAAGTTGTTCTGATTCTGATGTGATGACAATTACAAGAATGTTAGGATTTATACAGAGAATAGTAATTTTTTGCTCTACTGGCCTTGTTGGCAATGTGTAAAGCATATTATTTATTAGGATCTAATAATCTGAGCATGTGTCTAAGGGCAATGAGAAATGATGCGATTCATGAATCTTAAGACTCTGGGCTCACTCTGCTCTTGGGTAGTAATTTGTGTTATTAATTTCTGTCTCCCCAGGATTTCACTGAAGACTTACAATTCAATAGCCATGTAATCACTGAAAACTAAGGGCCTTATTTGATAACTTTTTGAGTACATTTGGATGAGGCACAGCCAACCTGCTTTCAGGAATAGCAAGTCATTCTCACATAACATGCAGCAAATCCCCCTGAGGTTAATACCAACAAGTTTAATAAAAGGAGTGGCAGTGATCTTGTAATTCAGAGAACACTTGACTGAGTTCCATATCAAAGGTTAACAGCCAGTGCATGAGAGCTATACGCTGAGAGGGAAATTGTTATTAGATTGATAAAACACCCAACAGCAGGAAACAAAGGAAATGTTCAAGGAAGAAAGAGAAAAGTCACAGACTACTGCAAGGACTGGTGAAAAAGTCCAGGGTTTTTATGTTATTTTAAAACATCTGAAGGGGAAACACTGTGTTTTCTAGGTATGGAGAACTATTAGCAAAACAAAGTGGCACTTTGTGGAAAATTAGAAGCAAAAATGTCACATCCAGACTAGCAAATTAAGAGTCATTTACTGCATTCTGAAATGACAACTTTCTAAACAGTGAAGTTAAACTTGAAGGAAGGCCTTAGGAAGCATGATCCATTTGGCAAAGGAAACTTTGTAGGTGAGAAAAGGTAGAAGAAACACTTTCATCAACTTAGAATAACTTAATTTTTTTCCTTAAAAGGGAAATGGAAGGATGATACACAAACCCCTTTTCGTTTTCTACACTCCCCAGCCCCGTACTGATGACTGTACCCAGGAATGCTCTACCACTAAGTTATATCCCCAGCCTTTCATTTAAATTTTTTGAGACAGCCTTGGATCTGAATTTTGCCCAGACTGGCCTCAAACTTGCCATCTTCCTGGGTGGGCCTCCCAAGTAGCTGGGATTTCAGTAGGGACTACACATATATTCCAATATAACTTTGGAATTAAATCTAAAAATAAGTCACAGCTAATCTGTTTGGTCAAATAAAGGCAAATAATCAGAGGCACTGACCCCATAATCAGGAGATGAGAAAGTTCCTAAGGTTACCATTTGTTCTAATTAGGTCACTTTCCTACTGCAAATACCCTAGTAAATGAAGTGTGTCACTTCAGTACTCAACCTTTTCAAACAACAATGTACTTGTGAAGCATCACTGGAAAGCTGACTGCTGTTTGGTTGGTTATCTGTGATCTTTTCTTGCATCAAAATAATGGTTACTGATTAGTTCACAGGGGAAAAAAATCCAACTTTCCATTTATTCCTTAAACACCCATAATACTTTGAACAACTTTTTAGTCCAAGTGCATTTAATTAATTACCCTCTTCCCTTTCCAAACTACTTTCTAACTCCAAAATGTGGGGCTAGGGTCAGGTATGTGCAATAGGAGATTCCTCTGGGCATAGGGGTCCTGCAAAGCCACCAAAGGGCCTTGTAGCACCCCCTGGGAGCCATACTATGTTTGGCAAGAGTACATATCATATCATGGCTCTACATGAATACTATCTGAAGGAGCAAATTTTATTTACTTTCAAAATCACAGAATGGTTTTGCTTGTAAATATTCACTCTCACATCCTATTGAGTCAATGCCTTCACCTACGCACCCAAGCTTTCCTCTGCCCTCCTGTTCCAACAGGAGAAAATTTTATGCTTCCTCAGGCCAGTTCTGACCAAACTCCAGCCACTCCTCCCATCTTCTCCAGGATCCTGCCCAGTCTATTGCCTCCTCTTTTTCAACCTCCCTATCTCCACAGGTCCACACCTTTCATGCTGAAGGACGCTCAAGACTCTCCATATTAAAACATATTTATAAGTATATTCTTCCTTGACTCTCCTTCCCCACCAATCACATCCTCATCTATTCAGATACATGGCTTCCCTGTGCTCTGCCTCCACTTCCCCATCTGCTTGCAGTTTGCTCAGTCCAATTGTACCAGCACCACCCAGCACTCCATGTCTCCTCATGTTGGTGAAGCTAGTGGGCTCCCTCAGTCCTGTCCTGCTTGGCCTCTTGCAGCTCCAATCTACTGCCTGCTCCCTGGCCTTGACACCCCCAAGTTCTCTCCCTGCTCTCTGGGGTCTACCTAGCAGACACCTCCTTCTCCATCAGGCCCTCAACTAAAACAGTCTTCTCTTCTAAACTGTCTAAATGCTCTTCCAGAGGAGCTCATTCCCTCTTTCTCCAAATATCACCTGCATGCCAGAAACTCCCTAATTCTACCCAAACCTCACTTCTGGGCTTCAGACCCATATATATTAGAGCCTTCTGAATTCCAGCACTTGTAGGTCTCACAACACTTCAAATTCAGCATATCTCAAACTGAAACCAACTCCTTTCACCCTCTGCTGCCCCAAACTAAAAGACCCTGGGCCTCCCCCCAAGACTCACAGTGTACCTCCCCTTCCTCAAAATCAAAGTTTACAGTCATCCTAGCACTCTTGCTTTTATCCACGACATTCAACCAGCCTGAAGACTGAGCTAAGCACCCAGATTAATCCACTATGTGAATATCACTTTAAGTTGCTTGCTATTCTCTATTTTCATTTCACCAACCCAATCCATAGCATCACATCACCTTGTCTGGACAACAATTCTAATGTATCTCCTGGTATTCATCAACTTTTAGAATACCAACTGTTCTAAAATGGAAAGTAAACACCATGGTTCAGTCTCCTATTGAAAGCCTTCCAGTGCCTGCCTGATGCCTGGATTGACAAGTCCTTCTAGGAGTTCAGCATTATTTCCTGTTCTGCTCTCTATCTGACCGCTTCTGGGTGTAAGAATTGCTCATTTTCTTCTCATACAGGGCTTCACCTCCATCCTCCAGTACAACTCCCCATTTGGCACAGTTAACTCCTTCTTTTAGGATATTGAACTGAAAAGTCACTGTCTATAAGCCAGTTCTTTCTACTTCAGAGTAGGGTGAGAGCCACTGTTATATACAGCCATGATCCCTTTCCAAAACAGATGCCATAATAACTTATATACACTTAAAACTGGGCTTTGAGGCTGACTAGGCCTCAACCTTGCTCAGGCACCTGGGCACCCTTAGCAAGTACTTCATAAATCTTTGTTTAATAAATTATAAAGTTAGTAAATGGCCTCACAAACAGCATGGTTTAACTGCCCTGTGTTTTGACTCACTGCTTTGTCCTTCATTTTTCAACTCTGAAAAATAAACAATAATGTTTTCATAATAAATAATTCCCAGAATGTCACAGATGCAGAAGACATCCATATGCAAACAATGCACACATATTTTATATATGCACATGCATGTGTACACACAAAGAAAAAAAGATACATGTGCATAAACATGCTTTCTTTTTTTTGGCTTAACTATTTTAGCATAAGTTGCAGTAGATGCTCTACCTTTTATTTTTATTTAGCACTTTGGTCTTCCATGATGGACATTTTTGAAGAGCTCAGGCCAGGAGACTTGTAAAATGTTGCCTGGTCTGTTATTTGTCTAGCTGTATCATAAGAATTCAATTCAGGTTAAAGATACTATTAACAACATTTTGCAGATGATGCTGTGTACTTCACATTGCAGCACATCAGGAGACACATTCCCCAAAAGACACAGTCTTGTTCCTACTCAGTCACAGTGCAACTAAGCCCAGACTGCAGGAGCCCTGTACCCAGGTTTCATTCAGTTGGCCTTCCATGTGAACAGACATCCAAGTGCAAACAGGTGATTAGGAGAGCCTCTAATGAGCAGGATGCTGGCTGCGAGCAGATCAGGAGTGCAGGGCTGCAGGAGGGCTGTTTCCAAAGAGAAGAGGAGAACTGACAGATCACTGATAAGTTAGACTGTGCTAAAGAGAGATTTACACTTCTGTGGGACAAGAGGTATAAAGTCATATTTATTTGTTAAAAAAACATCTTATATGGCCCAGTTGAATAATCTTAACTCTGGTTAGGCTATGAGCTCTGGAGACCTGGCATGTAACCTCACAGGCAGGAAACCACCAGGTATGACACTGTCAGGTTATCTCATGCATCTCTCTACCTGAGTTTCTTTATTTATCATGTGGAATAATCTCACTGGGTTGTGAGAATTAACAAGCTTGCACATGTTAAGTGCTAGAATGGTATTCTAGCACACGGAAGTGTTCAATGTACTTCTGTAGTCATGGTGAGCTATTAATATTAATAACTGTGGTTAAGAAGCCTCTTTTAACTTTAAAATGACTTGAACCATAAGGACTTAACTTTTGTAGAAAAATGAATGTATACTGATTTATCATGGATGAGATTTTTGTAAATAGAGAGCTGAATTCTTGGTTAAGTAATCCTTCCTGTATCTCTGTAAACCAAGTACAACTGAGCCACCCACTAAAGCAAAAGTTTAGCAACTCACCTTACTCTGAAATGCAGCACCTCACCTTATTCTGAAATCAAGTAGATGAAAGCCTAAGAGAACAGAATGGCTACTTCGACAACAGAATTCAACCAAATTATACAGGCAATATTTTTTCTTTCTTCAAAAATAATATCTATATGGAAGGCCCTTAAAATGTTAGTTGAATGCATGAAAATCCTTTCTTCACAGAAACAACACTTAAGAGTACTACCGCTATACTTTTTAAAATACATACATCTCTCCTGGATAACTGTCACTATGGGTACCATTGTTGTTCAAGACTCTGGGAAAACAATTATAATAAGTGAAAGGTGGCTTACAGGCCTACTTTATGAAAAACAAAATACTATGTCCCAGTTTCTAGTTAATCTTTCTATCTTCTGCATTTCTCCTAATAATGCTCTCATGGAAAAACAACCAGCAAACTCAGAATCATCCTTTGATAGAATAATGGAATGTGAAGAACTGCACGGAAATGGGACTTATTTACAGTTGCACTTTACAGTGTCCTTGGAGAGGGTACACCATTTGTCTGGAACCACATCATAGCAGGGAGCAAGTTCCAGGCTTTCAAATTCACAGGCCAGTGCTCTTCTTAGGGTTCACATTTAAAGACCAATTTTAATGTTATTTTAATTGGTGTTTTATGCCTAGATCAAAAGTATATTAATATTAAAGATGACTGTGCATGGCTTTTGATGTAAAAAAGAAGACCTATGAAATCCAAATGGCTTGTGAAATCTTTAGACAGTTTCACTGAATAATGATCGCTAATAGCTTTTAGATCACACAAAACCCATGAGCTAAACATATTTGCTTGAAACGCAAAGGTAAGGTAATTAACAAAGATGCCAGAGTTCTTCTGCTAAGTCCTACTAAAAATATCAAAAACTAGTCTGAAAGTAACTTTAATAAGGAGACACCTGAATCAGGAATTCATTTACTCAAATAAGAATAATCTTTGCCTAAACTGTAGACCGGCAGTTTAAAAGCATTAGCAGTCCAAAAATAAAAAATTCAGTATTTCAATACAAGAGTATGTATCTTTGGTTAAATGGTGGTTCTACTGATAACTTTACCACCTTTTAATAAGATTTCTTTCCTTCTAAAAGCATAACTTCCCATCTGGGGAATACTTTCATTACCTACATAGAAACAGAAGACTGTGGCAGTTATGAAAGCAGGCTTGGGCCAAAAAGACTCAGACTTGAGTCTCCCCCTCCACTTCTCCCGGGCTGTGTGACCTTGAAGAGTAACTGAATCAACTCAGATTCCTTACTGGGAAAATAGCAATGATAAAATCCCTACTTCAGACTGTTGTGAGGAAAAATAAAGAAATACCTGAAACCTCTTGGCACAATACCTGGCAGGAGTAGCACTCAATGAAGGAGTTCTCATTATTATTAGGACAGTATGGGTGAGAGTAGTACAAAAAAAGTCAATAGAGTCACATCCTGTTTTCCTCAAATAACAACAACAACAAATATCTGGAAAATGCAATATGACACAGATCACTAAGACTAGAAACATTTTAAGGCCTTGAATTGTGGCTCTAACTCATCCCTTTGTTTGGTAGCATTCTTTACAAATCATTCAGACTATAGAGTTCCCGAAAACCTAAGCTTGATACAGACCTGCTGGCTACCAGGTGAACATACCCGATACTACCACTCTGTAAGATAGAGGACTTTCTCTAGTGACCTAGAAAACTTTTTTCAGGTACACTCAATCAACATCAAGCCAGCAAAGATCTCTCAAGCACCACCTGTGTATATGGCATGCCCCGAAACAGAACCTGTAGTACAACTTGATTAAATCCCTGAATCCTGGCAAGCTAAGTGAAACTTACATGTAAACACTGAAGAAATACCTCCTTGGTCTATCATAATGTTCTTATAATTTAATTTCCAAAACAACTTTTATCTGTCTATATAACAAGTAGGGTTTATATTTAAATCTGGATGAATATGCTGTTTTAGTCAGCTTTTTCATTGCTGTGACCAAAAGATCTGAGAACATGGAGGAGGAAAATTTTATTTTGGCTTATGGTTTCACAGGTTCATACCATAATCAACCAACTCTATACCTCTAAGCCTAAGGTGAGGCAGAACATCATGGAGGAAGGCCATGGCAGAGGAAAGCAATTTAGGAAATGGCAATAAGAAGCAGAGAGACCTCCACTCACTAGGGACAAAATATAAACCCCCAAAACATGCCACCAGTAACTGACCTTCTCCAGTCACACCCTACCTGCCTACAGTGAATTAAGACACTGATTAGGTTAATGCTCTAATAACCCAATCATTTCACCTCTGAAAATTTTTGCATTGACTAACACATGAGCTTTTGGGGGACATATTTAAACCATAACTTATACCAAACTGGCCATTAAACATAATTATAAGGAGCATTTCACTCTGACTTGCTAGTTATAAACTTTGGTTCACTGTACTCACACTCTGAGAAATCAACAGAAAGAACCATGAAGCATTGGGTGGACTTAATTAATGTGTTATTTTAAATATATTCTTCCATTTTAATATTCCTAATAATAAAGAACAGTTTTTAAAATTACATTTGGGAATCTACCATCTGTGATTAGTGGTACACTTTCAATCACATAGTTCTTTGTTCTTTAACTGAACTCTGTCTCAGCAGCAACATGTGAAGAGAAGTGACCCAGCTAAAATGTTTCCTGCATAAACACAAACAGAACAGAATAAATAGCCATCAGGATGCACTGCTGCATTCAGTTCCCAAACATGGGTATGTGGAGACATCCAGGATAGTCGCTCAAGATGACTCAGAAGCATCATGTGATCCCTCTCATGATAAAGACTTTGGGCAGCAACACAGAAACTTTTGGCTTACATAAGACTGTAATAAAATTATTTTTGTTTAGAGAATTATTGTAAGATGAGTGGGAAGAGATCTGAGCTAAAACTAATAAACTTTAAGAAAATAAGTAATAGTAGAAAAAAGTGAAGTCAAAATTTGCCCTTCTGAAATGAGTAAAAAGTTATCTAAGCAAAAAGAAAGAAAGAAAGAAAAAAGTTAAAGGGAAAAGAATATACAATATTAGGAACAGAAAAAAAATGTGATTATAGACATGAATAATTAAAAGAAGTTTTTTATTATAACTTAGTAAATGCAAAGATTTTCCAACAAAACATAAACTAACCAAATTTACAAAAATAGCCAGAAAACAAGAATCACTAACTTTATGCATGGATATATAAAAATCAACAGCACTTCTTGTTACCAACAACAAAAAACTATAAAACATAATAACTTAACAGAAACACTTTGATTGCAATCATAACCATTAGTTATCTGAATCTTTTAAAATATATAGAAGATATCTATGGAGTAAAGCCTTATTAAAAATCATAAAAGATGACCTACAGATCAAGTTAATGAATAGAAAGATTCAATACTATACAGTTTTCCTCCAAATTAATCTACAAATTACATGCGATTCCCATCAAAACTGGAACATGCTTTTTGCTGAGATCTGGCAATTTAATCCCAGAGTTCACATAGAGAAAAAGAGTCAATAGTAGTCAAGAAATTCCTCAAGAGCAAGGTGGGTGGGACTGCACTGACCAGATATGAGGATTCCTCATAAAGATGTAGTAATTACAATAGTGTGGTGTTGGTTCAGAGATAAACAGACTAATTGAGAATCCAGAGTTATACATGTGGGTCTCCGCATGTTTTTGTGGGAATTTTGCACACGATGAAAAAGTTATTACCAGTTAATGAGAGAAAGTTCTGAAAAAATTGCTTTATCTACATGATAAAACACTGAATCTTTACGAACTACCTACACAAAATAAATTGTAGATGGTTCACAGTCCTACCTACAAAAAGGAAAATTTTAAAACATTAAGAGACAATATCAGATGATCTCTATGACATGAATGTAGAGAAGGATTATTTAAACAAGATGCAGAAGCCCAAGCCACAGAAGTGGTGGTAGTGACACAAATTTACCTGGCTGCATAAAAATTAAAGACTTCTGATTCCCAGAAAGACGGAGATCAACAAAATCTCTTCTCAAAACACAACTATGAAATCTGATAACATCTCCACATTTCTGAGAATGTGAAGAAGTAGAAATATTACTGGTAGAACTGTGAACTGCTACACACATTCTAAAGACAATACTGCAATAGCTAATGACACTGAGGATGAACTTAGATCTTACCATGCAGCCTCACCTAGGTGGCAGGTGTGGAGAAACTACTGCTTGTGCATCTGGGGGAAACTGCTGTGCCCAATAGCAAAGCAGTGTGTCAGCACCACAAAAGGTGAAGAGTTTGGGGAACATGATCAAGGGCCAGAGAAGGATCCAAGCAGTGGGTGGAAGTTCAACATATGGGAACCGAGGCATGCAAAGTCAGTGAAGAAATGATGGACTGTTCAATAAAGGGCTGAGGCACATGGCTCCTCCAGGAAACAGTACAGGGGAACCCTGTTTCATAATCACATATCCAATTGCATCCTTGACTCTTCCACTCATATTGCATGGGCACTCCAAACTAAACTGGCCCAAACCAAACTCTTAAATTTCTCCCTAAACTGGCTCCTTTACTTTCACTTCAGTGAATGACATCGCCATTCATTAATTACAGCAAATTCTTCCTCTGAGAGAGTCCTGTTGCTTCTTCCTCAAAAACATGTTGACCTCTCTGTTTCCATGCTACCACTCTTGTCATATTAGTCAGGATTCTTCAGAGAAATATACCAATAGGCTGCATGAATATATAGAGAGATTTATTTTAAAGAATCGGCTCCCATGATTATGGAGTCTGGCAAGTCAAAATCTGCAGTGTGGGTAGGCAGGAAGGCTGGAGTCCATCAGAGCCAATGACACTGAGGATGAGTGAGTGTTAAGGTTGTTTGCTTCAGAATTCCCTGTTGCTCAAGGGAGGTCTATTCAGGTCTTCAGCTGATTGGATGAAACCCAGCCACACTGCAAGGGGCAATCTGCTTTAAGTCCAGAGATCTAAACATTAAATGCATCCAAAAACACCTTCACAGAAACATTCAGAGTAATGGCTGACCACATACCTGGGCACCAAGGCCTGACCAAATTAACACATAAAATTAACCATCATACTACTCTAAGCCACCTTATCTGGTCTAATCCCTCCAATAGCCTAACTGGTCTCAGTTTCCATCTTTACTTTCCATATTAAAGCCAGAATATCATCTTTTCACACATCTCCCTGTAACCACCAACAGCTTCCAGCTGCCCTTAGATTAATACCAAGGCCCCTTACCAAGACTTGAAGGGTTTGTTACTTCTGGACCCCTGCCTCATCCCAGGCTCCAAGTCTCCAGCCCTCAGGTCAGTCTCAGGGTCTTGGAGTATGGTGCCAGCTACACTTCTGCCCCTTTCTCTTTGCAAGACAAAATTTTGTGTACTCCTTCATAACTCAGCATAATTTGTGTCCTTGGTCCTCTCAGGATTCTCCACTACTCTGTCCTGAGAGAACCAAGCACAAATGAGTATATATTTACTTGCTTTCTTTACTGCCTGCTTCTGCAACTATAACTTCTAGTGCAGGGACTATGTTTGTTTCAATCTTATGCTGAGCCCAGGGTCTGGCACACAGGGAATGCTCAACCAATATTAAATAAACAACAGCAAAAATTAAGTAAAGAAAAATCTAAATATATAAATTAAAACCATAAATGTATTTTAAAAATAGAATAACCTTTTGGATCAATGAGTATTTCTTAATCAAAACAGGAAATAAATCATAAATGAAAAAATGTGTTTTATTGCATTGAGGTTAAAAAAATCTTCAAATATGGAATCATAAGTCATAAAGTTAAAAGACAAAACACAGCAACACATGTAACAGAGATCCTACAAATTAAAACAAAAAAGTAGTCAAATAATGTAGTTCAAATGCAGACAAAGAATAATAAATGCCAGGAGATCAACAGATTCCAATCTTAAGCATCAGATTTGCAAAAATTAAAATGAATATTTTTTTAAATAAAAATGAAAAGTGTGTCTGCAGCAGAGGATCTACCATTCCTGAAGGAAAAATGACCAACACAGGTGGTGACAGAACTACCACCAAGGCCAGATGTCAGGATATCAAGAACTAAAACTTTTCTATGGCTCACACTGCTCAGGAAACACAAGTTTAGAAGCAGCTTCTTCAGAAATTAAAACACAGGATTTACCACCTGCACACAAGAAAACACATACACATACAAAGAAAACAAAAACATACTTTGAAAGGAAACAGTTGTTTTAAGAAGGAAATCATTTATAAGTAATTTCCTCATTCTCTCTTAACCTTTAAATTCACTTGATATTAATCCTATTTACATAATGTCACCTTGGCAATCCTAGAAATTATACTTGAAAATCAGTCATAGCATGTTAAGCATTTCTGTCCTCTACTGCTTTATCTGTTAAGGGGAATAAACACTTCCCCCATCAGAGTCACCTACCCCCAGGAATCACAAGTTGACATTTTGGAATTTATCAAAGGTCCTACTCCTCCAACTGGGAATAGTGGAGAAGGTGGCTCCTGTGAGGAGGCCATCCCAACTCCTGAGAGCCACATGCTGGGCCCATGAGAATGGGGTTCCCACCTGCCTGCTGGACAGATCAGGCTTTCTGACATCTGAACCACATTTTAAAAACCAAAAGGTCTCCATAGAATTTTCCCAAACCTAAGACACCTTGTAGCATAAATGAAACAACAAAGGGAGGAGTTTCTTCTGACAGGTGGTATGGGGGATTTTAATATGGGAGGTGCTGACATCTGGAGGACAGTTAACCCTACCTGTTTTGTTAGCACCAATTTTGGTGAGTGAAAACATCTCTGTGCCTCTAAGGCCTTTAGCTGGCAGCTTATCAGCCTTCCACACAGCAACCTGTTTTATGGCCACTACAACGCCCAGCTTAGCTTCAGAACTGCTGTGGTGAACAGGTGCTGTGGAAAACTGCCTCGGCCTCACACACATTGTAAAGGCAAAGGGATGATGGCATGAAACAACAAAGGTAAATAAGAAAAATTGGAGGGGGCCAAGAAACACACCTCTCCCCGGGACTTTCAGTGTTTGTCTCTCCACGTCCACATCCCCACCAGAAACGAGGAAACTGAAAAATGGAAGAAGCAAATATAAAGAAACAACATTACAAGCAAACAGTGCAAAGACTGAGCCCTGGGAATGTGGGCAGGGGCTCCTCTTTTACAGGGATGGTTACAAGGAACACCAAAGATACACTGTTCATTTTTAGACATATTTACCTATGGCTGGCATGTATCCTTCCATCTGCAAATGCCTAAAAACATCTTACCAAAAGCTGCAGAAAGCTGTGTCAATTAAAAGCATTAAATTAATGAACATCCAATTTATAGTTTTAGATTGAATTCCCATCAGTGGAAAGTGAATTCTGCTGCTTTCATTAGGGTCATCACTGCAAAGTGAGGGATGGGGTATTTTAATTCCACACAGCTGGTTCTTGAATTCTAATAACAGGGACAACACTCAGTCCTTATTTTCATCTCCATAAAGTGTAGATCTTAAACGTACTAATAAGCTCTAACAATTCCCCACTGACTGAATTCTGAAGCAGCAAAAAGGCACAATGATGGAAAAAGGAGGTCAGAAAGGGATGAGACCACTTAGGTATAGATTGTGTGCCATTCCCTGGACTTGGGGCCCTATCTTGTACATACCAGAGAATTAGTCAAGGTTTTCAGCCTGGCAAGACATACAAGAGTGTGAAGGAAAGAGTTCTTAGAAGAGTGTGAAGGAAAGTCATCTTAGAAGCATATTTAGCACTTAAGAGTCACCCCTGATAGACATGAATAAACTATGTCCTGAGGCAAAGGGAAAATTGTTAGGGTTTCAACCATCCATTCATCCTTGAACTACCATTTCAAATGCTGAGGCCTGAGACTGTGATAGGGTAAAAGCAGACTGTGCAGGGTCTGGAGACTTCCTGATGGGGTGGGTCCTAGGTGTGGAGACAGAGAAAACTGTAAGCATGCTACCAAGTTTCCTATGTAGCCTATGAAGCAGGATGAAAAGTGACCAAAGACCAAAGATGCTGAGGTCAGGGACAGGTACTTGCTCTAGCAGGAAAAGGGGCAGAGACACACTGAAAACACTGCTACTACAGTAGTAAGTTCACTGTGTTGCTCAAGGTCAATGCCTCACATTCAGCTTAGTGCCACATATTGGTTTACAAAGCTTAGAAACCATTACTACTTGAAAAACAAAAAGGTGGTTAAAAGACTTTTATCAACTTATCACACCAAGTAAAGACTCCAGACATTTAAAAAAAAAAAAAATTAACAGAAATAAGAGCCTGAAGCTCAAGCCAGAGAAGCAATCTTAGAAAGTGTCTATGAAATTCTAGACATTAGTTTTCACACTAGGAAACATAGGCAGGAGAATAAGAATCTTCCTTAGGTTACACTCTAAAAACGTAGTCTGAACCAGGAGCAAATTATATACAGTATGTCCTCCATATCTGTGAACTCAACCAACCACCAATGGAAAAAATATTTGACAAAAAATTTTTTCAGAAGTTTCCAAAAAGCAAAACTTTAATTTTCAAGCACTACCTTGAATCCACATAAATGATGTACACAAATGGCCTGTTGTAGTCTATAGTACAGCAACAATTTATAAAGCTTTCACACACTGCGTTAGGTATTAGAACTGATCTAAGAGATGATTTAAAGTATACAGGAGGATGTGTATAGGTTCTATGCAAATACTATGCCATCTTATATAAGGGACATCCTGGATTTTATATAAAGGCATCCTGGATTTTGGTACCTGTGGTTGCAGGGGGCAGGGGGGGTCCTAGGCCAAATCCCCCATGGATTGCAAGGGTTGACTGCACTCCTTTATATTTACAAAGAGAGAGGGAGGGAGGGAGGGANGAGAGAGAGAGAGAGAGAGAGAGAGAGAGAGAGAGAGAGAGAGCTGTGTGAGTCAAAAGTCACCTTTAAAAGCTTACTGAAAATTTTAATTATTTAACAAAAAAAAGGTCAGAAGATTGATAAAATTTTAAAAGAATACATGTCATTAACCTATTTGGGGTGAACTCTTGTGGATTTTTTGAACCTTCAAACTAGAGAGTATAATTCAGTTGCATGTATCATCAGAGATGTTTTGCTAATTTAAACTATTTAAAGTCTTCTTCGGTTTGTGTAACTGATATTTATTTGCAGTTTCTCCTCTTCCTTTTCCATCCTTGAACTTTAGGAAAACTTTCTTCTCTCCACATAATCTTTGCTGCTCTTTCTCCTCCACCCAATCCTTCTCTTTTCACTCTATGAAATTAGCAATCACTGCCACAATCAAGTCTTTGGCAAAATGAATTCATCCTTGTCAAATCAGATAATGGATTGAATTCAGGGAGGAGGCAGCTTCCACTGACTGAGCAATAGAGAAAATCAACATTCCTTCCAGCTCCTTTTCCCACCCACAGGCTTCTCACTACCCTGTTCTGGGCTAGGAACACAGGTCTTGAAATGTGCTGCCAACCCTGGGAAGGCAGAGGCTCACAGAACTGAGACCAATGCTTCTTAATTCAGGCCAAAGACAGATTAACCCCATATGGAAGTCAATTGTAAAGAATCCCCCTTTATCTCCACAAAGCCTGATTTAAGCAATGGTTTCTGCTAAGCAGCACTGAATTACTCAGAGAAAAGGAACTTGTCAGATGAGCCTGATATCCATTCACTCTGCCACACTGCCGACCAAAGGAATGGGGATGCAGCTTTTTAAAATGAAGATGAATTTGCTAAGAAATTTTCTTACTTCTGATTTCCCCACAGGTTTCCACTCTGTGACATGGTGAAAAAGTAAGAAGGAAAGATCTAATTATGATACTTGGTATTCTTGTAAGTAGTAATAATAATAATCATGGTTAACATTAACTGAGCACTGACAATGCTCCAGGAGCTACCGTTATTTATGAATAAGAACTTCATGTGTACTAAACCAGTTATTCCAACCTAATAGTTTAATAATATTATTTTCCCCAATGAGAGAAGAGAAAACTGAGGGTCAGAGTGTTTGTCACTTGGCCAATGAAGAACTGGGATTTCAAACAGGGATTCTAACTCCACGGCCTGAATTATTAACCAGATTCCATACTTAACCAGAGCTTAAGAGTCTAAAGGGGTCATTCAGTAAATTCTGGAGATATTTTTGGTAGTCACAATGGTATCCAGCCCAAACTGTCAACAGTTGCTGAGGCTAAGAAATGCTCAGCCTTCAATTAGAAATAATATTCCTAAACTTTCCCCAAGTCTTCCTTACCACCATTCAGTATGATTCAGTTTAGGGAACAATAAGGAACACACACTAGAAATGCATCAGTATAACAAAAGACTAGTGGGGAAAAGTTCAGTAAATCTCTGCTGAAAATTTTTATTCATTTTTGAAAAACAAACAAATGTACATTTCTACTAAACAAAAACACTGTTAAACATCAATAAAAAAAAATGTAGTAACTAGCATCAAACTTAAGAAACTAGTTCTGTATCATGGTTCAAGTGGAAAGGTTCTCAAATTGCAGTTTGGATTGGCAAGCTAAGATGATGGTGCCATAGCAGCTCTAGCAGCTCCAAAGAATTTTATAGTGACCCTGTCCAATCTCACAGCACAGAGAGCAGGCAAGGCCTGAGGGCAGTTCTCTGTGGGTACTAGCAATACCCTGCAGGCAAGGACCCCTCCCAGCCCTTGCAGCTAGATAATCTGTCAGCACATTCACAGCAGAATTATGACCTTTGTTGTCCAAACCCTCTGACCCCTCCTCCTGTGACTCATTATTGCTACCAACCACCCATACTTCACTCTCCCTTCACATGTGAGGAATTCATATGGATGTCAGGCAATGATTAATTTTCACAAAGAAAACGAAAATATTTCAAGTAATTCAACATCCGGTACGCTAGAAACGTGTTTGCTGAGAGAACAGCTTACTTCTGACTCTGGTCCTAAGTTAATAAACTCCTTTGCACTTTAAAAATCATGTCAATTGAGGGAAAAGCAAGAGATTCTAAATCATATGTGGCTATTGTTCATTCCATCAGTTATGTGAAAGTCCCCTCAAGGCACCTGCCTACAAGATCTTATAATCTGCTGGGAACGGAGATTTGCCAAGCCTCATGAAAGGAAGGGGGACTAAACCCTAGAAGATAGCAATTCACGTGGAAGTGACCTCTGGGGACTGCCACTAACCTTTTAGAATAAAGTTTCAAAGATTTTTTTTTTTTTTTTGGAGCTCAATCAAGGGAGCAAATATTAAGGATTTGCTTATATTTAAATATTGAAAATGAGCTACACAGGCAACGAGAATGAGAATTTATATACTTAGAAAGGGAATAGTCTGAAGTCTTCTCAATGCATTGATTATGTTTATGTTGGTATTCAGTATAGAGGGGTTTTCAAAAGATCACATGATTTCATCATATCTTTGGAATATCTTTGCACAGTAACTAAAAGAACAGTTACTGATTCCCCAGACAGGAGCTGTGTATACTATCTATCCTGTCTAATTCTCATGAGCAACTTTGAAAAGGCTATGACTGTACTCAAAGGCTGTGTTCAGGTCTCATGCTAGCAAAAGAGCAGAGAGAAGACTCCAATCAGGTTCACCTGACATCAAAGTCTATGTCATTCCTGTCTCCCCTGTCAGGCTACCTCCTTATCTCACAAATGTAAAAACCTAAGGAAAATTTGATATTCAGGTCCCCTCTCCAACATTTATTATTGTATTAGCTATATGTTTTTTTTCAGAAAAGAAAATATACCATAAAATTCAAAGGTTAGCATAAAATTCTAGTTCTTTCCCAAATATTTAATTCTATAAAATCTGTAAAATCATCACTGTTTTAGCAGGCCAACCAATTTTCTAAGTGAGGATACAGTCTTCACCTGCACAACAAACAGCTAGATTTTAAATTGCTGCAACCTACAAATGTGAATGTTGGCACCTAGTATTGAATTCTATTTATTCTGAATTCATACCCTACAGTAAAATAACTTTTTAGAATATATTTAATAATTTACAAAAACTTAACTGAAGTTTTAAGGCTATCAAACTTTAAAGCATATTAAGTGTTAAATGAGTATTCACACAGTAGAATATTAAAAAGCAGTGGGGTATTTCACTCAAAAATATGCTTTGTAAAAGAAGTCATAAACAGTATGTACTATGGGTCCATTTATATAAAGCAAGAAAAAAACAATCTTTGGTGTTAGGCAGGATGATGGATACCTGGTTACTGCTTGGGAGGCAGGGACAGCAACTAGGAGTGGGAGTAAGATGCGCAGATTCTTGGTCAGAGTACTGTATATATAAATGTGCATGTTCACTTTATGAAGATTCATCAAACTCCACACTTTAGAATTTGTATTTTAAACAAAGTCTTAAAATAAAAAATTATTAGCATTGTATATGTAGCTCAGTGTAGCATATAAGAGGCCGTGGGTTTGACTCCTCCAGCACCACCAAATAAATAAGAAAAAATTAAAAATACTAAATAAGACCTGTTTGCTAAAAACAAAGTTCTACCTAGCTTATGAGACTTAAATATCAATGTTCTTTATTCATTTATTTGTTTTACTTTTTTGCTGGAACATTTTCCTCTATTTTTTACAGGTGTAATACAGTTGTACATAATAATGGGATTTGTTGTTACATATTCACACATGCACGCAATGTAAACATAATTTGGCCAATATCATGCCTCATCTTCCACCCCTTGAGCCTTTTCCTCTACTCCACTGATCTCTCTTTAATTTTCACGAGACCCCCACATAACTTTCTTTTCCTTTTTACTCTTTATCTCCTGTGCATAAGAGAAAACATAGTACCCTTGACTTTCTGAGTTTGGCTTATTTTGCTTAGCATAATGTTCTCAAATTCCATCCATTTGCTTAAAAATGACACAATTTTCACTCATGGATAAGTAAAACTCCATTGTGTTTATATACCATATTTTCTTTATCTATTCATTTGCTAATGGAAAACTAAGCTAGTTTCATAGTTTGGCTATTGTAGATTGTGAAGCTGTAAACACTGGTAAGCACGTATCACTATAATATGCTGACTTTACTTCTTTACGATAAATACCGAGGAATAGAAATGCTGGGTCATGTTGCGATATGTTCCTGTTACCCCTAGTTTTTCTAGTGTTTTGAACATGAAGGGGTGCTGTATTTTGTCAAATGCTTTTTCTGCGTCTATTGAGATGAAAATATGACTCTTATATTTGAGTCTATTGATGTGATGAATTACGTTTATTTATTTCCTTATGTTGAACCACCTTGCATACCTGGGATGAATCCTACTTGATCATGGTGCATGATCTTTTTGATATGTTTTTATATTCGATTTGCCAGAATTTTACTGAGAATTTTTGCATCTATGTTCATTACAAAACTAAGCTTTAGATTTGATGATAAAATAAAAACCTTCCATGATAAACAAAAGTTAAAAGAATTTACAATTAGAAAGCCTGCACTACAGAACATCCTCAGAAAAATATTCCAAGAAGAGGAAATGAAAAACAATGATAAAAATCAGCAGAGGGAGGGATTACACTAAAGGAAATCAGAGGAGAAACCAAGTCACAAAAAAATACCAAAACTAAACAAAAATGGCTGGGGATGCAAATCATGTCTCAATAATAACCTGAATGTTAATGGCCTAAACTCACCAATCAAAAGACATAAACTAGAAGATTGGATCAAAAAAAAAAAAAAAAGACCCAACAATATGCTGCCTCCAAGAGACTCATCTCATAGAAAAAAGACATACACAGACTGAAGGTAAAGGGTTGGGAAAAATCATGCCACTCACATGGACTGTGGAAGCAAGCAAGGATTTCCATCCTCATATCAAATAAAACAGACATCAAACTAAAGTCAATCAAAAAGGAAAAAGAAGGACACTACATACTGCTCAAGGGAATCATACACCAATAAGACTTAACAATCATAAAATCTATGCCCAAACAATGGAGCATCTACTTTGATCAAACAAACTCTTCACAAGTTCAAGAGTCAAATAGACCACAACACAATAATTTGGGGTGACTTTAACACACCTCTTTCATCACTAGATCTTCCAAACAAAAGCTCAACAAAGAAACTATAGAACTCAATAATACAATCAATAACTTAGACTTACTGACATATATAGAATATTTCTTCCTTCAACGAGAGAGGCCCTAATCTTCATCATGTGGGATTAGGTCCCAACTTCCTTAATAAGACTCCTACAGCGCAAGAATTAAAACCAAGAATCAATAAATGGGATGGACTCAAACTAAAAAGTTTCTTCTCAGCAAAATAAACAATCTGTGAGGTGAACAGAGAGCCTACATCTTGGGAGCAAATTTTTACCCCTCACACATCCGTTAGAGCACTAATCTCTAAGGTATATAAAGAACTCAAAAATCTAAACACCAAAAAAACAAATAACCCAATAAATAAATGGGCCAAGGACCTCAAGAGACACTTCTCAGAAGAGGATATACAATCAATCAACAAATACATGAAAAAATATTCATCTTCACTAGCAATTACAGAAATGCAAATCGAAACCACTCTAAGATACCATCTTACTCCAGTCAGAATGGTAGCTATTATGAAGACAAAACAATAATAAATGTTGGTGAGAATGTGGGGAAAAAGGACACTCATACATTGCTGGTGGAACTATCAATTGGTGCAGCCAATATGGAAAACAGTATGGAGATTCCTTGGAAAACTTGGAATGGAACCACCATTTGACCCAGCTATCCTTCTCCTTGGACTATACCCAAAGGACTTAAAAACAGCATTAGGAACACAGCCACATCAATGTTTATATCAGCACAATTCACAATAGCTAAACTGTAGAACCAACCCAGATGCCCTTCAGTAGATGAATGGGTTAAAAAATGTGGGATATATAGACAATGAAATATTATTCAGCAATAAAAGAGAATAAAATTATGGCATTTGCAGGTAAATGGATGCAGTTGAAGATAATGCTAAGTGAAGTTAGCCAATCCCCAAAAGACAAATGGCAAATGTCTTCTCTGATATAAGGTGACTGACTCATAGTGGGGTAGAGAGAGGGAGGCATGTGAGAAATAGATGAACTCTAGAGAGGACAGAGGGGTGGGAGGGGAAGGGAGGAGGCATGGGGTTAGCAATGATGGTAGAATGTGATGGACATCATTATCCAAAGCATATGTATGAAGACATGAATTGGTGTGAACATACCTTATATACAGAGATATGAAAAATTGTGTGTTCTATATGTGTAATAAGAATTGTGATGCATTCCGCTGTCATGTATTTTAAAAATAAAAGCAATTTAAAAATTTTTTTAAAATAACAGATGATATTTAAAAAAAGGAATAGCTGGGTCATATAGTGGTCCCATACCTAGTCTTTTGATGAACCTCCATAGTGATTTCCACATGGTTGTAGTAATTTACAATCCCACCAACAGTTTAAAGGTGTTTCTTGTTCTCCACATCCTTTCCAGCAAGTATTGTTGTTTGTATTCTTGATAGCTGCCATTTTGACTACAGGAAAATGAAATCTCAGTGTAGTTTTGATTTATATTTCTCTGCTAAATGATGTTGAACATTTTTCATATATTGGTTGGCCATCTTTATTTCTTCTTTTGAGAAATGTCTATTTAATTCATTTGCTCATTAATTAATTGGGTTATTTGCTTTTCTTTGTGTTAAGTTCTTTATGTACTCTGATTATTAATCCTGTCATAAAAGAAGACAGCAAAGATTTTCTTCCGTTCTATAGGTTCTCTCTTCACATTCTTATTTCCTTTGCTGGGCAAAAACTTTTTAATTTTATAACATCAATCCTATTTAGAAGTTTTAAAATATGACATTCTTGGATTTATGATACTAGATTGCAAGGAGAAAATAACAAAAATGATTTTTTTTTAAATGCTGGGGAAAAGACTGCTGATATTCATGTCAACAATTTCAACGAGGCACTACAAAACAACTTAAGAAAAAAAATTTTTAAACCTAACTATTTGTATGAAACAAAGGCTTAAATTTACATTGAAAAAAATACAGAACTACTCCTTTGTTCAAAACACAAGGAATGAAACTAATGCTGGCAAGCTGAAGAATGCATGAGGAACTAAACCGATTTAGCCAGATGCATTTTCAAATAAGAATGCCTTATCAAAATGTTCTAAATGGTAAGTACATTCTCCAGTGAGGAAATGCTCTGACTTTCAAAGTCAGTGGGCTCAATAATTCAGAAACTATGTTCATTATTAAAGCTTCATTGCTGTGATCTAAAGAAAACAATAAATTTAACTTGTGAAATTTACAAAGGAAGCCTGTATTCAAGTCATGAAGATGAAGTTTTAATGTTTAATCTATTAGTGTATTTTAGCTAGAAAGGTTTTTTGTATAACTGATAGCAAATAAGTAAGTATGCATGCTATGTCTCATTATATCCTGAGCCTATTCATCATTTCTTATAACAGATAATTCTTTCCAGAGAAACCATCACTAATAACATTATCTAACATTAATCAGTTGCTACCATGTAGTAGACATATGATATGTTCCAAGTGTTTATCTTAAGTCACTTAGCTATTACTACTAGGACCACCTGCTGTCCAGCACATTCTGAAGGCAGGTCAACCAACTGTGCCAGGCAGCCAAAGTGCAGAAATGCAAGACTGCTGCCTTCAAGGAGCTTGCTGTCCAGGATAACAAAATAAGGCAGCTAACATTTCTAACCCAACATCAGAGCAATGGAGAGGACACACAAAACATGTTCTAGAGCTTCAAAAAAGAAGACATACACTGCCTCCGGCTGGGAGTGAAAGACTTCCTGGAAGAAAAGGACATATGGGCTGTGTTATAAAGGGTGGTGGCAGTATAGGTTACTATATGAGGCTGGAGCACATCCTAAGCAATGAGAACATCACCAGCAAAGGTATGCAGCTGAGGGAAAACATGGCCACCTGGGAATACAGAGCAGAAGATTGGGGAAGCCTACAGGGACTATGTGGCAGCAGAATAAGCAAAGAAAGAAGCACAAATGAGCTGCCCATCTGAGTGCACCTGAACCGGCTTCACTAAGGCCTCCATTAACTCTAACCTGAGTTGGACAAAACCAAAAATTCCTGAAGCCACTCATTCCACCTCCTCTGGAACATGGGTGCAACCAATCAAGAGCTTGTATGTAAGCACTCGTGTGAAGTCATCCATAACTAGTACTTCAAGAGGCTCACAGTACTTTCTTGAAAAGATAAGGGCCACCATGCACTTTAATGTCAAAAGAGTAACAAAAGAGAGGACTAACAATTCCAAGTCAGCTAATGATACCTCCATGACCCTCCTTTGTGACTTCCTTTCCACTGTACAGAATTCTATTTCACTGTACTTTCCACTACATGCTATCATAACCACCGCTATAAACAAACCAGCTACTTAAATTCAAGCCACCATCATCGTTCTTTTTTGTAGAAAAGGCTCTCTGCAGAGCACCTGATTTCACAAACAGTACTACTATCCCATAAGTCTACAAAGCAACTTTGATTTTTACTGACAAGTGCCACATTAATCAACTTTATCATTACAGCAGTCCTAGTTTATGGGTTTCTCAAGTCACACTCCTAGGAAGTGGGAGAAAGAGGGAAAGAGAAACAGAACCAGCTTTGGTTCCACCCTTCAGAGCATTTCCACCTACTACCTGCAGCAGTGGAGAGGACACACAAAACCAACACTAACCAACATTGCTGGGTCCTTGGCAACACAGCCAGCTTAGTGCGGGCTCTTCAGGGCTTTTTAAAGTTCCTCTCAAGAAGATGGTCTGAATAAAAGCTCCTTCCAACTTTAATGTTGTTTTTGAAAAGCAAGGGTTATAGCAAAAAGACTCTTCTTCCACCCAAAAAAAGAAAAAAAAAAAAGCAAGTATCTAAATCAGGGTCATAATTAAAATAAGTTTGAATTAAAGCATAATTATAAATATAAATATAAGTATTCTCCCACACTGACATGTTAAAAGCAAGTCATTAATAAAATTGTGCTTTAAGGACAACACAAATTAAATTATTTTTCCAACTGATACATGCATCAAGTCAAAATTATAATTATTATTGTATATCAGTAATGCAGATAATTGCACTGATAATTAATATGCTGAGTGCTAGAATCAAGCTTTCCTGCTTGAGGTTTTTATATTTTCCATTTCTGTTATCACCTATGCCATGAAACTCAGTTTCAACCTATGGTGCTTTGAAAACATAAACTGGCCAAGTTGTAAGAATCAATAAATTAAAAGTATGTTATTAAAATTAATTGTTTTCTTCATAAATGTCACCAAATAAGCACATATTCCTATAATTTGTTGGATAACTTGATAGACTTTCTCCTAGAATTACTCTTGTTTTATTTTAAATTTGTTTTTCTCTAGTATTCTGATTGTTTATCATGGTTTCCTGTATTTTTCATTGGTTCTTTTTAAATATATATGACAGTAGAATCCATTTTGATATAATTATATAGCTAACCAAAAGTCAAAATTTTTGCTGATATGTGGAAGCTAACCCATAATAAGGGGTGGGGAGGGGGAGAGAGAATTGAATCTGTATTTGGTTTATATGTCCTGCCACAATTATTTGTCAACTAATCTGTCCATGTTAATAACTGAAATTTTTCATTCTCTTAAAACCAAGGAAAATCTTGATATTGGTTAGAATATCATGTGATAAAGCCAAATCTCTAAAATGTTTAATTGTCCAACTGCTATCTCACATATTTAAGTCCACAAAATTTCTAAACTGAATTTATATGTAGTACCACATGCTCAAATACTTCATTATTGAAATTTCAAATTTTAAAAATGTTAATTAATTCTCTAGTAATTATTTGCTGTAAGGTAACAAAAATTTTCAAGAAAAAAAATGGTAAGTGGTTTACTTGGTTTAACTTTCAATCATCCAGAGACAACAAAATGACAAATAAGACATAATCAAACAAAAACATCCAAAGGTTTTCCTAGAACTTCAGCTGAAACAATTCTTCTCCCCAGCACTATACTTGTACCATCTGTACAAAATTCATAAGGTTTTCATGTAAATATTTCTCATTGAAACAATTTCTTTTGAGTATGACAATAAAGCTTAATATATTCCAGATGTTCCTTTTAGCTCCATGGAATCAACAAAAACCATCATACTATCTTCAAAGTCTTAAATATTGCATTTTAAGTAAATTATTCAACTATGTCTAGGTAAAATGTTTGGAGCTTTGTCAATGATGTCTAAATTTTACTGCCCTGATACATAAATCTTCTAGAAAGTGCTTTTTCATCTCAGTAGATAGATGTTTTGCTACAATCAGGACCATAAATTTAAACTGACATGATACAGTCCTATAAAACTAAGTCCTAATATATACTCTAAGTCAGAAAATTATTTTTAACTCACAGCATATTATATTGATAGTTCCTGAATGTTTTTGCCTTTGCTTTATCAATATTCATTGTTAAAAAGTTTTGAAAGTTGTTACTCCAATATCTTGGAAACCGATTTCTATATATTTTTTTATTTCTTTTTTTTATTAGTTGCTCAAAAATTACAATGATCTTGACATATCATACATTTGATTCAAATGGGGTATGAATTCTTATTTTTCCACGTGTACAAATTGCAGGATCACATTGGTTATACAGCCACATTTAACTTACTGCCATACTAGAGTCTGTTGTATTCTGCTGCCCTTCCTATCCCCCCTCCCCTCCCATCACGTCTCTCTACCCCATCTGCTGTAACACATTTCTCTTTTTTTTTTCTTCCCCCTCACACCATCTTATACGTAATTTTGTAAAACAATGAGGGTCTCCTTCCATCTTCCGTGCAATTCCCCTTCTCTCTCCCATTCCTTCCCACCTCTCGTCCCGGTTTAATGGTAATCTTCTTCTCATGCTCTTCCTCCCTGCTCTGTTTTGAGTCGCCCCTCTTATATCAAAGAAGACATTCGGCATTTGTTTTTTAGGGATTGGCTAGCTTCACTTAGCATAATCTGCTCTAATGCCATCCATTTCCCTGCAAATGCCATGATTTTGTTATTTTTTAGTGCTGAGTAATATTCTATTGTGTATAAATGCCACTTTTTTTTATCCATTCATCTATTGAAGGGCATCTAGGTTGGTTCCACAGTCTAGCTATTGTGAATTGTGCTGCTATAAACATTGATGTAGCTGAATCTCTGTAGTATGCTCTTTTTAGGTCTTTTGGGTTTAGTCCGTGAAGGGGGATAACTGGGTCAAATAGTGGTTCCATTCCCAGCTTTCCAAGGAATCTCCATACTGCTTATTTTTTTTATTGAAATAATCTAGTTGTTTCTCATTCTGGAAATACAAATGATTTATTTTTAGGTTTGTATTCTGCATGGAATCAAAAGATATTATGGGCTGTAATTACTATTATTAAATTAATTATTTTTTTCTTTTTTCTTCTCTTATTTTTTATTCTCTTACAGATTCACAATATTCATATTTATGATATCTAAAAGGATAAACCTTATCCAAACATTGCCCTTTTATAATAAAATACTTCATTAAATTAATTTTTTAAAGTATAATTTACTTCATCAAATTATGTACTGAACTTAAAAATAACAAATACCAAAATTACTTACCCAAGAATTACAACACAAGAACTATGAAAGAAACCAAAATAACAACTATTTAAAAACCAAATTCTAGAGGCTGGGAATACAGCTCAGTTGGTAGAGTGCTTGCCTTGCATGCACAAGACCCTGGGTTCAATCCCTAGCACTGCCAAAAAAAAAAAAAAAGATTTAAGAACTTTGCTGTATGTGTTACAACTATCTTTCCTTTAAAAATAAAATAAAATAAAACCAAATTCTTTAAAAGGAGTAATTAGAAAGTCTGAGAATATTGATAAACAGATGACTGCCCTAAATCATAGAAGGCTCCAGCCTCATTTGAATATGCAGTGGAGATCCACTGCACCAAGATACATACAGACTGCAGAGACAATGAGGGCTTCAGAAGTGGACCTCTCTACATCCTGCAAAATTAGCTTGGGGTAATGAGTTCACATTGAAAATTGTATTAGTTTAACTACTTTCTGTGGTTACTATTATTACCATTCATTGACTGACGCAGAAGAATTTCAATATTTTACTAATCAGTAGAGACATACTAGCTCAAATAGGCTGCTATGGTTTGGATGTGGTTTTTCCCCAGAGGTTCATGTGCTGAACATTTGGTGCCCAGTCTGGCAATGTTAAGAGATGTGGATCTCTAAGAGGAGGAACCTAGCAGAATGTTATTAGGAGGTCATGGGGGTACCACCTGGGGCAGAGGTTAATGGTGGTTTCACAGAGTAGATGAGGTCTTGAAGACTGGGTTAGTGACCATGGGAGCCGGCTGTTATAAAAAAAAAAAAAAAACAAGCCTTGCCCTTCTCTGCTTCCCTGCCTGTATCTTATATCTTGGCTGGTTCCCTTTTTGCTTCTCTGCCATGTTGTGATACAACTAGGATGCAGGTGCCATACTATGTGAACCTTCCAGCCACCAGAATAGTAAGCCAAATAAATTTCTTCATACAGTACCTAGTACCAGGTACTATATTGTAGCAACACAAAGAGTAGAAAGACACAGGATTCAGCCTGGCCATGGCAATCATATTAAGTAGTACTAATCTTTCACTAAACTATCACTTAAAGACCACTGATATTTTCCTTTATGAAATATGCTAACTGGAATAAAATTATTTTCAATTATTTTTTGAAGGCAAAAATACCTTTAAAAGGGATATTTCATTAAAGCATCATCTAGGAAGGGGAAATCATGATAAAGAGTTTTCCCCAAAACACCAAAGGTTGAATGTTCTCTCTGATATGCAGACGCTAACATACAACAGGGGAGAGGGGTAGAAGTTCAGTGGATTAGAATTAGAAGTTCAGTGGATTAGGGGAATGAAGGGAAGGAAGTGGGGCAGGAACAGGAAAGACAGTACAATGAATTGGACATGACTTTCCTATGTTCATATATGATTACATCACCGATGAAACTCCATATCATGTACAACCACAAGAATGGGATCCTAATTACAGTAAGTTATACTTTGTACATATAATATGTCAAAACACACTGTACTGTCATATATATCTTAAAAAGCACAAAAAAAAAACATATGGAAGAGAGTTTTCCATAGCTAAATTTCAACCATGCTGCTAGCAAAATATTCCCCTATCAGGCACAGGCATCATCATCATCACCACAACCACAACTGTCACACTCACTATTCACTAGTAATAATAGCAAAATAGATGCCCTATATAATAAAAAGTAAATGAGCATATATAAATTGACTCACAGCATGTCACTCTTCAATGTTTCCCTTTGGGAAAAAACTCAAATCTTCTACAGCCAGGCCCACAATAGCCTGAATCCCTCTGCTGTCCTGGTCAATCCCTTTTCCCTCCAGCTCATACACCACTTGCTCAGACATCCTTCCTTGTCTACCCAGTCTCCATTCTGAACCCCCTTTCCTCACAGCTCTTTTCACAATGTGCAGTTTCGTGTGTATTCACATGATTCTTTATTGTTTCCTACTCACTGGACGATTAGCTCCATACTGATGTGTTTGTTCACTGCAGTCTATCCAATACTTGGCATAATGCCTAGTCATGGAAGGTGCTGGATAAATATTTGTTGAGTAAATGAGTGGGTGAATACATTACTAAAGGCCCTGTGCCTATGTAACAGAACAGCCAGAAATAAAACAGGACATTTGATTTTTTTTTAAATGCATTAAATAATCAGAAAAATGCCTGTATTATTCCAAGAACAATTACGTGCACAAATAAAGACTATACAAACAGAGATTACACAACAGCGGCACATGTTTGCCACCCTAATCTGCTTTTGCTTGGACATTGGCATGCATAGGAGACTAAAAGGTCCTGTTTCCCAGCTGCTTCTTCAATCATCAAAGGGATATCCATCCTTGTTCAGCCCTACATTATGGGGCAAAGAAAGAAAGAATATAGACAAAAGGCACAGTGCTCAAGTCCTAACATACCCACCCTTCTAGATTTCACTTTCACAGCCCTAATCAAAGATAAACCTTTTATTTCCAATACTAAAGAATCAAAAGTTCTAGGACATGCAAACTACTGTCATTTCAGGTGAAATAGTTTTTGCCATGGGACTGGCATTCTCATGGGACATGGTGTAAGCAACAAGCAGGACAAACAAAACAGTCCAGCAGAGTCTGGATAGAGCCTGGAGCCAGGTACTCAGGGAGAAAGGTCCCAAAAAGCACCAAAGAAAGAGAAATTGGGGTAAATTAACATATAACTGGAGAAGCCAAGTAGACCAATAACCATAGCAAATAGGGACAGACTGAAGAATGGAATGTGTAATGAGAGTAGATAAGAAAGTGTGTATGCACAAGTAGAATGAATAGAATATTATGTTCACTTCCAAGTGACATTGGCTGTAAAGTGTACTGTATGAGTGGGAAAGTGGAGCAGAAGTGACAGCTTCTGAAATTGAAAGAGTTAAAGTACAATGAATCTGAGAAGCTACAGGGTCCAGGAGAAAGACACAGGGCTGCACTGGGGCACCAAAATACACAGAGGCGAACTATAGGTCAGCAAGGTCCACAAATCTGGGGGAAAGATAGCTTAGATTAATAATCTCAACAAGAAGAGACTGGAATGGAGTAGCAAAATAGAATCATTGCTAGTTCTATGAACTACAAGAAACGGAAATAAGAAGTGCATAGTAAATACAATCAGATCAAGTTAAATATGCAAGAGGCTGTGTTTACATCTGAATGGGGCTTCAAAGTGAAAGGGGCCAAGAGAGCAAACCTAGCAGGAGGAGTGGTAGGGCCAAGCTGCTGAGTGATGCCAGTTTGGCAGGGACCAGAGAAAGTGAAAGGATTTGTAATTGAGGTCAGAAATTCATGTAGGGAAGAAGAAAATAGATTCAGTACCTATTCCTTGTCCTAACCATTATTCAGTACTTACTAAGTACAAGAACCTCAAGGTAGAGGCACAAAGATGAATGAAGTTAGGACAGCACTGGGAAGTCAACTCACAATAAATATGCCTGGTCTGCCATCTCCCTTTACCGCACTGGGTGACCCAGGTGCAGTCTATCAGATTCTCTCTCTTGGAAAATTGAGGAGACAGAAGGTGACTAAAATCAAGTCACTGCACATGAAAAGAATATCCAAGTGAACTCTTGTTGATACTCCATTTCTCCTCTTAATGAAACCTGGTTACCCAACTTTTCCTTGATTCTGAGAGCTATTCCTATTCTATCCCGTAAGAATTTCCCCATTTTTGCTTTTTATTTAAGTTCAGAATTTCTGTTGCTTATAACCAAAGTGTATTATCTGTTTCAACATTGTTTCTGCCTGTAGGCAATCTGCTTATTTAATAAATGAGTAATCTAAGACCCTTAGAATACATTTTCCCCAGATTACAACATAAGAAAGGTAAAGACCAAAACCTGATGTGACTTACTCTTAGTACTGTGGGTAATATGTTTAAACACAAACTTAAGACAAAAAGATGTATAATCTAAGTAACTTCAAGTAAAATCTAGATATACAGGTGAAACTTCGGCTAAAATGGGAAATGTGGGAGGTAGGGAATGATAAAAACCACTGATATCCCTATAGTAGTAAATTTTAATATTTTACTGAAAAACAATTATTTTCCTAACTTTTTAAATGTCAGCCATTCTATTACAGACCTAGACTTTTTTTAAAAAGCCAATAACAAGGTACAGACACAGATGAATGTCAACAAATATGCAAAATTATAAGTACCACCTCTACAGTATCAGTACAGTTTTGACACTCAAAACATGCTTAAAAACATTTGTCTTGGTTTTCTTCTACACCAAATATTTTTGTTGTTTACATAAAATGTTTCTCCTAGTTCTTGACCTTCCAAGATTTTGTTGCTATTTGACTTCTTTTTTCAAAATCTTTGTAAAGCTGGATTTCCTTTGTTTTCCTTATAAAATATTCTTTCTTCCCTAAAATATTTATTTTATTTCTCTTTCCCTGGTGAAAACTTGCCCACATTAAACTCTTCTCCTCTGTTTACCTGGAGCTTGATATTTTTTATCTAGTCATTCCCTCATTAGTACAAGACAATCTTAACTGGTACATTCTAACAAACTCTTTCCATAGCTCTGCTTCAGGAACAATAAGGGCTTTTTAAAAATAAAAGCACCCACAAAGGTAATCCATACTATTATCACCATATAAACACCAGCCTGCTTCCAAGAAGCCATCATTTCTCCCTCAATACATGTTTTCAGTAAGATGGGAATCAAGTCTGATTTATTCCAAGTGACCAAAACCCATGAGGATAAACATGTACAGCTAGTAGCCCCATATAAAATACTACAGGTACATATAATTATTTTCTACAAAACGAAACTTTATATACCTCAAATAATTCATCTTATTGAAAAAAAAACTTTCTTAAGTCTAATATGAAAAATATATCAACCAAAATGAAAGCTCCTATTTTCCCCCAGCTGTATATCAGGAAGCAAATTAAATAATCCTTTTTTAAAATATAGTATTTTATTTATTTCAAATAGGTACAGTGAACTTACATCACTTAGGTCTGTCTTCTTCCTATCTTTCCAATAATCACACAAATTTAATTACATGCTCATGGAGAATATGTGAAAACACAAAATATATCCAATTAATAGAATGAAAATTACAAATCTTTGCAGTTTATACCAAGATTCAATACAAAAACTCTTTAGAATAAAGAACATTATATATCTTTCAGCTATTATTCCTCCCCTCCCCCCCCCACATTTTTTATTGGCGCATTAGTTGTACACACTGATGGGATTTGTTGTTACGTATTTGTGCATGCACACAATATACAATCAGTCACAGCAATTCTAACTTGATACAATGGTAATTACTTTTCATCATAAAGCACAGGTTCAAAATGGGGCAGATTTTACCTACTAACCCCCCATCAGAAGACATCCTACAATGTCAAGTTGTTTTGGTTTTGAACAACTTAGGGGTGGGGAGAGGAGAGTGCCACTGGCATCTAGTGGGTTGAAGCTGGGGATGCTGCTAAATATTCTATAGCACATAGCACAGCCCCTCCCAACATATACCCTGCTTTAGATGGTTGAGAAAATGTCCTATACAAGAACAGGAGTAAAGGAAAGAAAGCAGCTAATAAGGAATAATCATAAATCACCGTTTGCAAGGTCCTCCCAAATAGGCCAAAGTCACCTACCTTGGAAGCCTGGGGTGTGGATATCACATGGACTGTGCTAGGTTTAACACCATTAGCCTTCAGCCGCTTATAGAGAGCAAATCTGCTTTTCCTCCTTCCTCTGTCACCATTAGGTAAAGCACCATTGTACCTAAGAACAGAGATGAGATAGTTCAATTATTTGTGGATTTTAAAAGTTTTAGGCATGAAAGTTAGATGAAATAATGGAAAAGACAGGATTAAAGAACTGCCCACCAAACCACTCACAAAAGGAAAGGGTTACAAAACAGACTTTAGCTGTAATGAAATTCAAATCACTTCCAGAAACTTAATTTAAGAGAGATGTACAAGTAATTATAAATTTCCTATTCTATGGAGTCACTCTTCCAATCTTTTTTGAAACAGAGTATAAATAAGCAGATTCTGCAGAGGCCATATTAAGAAAAGGCTCAATTCAGCTAGTACCATTCTAATGGACCCCAGAGAAACTTAAGAAATATTTTTAAATGAACTAGTTAGAAAATAGCATACTAATTAAACCTCACACCTCATTCTCAAATCATGTTAATGTTGTCGATAAGATTTTTATTTGTAAGAAGATCAAATATAGTTACCTGCTTTCTTTAAAGTTCTGAATATATTCACTCACATTTCTCACTGAACCCTACAATGCTAGGTTAGCAAAAAATAACTTATACAAATTATGCATTGAATTTTATAGTCCATAAACTGTCAAAAATTTACAGAGTCACCAGGAAAACACATAATATCCTTAAACAGATTTCTTATATATTTTGCTAATATGAGAGTTTAAAAGAAAGGCAAGGTTGCAGTTAGTTAAATTTTTGACTGCATATTCTAACTTTGAATTAACTTGTCCCTGACTATTCAGACCACTGTCCCCTATGGCCACACTAACATGACTATTCATTCTCTGCCTACACTGGCAGAAGTTCCTTTCAAAAAAAGAAAAGGGAAAGGAATCATTTAAAATGCACATAGATAAATATGGCTGTTCCAAAGCTCCCTCAGAATACCAAAGTCAGGGTACAGTGGTTCTGGTAGCTTGTTTCTGACCTAAGGGTCCTGTCCAGCAGATCTCTGGGCTCTCTCCACTTCTCCAGCTCTACCCAGAAGAGGAGATGGGCACCAGGGTAGAGAACTGGGGACATGAGGCCACTGGGAACCACAGACTTTGGAACTAAGGAATTTGGGGTGTTTTAAGAATTGAGTCAGTATCTGCAGTCTGACAATGGTTTTACATAATCAGCAGAAGTTATTCCCACTGTGTTTGTAATCTGTTTCCATTCCCATCAAAAAGGAATGTCAGCTATATAAAAATGTCTCTAGAATAAATGATATTTGTTTCAAGTCTTATTACTCTCCTTTTCAGGCAAGACAGAAAAATGTACATTACTTTCTTAAACATATTTGTGATCACTACTATGGAATATCCATAATTAAACAAACATCATAAACCCACTTTGTTTTAAGATATTTTCACACCACTTTATTCATGATGAACATTCTGTTAAAGGAAACATATGCAAACCAAATGAAGTCAAGACAGTAAACAATTGAAAACCATTTTCACTACTGTGGTCTACAGAAAATTAAGACAAGATCTAGCAATGTTTCCTGTGCCCCTGGTTTTAACCCAGCCCTTGCTACAACTTTCCCTCAACCACACCTCTGGTCCAGCTCTTTTTAGGCTATTTTCTCACAATAGCACTTCCTTCTCTGGAATCCAGCCCTTAATTCCCAAGGGTGAGCTCCAGCACCACATTTAGAAGAGACAGCCCTGCCAGCATCCTCTCCACCACCCTGCAGCTGACTGGCCAGAGGTGTCATAAGGCCCAAGCTGGCCAATGACATCCTCATCCTGGAAAACACAAAACTGGGAAGAGAAACAACTAACCAAGCCAGCCTCTGTGGGTGGCTGCTTGTCTCTGTAAACATGGGGGCCATGGGCATGTCCCAACCTGTATTTGGCTGAAAAAGCAGATAAATTGAAGAATGAAGCAGATGAATACAGAAAAGAAGCAAAAAGAGATAGAAAGAATCCATTAGCCCAGTTGTACTCTGATCCTTGTTCATAAATTTCTTTTTAGTTTCAGCTAACTCAAGTTTGTTTCTGCTATTAACAACTCCAAAGCCATCTCTAATATAAAGTGAGGGAGGGTCCAGAAATGTCAACCTTAATGCATGCAGAAACATTTTAATTTAAATTACTTACACAGAAGTGCACAAATATTGCATGTTAAAGAAATAAAAAAAAGTCAGTCTACTTATAGGTTGCCTACTTACTTACATGTCTAGATAATGTTAGGTGAAAAATCCTATGGAAAACTTAAAGTACTGGTGGCAAAACCAGAATCAAGATGAGACGAGTAGCTAATTAGGTTAAGCTACAGCACCATTTATTCAATATTTATAGTACCGAGTACTAGAGCTACAATGATGAATATCAGCTTTCCTGCCTTCACAGAACTCTCTGCCTAGAGAGAAAGGCACAAAAACAAATGTTATTAAAAAAAATTAAAAAAAAAAAAAACACGCAGAACACGAGGCACTAGCAGCACAGTGCACAGAGGAGAGGACTTAGGGAAGGCTTCATGGGAAGATGCTGCTTGCATTGTCCTGAATCTAACCAGAACTCTGAACTTGTAAGTGTGAGGCAAGTGCCTGCATAAGGCAGGGAGGATGAAGGCAGTTCAATGCCATGAGCTGAAGTTTAAGAGCATAAGAATCAATGGTAAAGGATGGGAAAGGCAGACAGACGCCAGGTTCTCCAGGATAAAGGACTTACTCCCCCAAAGGGAATGGGAAGTCTGGTAAGATGTAAGCAAATGGATCACATGATGAATATACTTGAGGATATACCCAGGTTAGAGGCAAGATGATCAGCTGGGAGAACCATCATAGCCAGAGGGAGCATGTGGTAGTGGAAATGCTAGCCCTCAAAAAGATATGACCATGTTCTGAAACTTGTGAATATGACCTTTTAGAAAAAGTCTTTGTAGACGTAATTAAGGGTCTCTAGATTAAATCACCCTGGATTACTGGTAGGCCATAAATCCAACAGCAAATGTCTTCTAAGAGACACAAGAAACAAAGGAGTGACCATGTGAAAATGGAGGCAGAGACTCGAGTTATGCAACCACAAGTCAAGGAGTGCCTGGACCCACCAGAGGCTGAAATAGGTAAGGAAGGATTCTCCTTTAGAACTTTCAGAGATAGCATAGCCCTTCTAACACCCTGATTCAGACTCATGGTCTCCAAAACTGTGACAGAAAAAATAGTTTGTTTGTTTACTTTTAAATATTACATTATACTTACATATAATAATGGGGTTCATTTTGACATATTCATAAATACATATAAATAGTTTTCTCCATTTCAATCCCAACAATTTCCTCTTTCCCTCCCTCTTCCCTCCTCCTGATTCCCATTCTCTGCTCCACTGGTCTTCCTTTTGTTTGTTCATTTTTCAACTGGTGCATTATAATTATATACAAAATTGGAATGGATTCTAATATATTCAATGTGCAAAGCATAGTTTGGTCAACTTCGCTCTTTAAGCCAACAAATTGTGGTAATTTGTTATAGGAGCCACAAGAAACTAAAAAGATCTGAATTAAAGCTCTGATGATGAAATGAGCTGACGTATTAAAAGAAAAGTTTTAGAGTTGTTTTCAATGTGAGGTAAACATCAGAATCACCTGGGAAGCCTTATAAAAATATGGAAAGTTAAATCCCATGAGATTCTGATTCAGGAAGTCTGGAATGGACTCCAGGTCTGCATTTGCAAAACCCCACAGGTAATGTTTTTGTGCAGCCACAATTGAGAACCCCAAAATCAACAATACTTGGTGACCTGTCTGGATGCAGAGGGTGAAGGACAGATAAAAGGAAAATCAAGGAGGCATCTGGCCTGGCCAAGGTAATGAAATTATTAGAAACAGGAACAGGAATTAAAGGGCCATTCAGGGGAGACATGCAGAAGGCAACTAGATAGGCAGAGCTAGAGTTCTGGACATAATAAGATTTGGGGGCCTTCATCATGTGTGTCTGTTAAAATCATAGGAATAAATGGGACTTCAAAGAAAGGGCACAGAATTAGGAAGCAAGAAGACTGAGACAGTACTTAGAAAATACAACCATTAAAAGAAACAACCCTTTCCTGAACACAGGCAGAAGGACTAGGACCAGAAGAAAGTTATATCACCAAAGACCAGACAGAATTCCCTCAAGGGTTCATCGGTTCAGCAGTCATCCATGAGAATGAAAATGCACACCCACAATCTGCAACAATGAGCCACTGGTGACCTCACCCATCTTCAAATGAAACAAAGTCAAGCACACAAGCCCTCCAAACCCAGACCTTCCTCTGAGCCTCCAGGTTCGTTCCCATCTTCCACATACAACCAAGAATCCTGAAAAAGTAATCCTTGCCTGCTATCCCACTCTCAGCCTCTGCCTACTCCTCAGCCCACAGTCTTCTGATCTTGGCCACCAAATGTGAAAAGTACATTTGATCATATACACCAGCATCCCTCCGTCACTTCCTAAAGTCTCTTGCAGTGAATCTTCCGTCAAGGAACACCATGTGGCAGCTGAAAAAGGGCCACAAATTCCTCATTACTTCTGCGAATCGATGGAATCAAATTCTCCTCTTTCTAAATATGTGCTGTTTCTAAATATGTACTGACCTTCATGACTTGTGATTTGCTTACCAGCAAGATACAGAGGAAGCAGTGGTCTTAAACTTCTACAACCAGATGTGGAAAGGCCCTGTAGCTTCTGCCTTAGTCCTTCTCTTAGGACTCTGAGCTGCCTCATAAGAAACTCAACTACCCTGGGAGTGGCATGCTAGGAAAGATACACAAAGGCACTTCAATTGCAGTCCCAGCTGATCCTGGTGTGCAATGGGTTGAGGCCACTATGGCCTCCCCATATAAGTCCATCCTGATTACTACCAAGTGACCTCAGATGACGTCAAATGAGAGAACTGCCCAAATTCCTGACTACAACTGTGTAATAAATAAAATGGTGGCTGCTTTAAGCAACTAAGTTTGGGGGTAGTTGATTATGCACTAATAGATCCCTGGAACAACAAGCCCCAAATCCTCAGCACACTTTCACTTCCCCAGCTCCACAGCCTCTGCATTGGTCCCTGATATGTTAGAAGCCAAGTCACCTACTCCTGATGACCATCACCAGCTCTTCCCCTCTGTCCTCCTTACCTCCCCACCTGGCCCATCTGCCTCCTGATTCCAAGAAAGTAAGGTACCTGGCCAATGCAGAGGGTTACACACTAGGCACTGAAATCTCCAGACCATCTGCCGACAGAAGGACCATCTTCTGTAGAGTACGGTCCAGGTATAAAGTTGAAATTCTGCTTACAAAGGCAAAAAATTATTGTTCTACAAAAGGAGGTCAGAATGTTCCCTGGTCTGGCAAGCTTTTAGTCAATAAATTTGTAGAAATAAAATCTCTATGTGCTGCTGACATAGCTAGTGAGCAGCTGGGGGGTATGGGGGGGTACTTTCAAGATTCAATTTTCTTTTTTTAATTCTGAAGACTTTTTAAAATATCCATTTATTTAGTAAATGTGTGAGGAAAACTTAATTCTTCATATGTGGAGAACAAACGGTTTTAATAGTAGAAATATTTGGAACCTGCAAAGAATAATGAAAACACCTCACCAAGTAATACAGAATTATTATTGATCAACAATCTAGAGTTGACATATTAATGTGAAAAATAACATTTGCTGTGGTCAAGAAACACTATTTAAGGGGTATTGCTCCTGGTAGACATGTGAAAGATTCAGAATGCTGAAACACACAGACACAGCTAGGAAAGGCCAGACAGACACAAAGCCATATTCAGTCTGGTGGAACACCAAATTTCATACTTTTTTCTAGAAGACAACACTGACACTGCAATTCTTGGCATATGATGCAAAGATATAGTCTTGAAAAGATGCCTGCCACCAAAAATGCATTTGACAGAAAGACTTTCCTACAGGGAACAGCAACAAGAGAAGGAATGCCAGGACTCTTGGCCACATCTGAGACATTCCATGTGATCTTAACTAGCTTGAGCTCCTACAGCAGCATCCATGTGGAACAGAATAGCCATGGGCTCCAACAGTGGAGGTGTCATCAGCATCCAATGAGCCTGTTCCAGAAGCAGCCAGGCTTTTCATTATAGACTGAAGGCTCTGCCCTCCCTCAGAAACAACATCTCTATCACTTACACCAATAAATCACAGGCAACGACTGTACCCAAAGGAGACTATACATTCCAGATAAACAGGATGTGACTCTAGAAGCAAGAGACTTAAAGGCAGGGCACAGAGTCTGATGTGGCACCTGTCTTAAGGCAGCTCAAACTAACTCCCATTTCTGTACAAATGCAACCTTAAGAAAATGCACATAAACTAATAAAAACCTAACACTGGTTTTACATAATTATAGTTCCAACTCCCTCATTATTTAATCTATCATATATGTGGACTTTCCCTGCCCCAGTGAACTATAAAGCTCAGGGACACAACAACGTTAACTAAGAAATGCCTCACAATGGAGTCTCATAAAATAAAAGGCAGACTTTGATTTCTAGCCAAAGAACTAATTATGTCAGCAACATAACAGCCTATCCCCTTTGGAGATAACCTATTACAGCTTTGTAAACATCAATTCATTCAGAAAATCTGCCTGGCCTTGGCATTACATGGAAGATTCTCAAGTCCCCATTTATGTTTGGAAATGGTCTTTGCTCCAAGGAGCCACTTACGACCTACTGAACATTNGGGGGGGGGGGGGGGGGGGGGGGGGGGGGGGGGGGGGGGGGGGGGGGGGGGCGGTGGAGAGATACATATATTCTTTCAAAATGAATCAGTCAGAGTGCATGGGGTGTGTCTGGCTGAGGGCTAAGGAGACACAAAGACACCGTGTCTTCTGATGAATTCAGCCATGTGGGAAGGCAGCCAAGGTGACAGATACAAACCAACCCTGGTAAATGATGACAGAAATGGTTTAGAAAACACAATAGGAAAAAAAATAAAAGAGAAATCAGAACAGCAAGTTTTGTTTTTAGGTTTTATTATGTTTTGCCTTTTGGTTATGGCAATGAAACCTAGGGCCTCACACATGCACTGCTCTACCCCTGGGCTACACCACAGACCCTGAATTTTGAATTAGGATACTGCCCTGGTGTCTTTGAAGATGTATTTACTGACATGTCCTACACATGTGATTCCAGTCCATGGTACCTTAATAAAAGTCTTCTATACCAGACCTGTGTGACCACAGAAACTAATCTTCCACTTACTTTCCACCTCTGAACTGGGTGCTCTCTGAGCAGCTCCCTGTTTCTTTCATATCCCCCTTTGCCTCTACCTGGAACCCTGAAGCAGAGAATGACTCAATAATAACGGTGACTACATCAGTGCAGGAAGAATGGAGAAAGGAAATCTAGCCCTGGGTCTTTTCTTAAGCTAGGGATGTGAAGGTACCTAATCTTAATTAAGATGGGCCTTTGATTCCTCAAAGTTACAAATACAGTGTTTAAAGAGATTCCCAAATCTCTCTCAATATGGATACAGAAGGTATTCCTAGCCAACTAAAATACCTGCATCCTGCCTAAAAAGAGTAAAGTTCATCTTGGATGTATATTGCAATCACATTGTACAGAAGACTCCCATATCTTCATGACAAATGAGAAATGCCAGTTTACTATAGGTAGTCTTTTTTCTTATCTTGAAGTTTTCTAGTTTCCTTGTGCCAAAATATTTCCTAAGGCTAGCCATTAAAAAGTTTTTGATATCAAAAATATAGTACTGGACCCGCATTCAGCAGACTTTCATGGACTCTTCCTGGGTTTACTCAACAGCTCTTTGTGTCAAAAAGCTTGATGTGAGGGGGAAAAGCCTGTAGCCTGGTGCTACCTCTAATTCCTATCTGACTTCGTGTGAGTCCCTTAGCTTCTGAGAGTCTCAGTTTCCTTCCCCATAAACTAGAATGGCGTAACCTTCTCTAGTTTGGATTCTGGCATGGTATGGTGGTGGGATTTGAGGGCAAAGCTAACCAGCTCATGAGAAGCCTCAACCCCTGACCCCAGCCTCATCAGCACCACACCTACACTGATCCCAGGGCAAACACACTGTTCTTTCCTGCTTTTATTCAATTCCTATTGATTTTTGAAGGTCAAACTTCCCCACTTCTTCTTCTAATCAGGCCACCAAAAATAAAAAGTATGCAAAGCAAATCTAGTGTACCTAAAATAAAAAATTAACAGTCTATGAAAAGAGTAATATCATCTTATATTGAGCTCTTTGCTTTTTTGAAGTCTTCTTCCTCCTTTTTTCATTTCACAATGGGACTGTCACTGACGTGTGTGTGTGTGTGTGTGTGTGTTTTAATGAATTGAATCTTTGATTTTTGAGCACTGCTGGAGAGCCAACAGCAAATAGTTTTCAATGAACACCTAAAGACAGGCAAATTGCCAGGAATGGGGAAGGCTATTTATGTCACTGTTCAAGACTACTTCAAGACTATTACTTTTATACTACCTTTGGCTCCAACAATTCAAAATATCTCCAATTAAGTCTCTTTTAATATAATATTACATTTTTTATGTCAAAGAGTATTATATGAATAAAAATTACTTTTTAAGTACTATCTTGCAGTAATTTGGGGAGGAGGAATTGTGGATTGAACTCAGGGACACTCAACCACTGAGCCACATTCCCGGTCCCTTTCTGTATTTTATTTAGAGACAGGATCTCATTGAGTTGCTTAGTGCCACACTAAGTTGCTGAGGCTGGCTTTGAACTTTCGATCCTCCGCCCAAGCTGTTGGGATTACAGGCATGTACTGCCACGCTCAGCTTGCAGTAATTTTTTATTTCATGAAGAGAAAATATCACACCAAAAGAAAAAAAATGAGGCATAATTAGAAATGGATTTGATAGTGTATGACTTGTACAACTCACGTATTAGGTAGATTTATCATTATCACTTCCTTGTTCAGGACTTTGGATTAGGTCATGTGACTTGCTGTGGTCCATAGATGAGATACTAACAAAAGTGAGGTCACAGGGCTTGAAATGTGCTGGATACTTGAAATTATGCTCCAACACATCTGCCATGGCCATAAGAGAACCTGTCCAGCCAGCCTGCCATGCCAAGGAGAATGAGAGAAACCTGGAGGAGCACCAAACCACAGAAATGCAGTGTGGAGGACAGCCACTTCACCATAGCCCAGAGCAGTCTCCTCAACTGCCCCAGACACATGAGAATAATTGTTGTTTTTAAGTCACTGAGATTTGGGATGATTGATTATATAGAGCATACGGCAATAATTAACTGATACTGTGCATCTCAAAGGCAAATTAACTTAAGTAACTCCCTTAGTACCTAAATATTTGGGGCTAAATAAACATAAATTTACATAGCTTTTGAAATCTAAAGAATCGGAAGAAATCTAAAATTGGAGTTAATTTCAAATGCATCCCTTTTAAAATGAGTTATAAAAAATAAGATTTTGCAATTGTATAATTTTTGTCAGGCAAGGTGGTATGCACCTTTATCTCAACTACTCATGAGGCTGAAGCAAGAGGATCAAAAGTTTGAAGCCAGCCTGGGCAATTTAGTGAAAACCTGTCTCAAAGTAAAAATATTTTTTAAAAAGCACTGGGGATATAGATCAACAGTAAAGCACTTGCCCAGCATGTGTGGGTTCAATCCCCAATATTACAAAAAATAAAAATAAAAATGCATACTTGTTTAAACAGAAAAAGGATGGCAATACAAAATTGTATGTATTTTATTTTTTTTTCAATAAATCATTATTGAAATCTGTCCATTAAAATCTGCATTTCCTCAAATAAGACAAATAATATGTGTCTACAAAGTTCTTAATCTCTAAATATCAAATTTAGACAAAAGAATTAAGATAGTAATTATCTAGCAAAACACTGATTCTTTTAAATCCGTTTATATACAATTTCTACTATAGTAAGAAACCTCTAAAAATAAGCATCTCAAAAGCTGCCTAAATTAGCATTGGCCTCATCATCTAACATGTATTAAGCTACAGATATTTCAAATAAAGAAACTTAATGGTATCAAGAAAACTCATTACTCCCCCAAACCAAAAAGTGTGAAGGTAAGTAGTAAGCCAGAAATTTAAACTAGCATTAAAATCTCTGTATCCTAATCCAAACTATTAAAATAATTACTTCCAACTTCCTTTTTAAAAATTTCAAGGCATGCCCCTCTTGCTACTCTTAAAATAATAATACTAATATCTATTTACTTCAAATTTTTAATGTATACACAAACAATTTTTAGAAATTGCTAGAAATACATACAATTCAGAGCAAGAAAATTCAACTCTGAACATTACGGGGCAATGCCCTAATTATTTACTAAAGAAATAGATAATTGCTTACTATATGTAAAAATAAATTCTCAAGGCAATTTGTTACAAGATATTTTAGCTTTGTTCAATTATCCACGGCAGAATTCAGGGGGGAAAGTTACTTTATACCAAATAAATATTTTTAATGAGCTATGAAGCATAAAGCCATTCATGGTTTTAAACAAAGCATGTTGATGCTCCATGGATTCACTCCCTTTCATGAATTTTCTAAAGAAGATTTTTCTACTTCCAAAACATTTACAAATAACTAATAGCAGAACCATGAGATTAGAAAATATTAGAAATAAAAATATATACAAAATCAAGTTTATTTCAAGAAATGGAAGCACTCTTTAAAGCTGCATTTTGTAATTGCAAAGTAGCAGGTGAAGAATGTTAACTACATAAAAGTGCTTTCAGCCTCTCAGTAGTAAATGGCATTTTCCGAAACCAACTCTTTAGTGCTACAGAAGCATATTACCTAGAAGTTAATTTTCGTTTGAAGCATTAACCCAATGACTGCAACAACATCAACTACAAAAAGTGGGAAAAAAAACCTTTCATGTTCACCATGAAAATAAATATAGAATTAATTATCAATTATCACAAATCATATATTTATGTGGTTACTAGAAGTCAACAACCATGCACATAATCTGAATAGATTATGCATATTACCAATTCGAGAGATTTTTCCCCAAAATCTTCCAATTTACAAATTCTTAAAATACAAGAAGATTCTTAGAAAATCTTCCCAGTGTTCACAGGCACAGTTCAAGAATTGTATATGACCTTGGAGATTTACTGATAGATCTATATTTTTCAAAAGCCATATGTAGCTATTTCAATTTTAATTGGTTACAATCAAATAAAATTTAAAATTCAGTTTGTCATACTAGCTACACTTCAAGTGCTCAAGAGCCACCTGGCCAATGGCTACCTCCCTGGACAGCTGACAGATACAACACTTTCATCTTCAACAAAAGACCTACTAGATACACATGCATCCACCTTCAAGCAGGTCAAGTAAAGAGGCATCTTTGAGGCCACAGAGCCAATCAGCAGAGTGACCCTGAATGCTAGTTCAAGTTTATCCTTAAGATTTCTAGAATTTGACAGTCTTTGGACACTATACTTGTAAACGAGTTCCTTGGAAAAATGCCAGGGCTGGAAGACATTCTCAAACTCCATCTCTCTGCTTGAAGATGTTTTTTCTCTGACTGGTAATTAAGAAAATGTTCTCCTACCTTTTGAGGGAAATGAAATATTCTGGCATCAAAAAGTATATTTTGTTTGGGGCCAAAGCATTTTCCTCTAAGGATACACTTTGGAATTTACAATGTAAGTTACTAATAAAGTGTGAGTCACACATAAAAATTCACTTGATAAACAACTTCCAAATTCATACTTATTACAAATACCAAAAAGGCTTTTGATAAAATTTTTTACCTTTCCAGATTAATGTTTTTAAGAGACTAAAAGAATACTTCTTTCACATAATTATTCAAGGATAAGACAGCAAAAGTATTAACTGCGGTGAAGAAGGTACAAAACTAGTGTTATTGCCACAATAATTACAACAATGTATTACTTGAGAAGAAAAATCGCTAGCCAATGAAACAGAAGATATACTTCAGAAATAGACCCTAGAATAAGTAATGCAATGAAGAAAGGACCACCATTCAGTGAGAAATAAATTTGGGTAATTCAATCAACTTTGCTGAGGAAACTGAAGCTCCTTAGAAAGAAAGAAAGAAAAAAAAACCAAAAACACTACTCATAGCTGCATCTTACATCACCACACAATACTTTCTAAAATACTCAAAAGATGAATATAAAAACAATTAAAGAATTAAAGAAAACAAAGTTGATTATGTGACTCTTAAATCAGATGTAATGTTCTAAACACAAAATCAAGAATTGGTACACCTGAACATGTAAAAATTATGAAATTTCTTTATCAGATGTTATAAAACTATATATTCAACAAAGCTAGAAAAAATATTGGTAATAATATGACAAAAATACTATCTTTAATAGGTATATGTTTTTACAAATAAAGGATGAGAAAACACAGAATCCCCATAGATACACAATAGAAAAATGTTCAAAGAACAATTAGCTGAGGAAAAGAAAAAATAGCAATGACCAGTCAGGTGCAGTGGCACATGCCTGAAATCCCAGAGGCTCAGGAGGCTGAGGCAGGAAGATAGCAAGTTCAAAACCAGCCTCACCAACAGCAAGGAGCTAAGCAACTTGGTGAGACCCTGTCTCTAAATAAAATACAAGTAGGGCTGGGATATGGCTCAATGCTCCTGAGTTCAATACCCAGTACCAAAAAGAAAAGAAAAGAAAAGAAAAACAATGACTAGGTGGACATATTTTTTTTTAAAGTGTAATCTTGTCAGGAATAAAAAAAATGCATTATTTGCCCATCGAATTACCAATTTCTGCTCAAATGACACAGTGCTCTACTATGCCACTGGAGAGAATGTTAATTGGCATAATCTCTCCACAAAATATTTTAGAAACACACATCAACACCCTTCTAAAAGTATTCATGTATTTGACCCAGTAATTCTAATTTGAGGGATCATCTAAGACATAATTTTGAAATGAAAACCAAGTTTTGGGCACAAAGGTGTTAATTATGTCATTATTTGTAATGGAAAAATATAGCAAATAACAAAAATGCTCAATAATAATGGATTAATTGTAGGGCATGACTTGCTGCCCGCTTCCCAGTCTTGGGGCCCCACAAGTGGCTGGGATGGCGCCTGGCGATCAGCCAGGAAGTGGAGCTATGGGCGGTGACGGAAAAGGTGGACCACCTCCAGCCTTCCCTTATGGACTATGGGATGGGTGTACACGTGAACTCGCTCCACCCCTCTGACCTTTATCCTGATTGGCTCCTGTGCAGTATATAAGCTGTGTGTACTTCCTCAATAAATGAGATCCTGCTTCCACCAGTCTCCCTGAAGCATCTGATTATCCTCAGGCGATGGAGGGAGGGTGGTGGGCCCAGCTTTTCCCGAGGGGCGGGGGGGGGGGGTAAAAAACCCCCGACAGATTAATTAGGCTGTATAATTCTACATGACAAAATATATACCATAAATTCTTAATAGTAATGAAAAGAGATTATGAAAACCCAAGAATACAAGATGTGTATGGTATCTTTAATATTCTGAAAATGTTTAATGTGCATAGGACAAACAGAAATAAACATGCCAAATACTAGCTGTGGTTGAGAAAGAATTGTGACTCTACTTGATGTATATTTTTCCAGATTTTCTAAATGTTTATATTTAGTATATTTCTTTAAATTAGAACATTTTTTAAAATGTGCATTTTGTTAAATAAGGTGTCCTGTTTAAATTTCTAAGTATTACTCATCTGAGATTTGAAAGAAAACCCAGAAATACAATCAACCCTTAGAATGAGAAGAAAATTTCAATTTCCACACTGTAGCATGCCACATTCTACATGTGGTTAAGTGGCCACATTCACTAACACCATTTACACAGGGATAACCTCTGGCACACAAGCAGAGCATGAGGGACAGTGATGCTGTCCGTTTTAAACATACCACACCATTGGAAAAATGGTTATTCTACAAAAAACAAAAACAACTCTGCACATCTATTGTTCTCATACTTTCTTTTTCAAATAAACAAATAAACTCCCCAATGTTCAGCCTCTACCACAGATACTGCTTGATGTGAATATGTTTCATTCTATCATATAGAATCTTAGTCAAATTTTTAACTCAGTAATTTGCCATTGAGTACCAAGTTGTTTTCTAGGGTCTAAAGATATACTTTGAAAAGTGTGCTTCCCATTTAGTTCCTAAAATTAGAACAGAATGCTCATCATTTGAAATTGGGTAACCTCAAACTGCCATCTTTCTCATGAGTGACCACCTTCCTGATGCCCTCTCTAGATGAACAGGGTATGGGCTTTCTATTTACTAGAATTCTAACGACAAGGGCAGAAAGTGCAGGCAACTCAGAGTAAGCAGTGTGGTATGAACAACATCTTAAGATGGATCAGGACTGCTCACACTGCCAAAACCAGCACACAGAAAAAGCATGCTTCCTAGAAGGGTCCCATTGGTGCACCTCAAAAACAAATCAGCAAGCCAAAACATGTTCATTTTCAAATGAGCGTGTGGAATGAACTAAACAAAATTCAACAGACTTTTCTTCTATCATCTTTTTCACAGCTTTTTAAAAACATATACAAATGCTAATATACTCTACCAACCACCAAGTGGAAGACACCAAATTCACCTGCCTTACTATCCTACTACCATGGTGCATTCCTAGAACAGTGTTCTCAACAGTGAAGCTAGGGACTGTCAGAAAGGTGTGTATATATACTATGAAGTCCACCATGTTACTACAAAGGCATGGGATGTTGCTTTAAAGAGAGAGCAGCAGTTAGAAACAACTATACTGCATACTGCCTACTAATACACATTCTGTCATTGATAGCAATTTGAAACGGGTTTCAAAGCTGGGCAGGGTGGCACATGCCTATAATCCCAGTGACTCAGGAGACTAAGGCATGAGGAGCACAAGTTCAAGGCCAGCCTGAGCAACTTAGCTAGGCCCTAGTGAGACTCTGTCTCAAAATTAAATAAAATAAAAAGGGTTGGGGATGGCTCAGCAGTAAAAATACCTCTGGGCTTAATCCCCATTACAAAAAAAAAAAAAAAAAGTTTCAATATATAAAACTTAACTTTATAGCCATCTTTTTACACATATAAGGAAGAATTAAAGTTATAATTATAAATTAATATAGTTACAAATAGCAAGTTTCTTTTCATTTACTTCCTTAGTATACTAATGGCAAGCTACAATGAGAGAAGAAATAGAAATGAAAATTGAGAGGTCAAAACCATAAACGACAGATAAACCTTTTTCTTATGGACCCAAGGGAGGCCTACATAAGACCTAACAGCAAGGCAGACTTAGGAGGAAACAAAAAGTTCCTGGGACCAACAGTAATTATAAGCCTGTGGCCACCAGCCTCCAGTTTTTCTCCCATGGAGAGTCTGTTCATTGTCCCCTAATGCTCATTCTCCCTTGTTCCTTTAAGTAAAACAATAATCAAAATCACTAATGTTTATCTAATGCTTCCTTGTTTCAGGCCCTGTCTTGAATGCTTCATGTGTATTAACAATGTAATCCTTACCATAACATTATGAGGCAGGTACTCCTACTGGCTCCCAGTTCTAAAAGAAAATAGGCATAGAGGTTAAGAAATTTTCCCAAATCCCAGGTTTAACCAGCCCATCTGAAAGAAATGCCCTTCATTTTCCTTGCTATTAGGTGTGGTCATGTGACTATATGGGATAATCTGACCATAAGTGACACTTCAAATTTCTGGTTCTTCTCTTTAAGGTTGAAACCACTTCCTCTGGTTTTTCTTTGCCCTGCGGGCTGGAACAGACTGGCGACCTGACAGCTTCTACCATGTGAGACCAAATTCCTGAAAGTAACAATACTAAAGGACGCAGAATATCTGAATGATCCTCTAGATGCCAGCAGCATCTAGACTGCTAAACTTTGGACTAATTCATACAGAGGAAACACCTAAGAAATTCCACCTATATTACTTGTGAGGGTCCATCTTGATTTGTTAACTTGACTGGATTGAGAGATTGCTATGAAATAAATAAAGATCCCTTCTGGGTGTGTCTTTGAGCATATTTCCTGAGACAACTGGCATTCGGGACAGCAAACTAAAGGATTAAAATCCACCCTAAATGTGGGAGGCATCAACCAGCATGCTGGGGGGGTCCAGAAGACACACAGAAGAAACATCCACTCCAGCCTCCTCAGCCTACATGGACTCACAGGAGCAGCTCTCCAGGGGGCTTTCAAGAACTCAGCCTTGGACTGGGACTCCACCATTGGTCCCTTTTGCCCTGAGGCTCCAGTTTCCTGGACTGAACAGCTACTAGTTTTCCTGGCTCTCCAGCCTACAGACAGCCACAGTGGAACCATCCACCCTCTGATTGTATGAGCCAACATAATAAATCCCCTCTTGTAGCTATTGTTATGGTTTAGAGTCCCCCAAAAGTTCATGTGTGGGACAATGCAAGAAGGTTTGGATGAGAAATGAATGGGTGATAGCCTTAACCTCATCAGTGAATTGATCCTTGATGGGATTACCTAGATGGTGACTGGAGGCAGGTGGGGTGTGCATGGAGGAGGTAGAGCACTGGGGGCCTGGCTATGGGGTATTTCTTTTGTTAACTGGAGAATGGAGTCTCTCTCTATGCTTTCTGATCATCATGTGAGCTGCTTCCTTGTGTCACACTCCTCTGCCATGACGTTCTGCTTTACCTGGAGCCTGGAGGAATGGAGCTGACCTTCTATGGACTAAGACCTCTAAACCCATGATCCCTCAAATAAACTTTCCTCCTCTAAACTTGTGCTGGTCAGGTCTTTTAGTTGCAGCAGTGAAAACGCTAACTAAAACAGTTATAATGTGTATGTATATTCTATTGGTTCTGTTCCTTTAGAGAACCCTAATACATTTTCAGTAACTTTGGGGCATATCTATTAAAAGACGCTTAATCTCATTTTGTTTGGCTCCAAACTTTCTTTCCCTTCTTTAACTCTACTAATAATTTGTTTCTTAATAAAATTTGATTTTCAACTTAGCAGTAGTCTTCATAACAAACCTGTTAATATCCTCATCCAACAGATGAGAAACTGAGGCACCGGTTAGATGATGTGTTCACCATCATAGAGGTAAGAAGTGGCAGAGCTGGAATAGAAACCCAACACTCTCACTTCAAGTCATAGCTGAACAGGTATGTATGAATGGCTGAGGTACCAACAAGGTCGTGAAACCTATTCAGGAAGTTCAGCCCCTTGAGAAATGTACAACACTTAAAATACAGAGTGATTTTCTCAAATAGCTCTATGTACAACACTAAAGGAGCACCAAGGTCAGAGCACCTGGGGCCATTAAGGACAACCAGTAAGCATACAGAAAAGATAAACAAGGGTCAAAAGAGGAGATGACCCTAGTGCAACGTGCTGGATGCAAATAAAAAAAAAAAATAATCACCAGGTGGCAGGGAAGTAAAAACTGAAGGAACTGCACAGGCAAAGGCTATGAGGCTTTAAACTCCTACAGTTGCTCCTACAACTACCAAAGATGCTTCAAAGAGGCTACACAGGGTACTGCAGGTGGTGGGGGGGGAGCAGATAACATTGCCAGAATACTGGAAGGCAGTGCCGACTTAACCTGAAATCTCATTTTTAACTTTTTCTTTCTAAATTCCAGCTTCAAACATCGGGGACACCATATCTAAACCATAACAATAGCTACAAAATCACCAGAGGTGATTGAACCTCTCATTTCCTTAAGTTCTTATATTTGAAAGGCAAAATCATTCAATCTGAATAGAGTTCAACCTTATCTATAAACCGATATCAGGTTATCAGGTTTCTCAGGATCTAGGGTTGAAGGAACTGTGTGGCACATGGTCCAGCCACTCCAGTGCTACCATGTATCCACTCTGCTAGCTCTGAGACAGAGGATGGACCAGCCATCCCTACTGGAACACAGTCACAGGGAAGGCCAGTCATGGCGGGGCCCAAGTCTGTGGAAAGGGTCTTCCTTGGGTTAAATTCAATTTGCTTTCTTTGTTGTAATTTTCCTGGTGTTTGTATCAAGTCTTTTTAACAATCAAAAATGAGTTTGCTATTTTAATATAAGCTGATCCTTCAAATATTTAGAATCTTAAAAATAAAAGGTTGTAAGGTATTTTCCAAGTGCTATAAAACCTCCAAATATGTGTAATCAGATATTTAAACATTGTTACATACTCTTAAAATTCACTCATAAATATTCTACTATGTTAGAAAGTAGGCTAATCTAAAAAAATTGCTTATCTTAAAGTGACTACTGAAAGCATTTAAAAATGATAAAATAATGATAGCAATAATCATAATGGTAACAGATAATGGAATCAATAATGAGATTACATTGGATCAATCAACACACAGGGCATTCTGTGAAATACATCTTCATTCTCAAAATCTGTTTCAATGAATTTCTTTATTTTGGCTTCTATGTGGGGAAATGGTTTCCTTCATGTTGGTTTGCTGGCAGTTAACACTAGATCTTAATGTTAACCACCAGCCACACTTTAAAGTTACACTGTGCTTTTTGCCAGGGACTTAATCCCTACAATATTTCTTCCTTAAAATATTCTGCTTTTGAAGCTATCAAAACACTTTTCTTCAATTATTATCACCTCTGCCTTAAGAAGGAAGGCAGCAAGTGCAATCAGGGAGGATTATGCTATTCAAATTTCCTCTTAATGACAATATTGGCGATGCCACAGAGTTCTAGAAAAGTCATCAATCTTGTCACAATGCAGCTGAGGCCAGCATTAAAAAAAAAAAAAAATCATAGGAAAGCAGGACCTGTTGAGACTCTCACCAGCACCAAAAAAGGAAGGAGGCAGGAAAAATGCATGTTCCAATCATGGAAGGGAAGATGTTAAATGTCTTTTAAAAATATCAAGAGTAAAACACAAAATATCTGCATTATTCCATGAAAGACTTGAGCTCTTAGACAAGAACAAAAATACAAAGTATACAATATTTCAAGTAGAGATCTCAACATCTTATTCATAGTTGCTGCAGAATGAAAATAATACAGAAACAAATAGAGGTGACATGAGTCCTGAAGGCCATGGAGAATGGTAAAAAGCCATCACTGCTGCAATGTGGTTCAAAAAAAACCCTAAAGTACAAGGTGGGCTCCAATCTCCAAGGAAACTGAACTATGTGACTAAAATGGAGAAAATATCCCTATACTCTTCCCCAACAATGTTTCTTCTTGGACTCCCCTGCTTCCTCAGGCAGGCATTCTTGCTTTATAAAGCATAATTCCACGCATGATTACACTTGGCAAGTTGTAGAAATAAAAAAAAGGACAGAGTGAACTGCAGTATGCAGATTACCTAGCCAGAATACACACAGCAGAACTATGAAAAGTTCAGCAGGAAAAGCACACTGCTGCAAAGCACTCACTTTTCAATCAGCACAGACATGTGCTTTAAATCTCATCTAGTAGGTTCACACACACTTAGGCATCTAACTTTACAACTCTTGTTTCAATTTTATTACAAGTCTGATTCAAGTTTTATTACAAGTTTGCTCTGCTTTCACAGAAGGATCCATATATACTAAGGTTTAAACCCTGGTATAAAGGATTTTGGTAAAGTATCAGTCTGTTTTCCAGGCATGAGTTCTTCTGGTTGCTGAAACAAGTCATCTAAGAAAGTGGTATCTCTTATGAAGCTCTCTCAATCAGTGTATGGCTTGGGTCTCCATCTCCTGGAAGACAGTGACCCCACACACTTCCTCTGATGTTCACAGACTGTTTCTCATTTTTCACAAGTATCTGCAGCTCCCACCTCCCTTTAGCTCTGACTCCTCTTCCCACTTCATCTGCAAGTCCCTATTAAGTGCACACTTGGTGGCAAGCACTGCACTAGGTGCCAGGGTCACACTTCTTTTATATAGAAGAAGTACCTGCAACCAAAGAGTGTATGTCCAGCAGGGAAACAGAGCAAAGGCACTACTCAGGGACAAAACTGAGTAGAAAAGTTTGGGAAAGTACCATGGGAACCCAGGAAGAAAAAGAACCCAGGTGAAGTCTGTGAAGATTTCAGGTAGGTGAGGTACACTGTCTTGGAAGCATGAACTTACATGCTCACCGCAGACAAAGGTGGGGGAAGAGCAGGTTTCCCAGACAACCAGAGCAGGATTCCCAAATACCTGAAAATGAGAGAGCAGGGAACAACTAAGGAGCCCCAAGCATTTCATGAGGCTGCAGACTGTACTGCGGATGCAGGAGGATGAGGACAGCATGCCATCACCATGAAGCCCTTTTACATCATAGAATGTTTACACTTTATCCCAGAGAAAACACCCCCCCACACATACACACACACACACTTTTCCATAAATCCTAACAAGGTCATATAAATTGTTTTTCATTGTTGATATATAGATCTCTCCAGCAGCACAGTGAAGGATACACTGGAATAGAGAAAAGATGAAAAGGAATTCGGAGACTTACAGCCACAGCCAGGATAGGAAGGAGAAGTCAGACTGCAAGAAAGAAAATTTTAAAAACTCAATGATGCACACACATGCTGTGAGAGGTGAGAGAAGGATCCAGGCTGACCTCCAGTTTCTGGCTGGCACAGAGAATTGTTCTAATTGCCCGGAGGGAACTGAGAAGGAGGAGGCAGATTTACGGGGGAGAAATAACGATTTTGGTGCTGAACTTCACATGTGACCCAAGGTATGAAGTAGTCTGTACTTCCATCAAACAATACCACAACACCATCCTAAACCTGTCCGTTCCTAAGCCACTTACACACAGAACATTCAGACTTGTCCTAAATCTGATTCCAAGATCATTTGTCACACCAATAATGTTGTGGTCAAAATACCACATGGGTAATAATGTAACAGTAACCTAGTTTCCCTTTTTGACACACACCCAAACCACATATTTCAAAATATTTGCTATTTCTCTTTCACTCTTCATGGCTTTCCTCTAGCTTTCTAAAAGCTAGGGCCAGAAAATTCCATCACAAGACAGTTATGGGGGGTCTTGTTTTAACCCAGTTGGGGATCACTACAGAAGAATTTTTCCAGAATTCAGTGACTAACAAATAGTTCCCATAAAACCAGAGCTCATAAAGATAAAAGGAATTATTATTAACATTAAACTTCAGAACTAAGAAAGTAATATCCTCAGAACACCATTCCATGCTTTTTGGTACTGGTATATAGAAATTAAAAATACCAAGTAGGAAACAAAGAATGAACCCAACCCACCACAGTAACTTTCACATCTTCTTTCCTCTACCCCAAATACACATGTGGCTGTTCATCCTAACTGCAAATGACAACATTATGGCCTGCTGCCAATAAGACTATACACTCAGCAAGATGCAAGAGCTTTTTTGGAAAACCATTTGTCAGTTTCTTAAAAAGTTTAGCAGACACTCAAAAGACCCAGCAATTCTACTATTGAGTACCTACCAAAGAAAATCTGAAACATAGCCACCCAAAGACTCACAAGTAAAGTCCATAAAAGTATTATTTCATAACAGCTAAAAACTAGAAATACTCCAGGGTCCATCAATTGGTCAATTCATCAAATGCAGTATATCCATGTAATGGAATATAATTTGGTCATAAGGAGGAACAAAGATATATGCTATGACATGGCTGAACACTGAAAACATTATGTTAAATGAAAGTAGCCTGACACAAAAGGTTACCTACTATATGATCCTATTTATATGAAATTGCTAAAAAAAAAAAAAGGCAAAACTAAAGAAACACATCAGCGGTTGCCTAGAGCTAGGCTAGGAATGGGAGTTAACTACAACCTGGGAGGAAGAAGCACTGAGGAACTTGAAAGTATTCTGTACCTCGCTGTGGTGAATTTATAAATGATATGTAATTTTACTAAGCCACTAAACTGTACACTGGATAAACTGTGTGACATATAAATCATACCTCAAAAAATAAAGACTTCAATCTTATAATGTTCTAACAGAAGCAAAATTCATCTGTCAGCATGTAAATCTAAGAATGTTATATGCAGATTGTGTGAGAATGCTCTCTTCAACTTCAAAAGTTCTCCTTTTGTAGGATACTCAAACAGTACTGAATTGAATATCCAAGCCTCTGTGCCCATAACTTGCACAGACCAATAGTTCTGTGTAAAATGCCCTCCCCTACCTGTCAACCACAAAAACTCCTCTCTTACCTCAGGGTTTCAACATAAAATCTAACACCTTCTCCTACCACCACATGGCACCTGTACACTCTGATACAGCAATGAGCACATAATGTGGTATCCTATGTGTTCCTCTCCCTCTCTTTACTGAACCAATATTTCTCCAAGACAGATTCATGGACATGTTCCTAGAGGCCCACAATATGTTAAGAAGCATTTTTAATTTTCTTTTCAACATCCCAGTTTGTAATGCATTTTGAATAGAGGAGAGGCAAACTTACCACTTTCAGTGTCCAGCACTAACAAGAAAACAACAGAAGCAGACCTACTGGACATATGATGCATTTGGGGTTACAGGAGGCCACATGAAACCATAGTACATTCTCCAAGAACCAATACTTCAGCAGTTCCAAGACAGACGTGGGAAACCTGTGGCAGCCTGTGGCAGCAGAGGAGGCCAAACTTAAAAACCCTGCCTGCACAGTCAGCACAGCATTCTGTATTGCAAACGGTGTTTTTATTTTAGCAAAACAACATCATTTGTCACATTAAATTAATATGGTAAATTTGGATTTCAATGACTATAGTTTTAGATTTCATTATGCATTGGCTTTTGTTTATAGTTGTAAAAGAACTATAAGCATAAGGTGTTTATTTCTAGTTACAAGTTTTCTGCATATCTAAGTAACATTATAACAAAAGTAATCTATGTCAATACTAGGGATTTCAGATACTTTTTCCCCCTTTGAAACAGAGCCACTTATTATTCAAATTAGAGAGGCAGTATACTACAATACAGTACCCTCAATAGCAGAGTCTGTATTTTTTCCTCTCTATAGCCCAAATGCATGGTGTAAGAAAAGCCCTCATAAAACATGGTTGAATAAATGAGTCTGCATTATGTTCCTATTCCAAAACAAAAATGTGAAATGCTACTACCTAATACTGGCCTCAACTAACCTACTTTGAAGCTTTAAAACTCTGGGAGTTAGGCATAAACACTAACCAAGCAGAACTTGAAGAAGGGATGGTGGGAAGGGGTGAGCAAGGGAGGATAAACAGGCAGTGAACTCTTTCAATACTAACCCAAAGTGAAGAGAACATTTAAAAAACATTTACCTGAGGTCCAGGATTTAACCTAAATTCACATTTGGTCTCTTTCTAACCTCTTTATAAATTGGTTCTTCCACTTCATTCTTCTATCTTAATGGAAATATTAGCAAAGGAGAAAGTTGGTACAAAGGAAATATTAGAACAGATAGCCTTCTTCAATTTGTTCTCTCAACAGGTAGCCACTGTAGGCACTTAGTTAAGTGCTGGGGATACATGAAAAGAGGGATAGGAGCCCAGTGAGGAAAAGAAACAGTAAACAATCATAAATAGGGAAGACAATGAAGATTCTAACAAGTTTGTAACCTTTACAATTCTTTAAAATTTTATAAAATCTTACAGTAATATCCATAAATATTAATAATTCTGTAACCACATTTTGCAGATTAATAGGTGGGATGGTCAGTTGTAATATGCCAAGTTAATATGACTATAGTAGAAAATTGAGAATTTTGTAAAGGACAAATGTATAAGTAATTATGTGAACATGTGTCTACAAAGAGAAGGGCTTGAAGGAGTCATTTATTCATTCATTGTTTAATAAACTCCTACTAAGCCCCTACAATATTACAGATATTTGCCAAAGATAATACTGGGACATGCTCCCCAAATCTGTGGAGCTCACATTTCAATGAGAAAGAAAGAAAAAAAGCAAAAAAAAACTCACAAACTAAGATATGGTCTATTAAGGACACAGTATGCTGTGATAGACCGAAAGGCCAGCAAGAGAATACACAATACATGTCAGGTCACCAGGGTCTTAGGAGCCCGACTAGCTAAGCAGGCAAATGACCAGATCTGATTCAACTTCTGAAAGGGTCTCCAAGCTGCCCTGTAGTACAGCAAAGCAGGGGAGCAGGAAGAAACCCATTCTGGCCAGAAGAACACTTCCAGTGTAGTAGTTGCCTCCTCCAAGAGCTGGGTTCTGGTTGACTTATGGTCTGTCTCTTCATATAATTTTGTATTTAGCACATCTTCAACAATGAACAAGTTAAAGCTTATTTAAGGAAAGATAATTATTTGTATAAAAAAATGGAGATCTCTCAATTTGCCATTGCTATAACTATAGATTTCTAGTAACTTTGAGATTTTCTATTATAGCCCTTTTTCTCTAATAATAGTATTCAAGAGCCTGATAAAACAGAAAATTATTTCATTTTCATATTTGGAAATAAATGACTTTATATGAAATACACTCTGGAAGTTTCTAAAGTCTAATACCTCTTAGCTAAGAAGGTCAGAGTTAGTTGAGAAAATTATCACTTCGAAGCCTTAAACTTCTAATTCTGAAAATTTATCAACTGTGAGATATCCCAAGACAATTACTAGCAAGTGAGAGTACAATGATAGGTGGAAGCTTCTTCTTGAAAGCTGCCCTCAGATTGTGCAGTGGACCAAGACCCTATTAGAAATAATATCATTCAGAATGCAGAAAGGCCCACAGATTTATAAATGAGTGATATATCTGTTGCCTAATTATCTGATGAAAAGTTGAGTTCATTTAAACTTTAAAGAGTAAGCAAAAAAATTGGGGGCAAAATAGAGACTAGCATAGTATCTGAAGCTCTGCTCATGAATCCACAGTAAAGGCCACTATGGAAGGATGGGCAGGTTCAAGCCACAGTAAATTAAGAGATCAGCACTCATGAAAGAACCCTCTAGAACTGGAAACAATCAGAACTATGCTGACATTGTACTGCATGACTCGACGCAACACACACTGCATTTGTTTAAGCTTTGCCAATGCCTTTGTACAACACTACAAAGCATTTTCCTTGTAATGAAATACTTCAAATACAGGAATATGGTCCATGACACAAATCAGCTCCCAAAAACTATGAGGCAAATTCTGCCTTAGAAAGATGACAGCAGACACAGAGAAGCAGATACTGGTTTGCTTATCTGCCATTCATGAGCCTTTGCCAGTTCTCTGATTGTTTCTGAGGCAGCCAACAGGGGCACATTGGCACCACAAAAGACACTGGTCTCACAACATTTCTTCCTCCACTTAATTTTCCCCAACAATACACACTACAGACAGATTAATGTCTGGAGAATGTTAAACATCTTCATTGTAAATCAAATGATTCCTCTGTCTTAAGTCAATTAAAACAAGTTATACTTTCATCTCACCCATGGGAAGCTCAGACTTACTAGGAAACAGCTCAGAACTATGTGACTGCCCGCTTGCTGGCCCAAGCCTTGCCAACAGCCTTTGAAGTTCCAAACCAACCAGCCCAAACTCCAGTTGTACATTACTGCACTCAAGTTCTCCTTGATTAAGAGGATAACTAAATAATAAAGTGTCAAGGAACAGAGGCTAGAAATCAGTGCTCAGCTGCATTGTCAGCATCCACATGCTCTGGCCAGCAAAGCTGCCAGCTCAACACATCTGCCCCATTCTTTTGGTGTTATGGCTTGGATATGGGGTGTCCCCCAAAAGCTCATGTGTGAGATAATGCAAGAATTTTCAGAGATGAAATGATTACATTAATGAACGGGGTCCTAATCAGTGGATTAGTCCACTGATATGGATTAACCGGGTTGTAAATATAGGCAGGTCTCCAGTAATTGAAGGAGATAGGTCACTGGAGGCATGCCTTTCAAGTTTATATTTTGTCCTTCATGAGCAGAGCTGTCTTTCTCTCTCTCTACTTTCTGATTGTTATGTCCAAAGCTTACTTTCTTATTCCTTGCTCTTCTTTTCATATTCATCTTCAGAGTTCAGAGCTATGGACTCTACCAACTATGTTTGAGACCTCTGAAACTGGGAACCCTAAATAAATTTTTCCTCCTCTATGTTGTTCTTGTCAAGTCTTTTGGTCACAGTGATGAAAAAGCTGACTAAAACACTCAGCCATCCCTCTTGGGCCTCTGAATATACTAGAAAGCTCCTGTGATACCAAGTCAATCTCTACCTGTCCAACTGATCTCATCATCTTACATCATCAATTTTTCCCTTCTTGTGGTTAAATCAGAATTTCAAAATGAAAACACTATCAGGTCCTCAACATAAAGTTAAAAACTAAAAATAAGTTTAATGAGCCAAAGAGCAAAATTCTAAGGCCATCCTGCATCTCCATATAGGAAAATTTTGAATAAAACAAATAAATTGTATTTTAAATAAATAAATTTAAGTCTTCAACATTGTCTTTTCCTACTGCTATTCATAAACAGAGGCTAACTGCACTCAACAATACACACTACAGACAGATTAATGTCTGGAGAATGTTAAACATCTTCATTGTAAACTACCCTGTAACTACCCTCATGGGTAGTTAGTGATTCTACTGGCTGTGCTGCATCTGCACAGAACCCCTTAATCTAATGGTTTTTACTAAGAAACTTTCAAAAGAAACTTCTTTTCTAAGGAGTCATTTTCAAAGGTTTGCTTAAAGTTAGTATGTTTTTTTTAGATATCATAAAGGCAAAAAAAACTTAAGGATATATTATAGCTGTGGTTACTATTGCTCTACTTTTGAAAAACTAATTTGCAATTAACAAATATGTTCAAATGAGTTTCATTTAAAGCAAACATTGATACTGTTTAACTCATTTTAAATGAATAACTACAAACGGGTAGGAGTTTGTTTTGGAGAAAGTAGATTGTTATTTAAATGTTCTTTACAAGTCCTAAAAATATTAATGAGAGGGATGCATCAGTTCTGTAAAAGTACAGATCTTTCAGACTCAAGAACACTCAACTAAGGCACTCAGTTTTGAATTAAACAGATTTAAGGCACAATGCACGATTTAGCCATAATCAACTGAATTGCATATTCATTTCCTTTCAGATACATAAAGGAGGAAAGACCCATTCTCAATAAAGGCCAATTTTAGCAGCAATTAAATGCCTTGCCAAGGGCCAGGCTCAAATATCAAAATCCCACCTTTTCCTTTTGGTAAAGAAGTTGGTTTGCACCACCCTTTTTAAAGAATGGAGCCAGATTTTACCAAATAGAACCTTGCAGCATAGGAGTGGTTTGTGACAGGTCTATTTTCAGGACTTCTGGCTGGCCCCAGCTTTTCTGTTTCTCAGTTGTGCTAGTAGGGTCTCATGGGGTACCAGAATCATATTTTTAGAAAATTAACTCTAAAAAAGTTTTTTTGCAACTTTGCGGGGGATGGGGGTGGCAAGCTCAAGCATTAAAGGCAGCATTAAAAAAAAAAAAAAAACTCTCAGACACTTGACTCAAGTAAATCAAAGATTTTAAAAATAAACCAAAACAAAAATGTACCCAAAGAAGAAGATAGAAAAGGAAAGGTAAACAATGATAAAAGAAGCAACAACAGGAAGAGTCAGGGAGTGAGGTTCTGTAAGAAGTGAACTTCAATGGTTCTAAGCAAGAAATCACAGGGTGAACTCTACTTAGAAAATAAGCAATTGCCTACAAAATACATACTGGTCAGTTTTCACATAGCTTCATAATTAGTCAAAGACAATTAAATCATGAAACTACCAAATACAAATAAACCCCACTCTGTTCAGCAGACCCAGACTTCCTCCTGTCACATCCTTTGCCAGTTCTCCTCCCCCTTCCCTGGCCCGTCTGTCTTTCTTTCCTTCCTTCCTTTCCCTCCCAGTCCCGGTCAGCACCTTCCCCATTCTATGTAATACCCTATCAGTTGGGGTATCCCAGAGGCAAGGCACTAGGTTAGATAATTAAGGATTCTGTGGCTTATCCAATGATTCCACCTCTACCCAGTTGTCCCTCTAAATGTGCTGCCACATTCTGAAAATCCCTTCATATCCCTGTCCCTGTCAGCTGGACCAGCTTGAATCACATATAACCCTACTTCTTTCCTACCACCTCCCCACATGCTCATCAATTATGTCAGCAGGGAAGAACCAAAGCTAGGCTGTGAAAAGACATCTGAGAAAACAAACTCACCAACAACACATGAGAAAGAATTGTTTCAACATGAACTAAAGGTCTCCACAATCCCACTATTGACATTTCAAAGAAATTGAGTGAATGCACAGACTTGATCGACAATAGATTAAAAACAATCTGCTCTTTCAGTGATGTCACAAATCATTTACAGGGAGAAATGGAATAAATGCTAAGATTAGTTTGGTGAATCAAATCTTTAAAAAATTAATATGCTACCATTTTTCCCATATCTTTAACAGTAAAACTTGATTTTTTTAAAAATGTGCCAAAGAGGACATTTTACAGAATTTCTAAAGTCTGAACTTGACAAATTCAAATTGAGCAAATTCCTTATTATGTAACACCCCTGTTCAGCAGCTGCCACCCTAGTGTTTTGCTACAGATAGGCATTATAGAAAATTAATGATAATTTCCAGTTTTTGAAAGACAAAAAGAACCATAGTGACATCTGTACTTATATTTAATTAAAAGCTGCCAGAAAATTCTGAATCCAGGAAATGCTTAAATCCTAAAAAAAAAAAAAAATGCCTTTTCTAATCCCACAATAAGGCCATAACTCCAAATGTATTGTGCTGTGTCAAAATCTATGTAAAAATATACTATGTTTTGAGACTGCAATTTTTGCTAACTACATCTGCAATTTTCAAAGAATATTCCTGAAGTTACTTTTACCTCCTCATGAAAAATGACTACCTTACACAAAAACAGCCAGTTCTTGGAGAAAGCAATTTTCTGAGCACTGCAATGCTCTGGTGAGCACATAACAGAGACAGGAGTCAGTGTGAGATGGCGCAGGAGGGGGTCAGCATGAGGCAGGGCACATGGCCTGGCCGATTCTCATCTCTGACCTCTGAGAGCTCATGAAGCAGCCTCCTCCAGTGGATGCCTCCAGCAAGGCAGCCCCCAAGACCTCCCAGAAAACACTTCCTAGAGCCCAGGTAACTCTACAGGTAAGGAAGTGACATCCAGCAAGGAAGGAAGCCCAAGAAGGTGTGTTTGTTGTCCCATTTCAAGAGGAAATATTCAGAACTAATATTCAGAATCAAATAACTTTTCTGTGAGAATGACCCAAGCATTAATGTAAATGTTTCTGTGTTAGCCTCTCATTGTTGTGACAAAAATATGTGACATAAACAACTTAAAGGAGGAAACATTCATTTTGGCTCACAATTTCAGAGGTTTCAGTCCATGGCTGGCTGACTCCAAGGCAGAAACAAGGAAGGGCGTGGCAGAAGAAAGCTGCTCAGCTCATAGGGCAGGAAGCAAAAGGGCCAGGGATAAGATGTAGTTCCCAAGGGCATGCCCCCCAGTGACCAACTTCCTCCAACTACGTCCCACCTGCCTACAGTTCGCACCACCAGTAGTCCATCCAAACTGCTAATCTATCAAATCAATTAATCCCTCCTGTTGAGGTTAAAGCCCTCTCACCCAATCATTTCCTAAATGCTCCACCTTTGCACATTACAGCTTTGGAGACTAGACATCAACCTTCTACACACGAGACTGTGGAACACTAGCTCCAAACCATACAGTTTCTGAACTCCTCTGCAAAGATTATCTATTTTTTACTCACTACAGCACATCAGCAACTTATACAAACTCGGAACAGTTTAATATCTTCAATTCAAACCAACAGCCTTAAATTGGATCACAGTCTTGCTTTCTAAAAAATGGATGACAAGGTCAGAACCCCACACATGAATGTTGAATGATCATTTATCATGTATTAACTGTACTGCTAAATATCCCAAAGTGGGAGAAGGCATGCACAAACCCACCTTTCCCAAACTGTTCCTTTGTATACACACAAGCCTTACCTGCAGCAGAAGAATCAAACCTAAGACTCTCAGGTCAGCAACATTCTGGAGGTAACAAGGAACCAGAGCCAGGACACCCTACAAGGGACCTAGAAAAGTCTGCTATCCTAACAATGAAACAGGATCCAATGACCTGCTAAGCTCTAGGTAGTTTGGGCTTGCCTTTTCTTACTCCGCTTCTTAATCCAGACACAGAGCAATTACATGTCACAAGATCCAAAAAGCTCTTTCTCCTCTGTTGCTTATATCAGTGACTAAGAAAGCAATTTCTCAAATTTCATGGGAGAAAATCCTCTTACTATGCACATTCAATGGTATCTCCCTTCTAAGGAAACAAATTACATGGGATTCTTATGTTAATATAAGATATAAAACACTTTCTGAAAGGTATTATAAACTTATTTTCTACTCTTTCTTGTAAACTTGATGTTGCCACCTCCTATGGTATAAGTAAATGAAAATAAGTCTCTACTGGGAAGGTTAAAAAAAAAAAAAAATCACCGTTTTGCTAAATGCCCAAACAAACCTTTCATGTGGGACCACACACCAGTCAGGCAAAATACTTTCCACCTCTATTCAGAAAGCAAAGAAGTGTGAAAAGGTTTTTCAAAGGGGGAGCTGGAAAACAAATTCTGCATTGTAAGGTTTTCTCCATGTAAGACTCCTAGAAGTTGCAAAAGGCAAACCAACAAGTCTACTGGAAAGAAATGATGTCAGTCAGCATGCATACCTACAATGCGGAGATGAGAAAAAAGAGGAAGAAGAGGAGGGAAAGAGAAGAGAGAAAGAAAAGAAAGATCCGTATTTGACTTTAGAGTGAGACCCTGGGAGGAGTCCCATATAAATCTGTGCTTCATACATCAGTTGAAACCCCTGGCACTCAATAAATTACACTAATAAATTACATCAGAGGAGCTAATAATTACCAAGGTCAGCAGGCCAAAGTAGTCAGTTATTATTTTTCTTCTTATTTAAACAAAAGGCATCCCTCTGACTGAACAATTCTAGAGAATGGTAGATCACATATGGAATCTACAGCTTTGCTTTCTGGTCCCAGTTCTTACTTGAAACCTTGATTTAATTTCATTTTCAAAAGCTCAACACATTCCAAGAAACTGCCAGTTCAAAAGGTTAAAAATACAATCTAGAAGTTAACAATGATGCTTCTAAATTGTATGCTCCACAAAAGGACTAAACAAACATGTTTATTTTGTTGCCACACTATCTAAGGGCATGATCAAAGACACTGCGGACTCAACACTCTACTACACCCCCTCAGAGACAGTGAAAAACTCAACTGTGAAGAACATGAGTGAACCAATGACACCCTTGGGTGACAGAAATGCCCTCCACACATTCTGCCCTTACAGAGATCAAATTTGTAATTAACATTTAACTTTTACTTTTTAACTTTATTTGTAGAATGAAATGTTTGGATTCTCTTGAGTTCCAGTTTTCTGTTTTTTAAATTTACAAAGTTATTCAAAGATCCCTAATGTGCAGAAAGGTCAATGAGACAAGCCCCATGTATCAAAAGTAGACTCCAAATGTTGTATCTGAAAAAGAGAAGCACCAATTTAAAAAACAATAATAATCCTCTACAGAAATTTCTGCTAAATCATCAGTTAACGTGAACTTCAATGGTCCACAAGCAGGCCACTCCTGTAGCATTTTCTAACTGGATGTCTTTACTACGTAACTGAGGCTATTGACTGTTCAGTTTTAATAGTGAGCAATATATTCAGCATATTATACTCTTGGCCTTGGTCTTTTTTTTTTATTCCAGTTACTTTTAGTTCAGGAAAATAAGTGTTTCAGATTTTGAAATATATTCTATCAGAAAAATAAAGGCTATTTTCAATTTAATAATAGTCATCATATGTAGCTAATACATTTATAACAAAAAGCCAAAAAATGTCAGCTCTTAGAGAAATCTCACTTTAGAGAGATCATCAGCAATAAATTGACTCATTGGCCACCAATATTCCACCAAGTCTCTGGGCAACCACCCCTGAGCATTATTTCTCAGTTTGAGAAAATACCTGCAATTTCTGGGTCATTTTTTATTGAGCATGTGCCCATAATATCCCAGAAAGAAAATATACAAGGCAAAAATAATCAGCCAGATCCACACTATAAGACAGTCTCTTATAATCCAATCAAACCAAATGAACAAATTCATTAAGCCACTTTACAAAACCACAGTTCACAAATCATTTGGATTGCAGTTTTCTCCCAAAGATCTGTACACACACTGAGCAGCAGACCATCTCCCTTCTTCTTGCTGGCACGTCATGAGGCAGTGCACGTGCTCACAGAGGCTGGTTTGTGTCTGTGTCTGTTTTATACTTAGAATACAGCTTCAGGGCTGCCGACACCACTAGGAACGAAAACCTTAATTCACAATAATTTATGCTATTATGCTGCTCTCCAATGTATATGTAATTTTTTTTAAAAAAAAATCACATTCTCTTTTTATTTCTTATAAATCCCATGAATAATCTAAATTTTAGACATTTCATTGTATATTGTGTTGCTTATAAGAACTGGAGTGGGAATGGAGAAAGGAGATGAATATTCATTTGAGAATTCTACAAAGTGGAGGATGGGTAGGAGACTGCACTGGGGAGAAGGGGGACAAAAAAAGGAAAATCAGAAGGAAAGATGCCTTATATTTCCCTGCTACACATAACCCTCTCTAGCAAAAATAAATAGTTTAATGACCAGATCTCTGGTTCCTCATAATAATGAGGATTTTTTCTTTTTTGTATATGTTTTTATGGATTCATTTTTTAAAAAATTTAAGACAGGGAATTAAGGAAAGGTTGTCTGATAAAAACATTTTCTTAGAGTCAAAGAATAAAATCACAAAATTTTTAAATTTTATATAATAATTTCACATTTTAAAATGTTTAAGATGTTTTTTAAAAGAAAGGAAAAAAAAAGGGAGAAACATAAACTCAAGTTGGCTTTCAGAGTACCCCAGCTGTCCTGCTGCAAATATATAACAAGTGGCACTCAACACAGTATTATGGGGGAGAGGGGGTCAACCAACAGCAAGTGTGTCTGTAAGGATATGAAAAAAGAATACCTGGAAACTGGATGAACAGCAAACACCACATATGCACTGCAAGCATAGAGTTCTCTAAGAATCAAAGGAGAGAAGTTGAAATGTAGATGATGCAGAGTGAAAGCACACACAAATAAGCCCAGCCAGCACACAGACCCAAAAGCGACTATGATAAGAATCAAGAAAAAATAATGGAAAAAATATTTATCTGTTACTTTTGAGTGAAAAGATAAGAAACCACAGCAACTAACTTTTTTTTTTTCAGAGCAACAACTTTTGAATAAAAATAAAGATTTATCACTGTCAAAATGTGACTGGGTTTGTTGATTTTTCTGGAGAGATTTTTAATACTACACAGTAAGGAAGCCCATTTTAAGTCAAAAGCTTAAATTACTGTCAGCTTCCAGTCATATCCTGTATTCACCCGCTTTAACCCTTCTCTTTCTTAAAAGTTTAAAGAAAGGGGCTGGGACTGTAGCATAGTGGCAGATCACTTGTCTAGCATGTGAGAGGCACTAGGTTCAATCCTTGGCACTACATAAAAATAAACACAAAATAGGGGCATTCTGTCCATCTATAACTACAAAAAATTTCAAAAAAAAAAGTTTAAAGGGAAAAATTTTAAAGTCATTACCACCTCATTTCAGGGTCAGCCAATCATAAATGAACACCCATTATGTTTGTGTGCTGAAAAAATTGATAATCTAGCTTACGTTGGAAGACACAAACAGAATACTTTAGGAAGTTTATTAAAGAAATACAAATAAACCAAATACCTATTTTAGAACTAACAATGAATTCTTTTAAAATGGAGCAGGAAGCAAAGGAAAGGGGAAAACACCATCCCAGTAGAATGTTCCTCCTTCAGGAGAACATCTTTTCATCCTTATCTCCATCCACCCAATGCTAGGTACTACACCAAGGGCTGAGAAGGAGAGCCATTGAGCAAGCCCCAGGCCCTACCCTGAAGGAGCCCAATAAGGAGGAGACATTTCCACGGCACAGAATGACACTACAAATCCCTGGTTCTGGATGGAGGAAAACAGAGGAGAACCAGGGCAGCTTGCTGGAGGTGACACCTGAATTACATAACCAGGTGAGCAAAACGCGGAAGAAAGAACTGAACCGCAGGTAGGCAGAGGGAACTATATGTGCAAAAAGCACAGAAGATGCAGAAAAGAGAAGGAAGAAAGTTATACAGACACATCACAGAGGTCCAGGGGAAAGCTCCAAGGACAAGAAATAAGTTATTATGGACAACACATGTACAGAATTTACTGTCTCAAAAGTGTCCTTTCCTCTCAGCACCTAGGAGACATTTTCAGGAGCCATGCCCTTCACATACAGGCTGCTCTACTTGGGGACCTCAAGTAAGACAGAGACCAGTCTGTTTCTCCTTCCATACATTGTTAGAACAGATAGAGACCTTTAAAATCAGAGAGCAAATCTTGATGCCCCTCCAAAAGAGCAGAATTTGTGTTAAATAACCAATTAACACATACCCGCTTTGATCAAAAAAAATATATTTGGTTATTTAAATTTTTTTTTTAGTAATCAAATTCTCCTAAAAATGAAGGTCAATTAGCTGATACTTTAAAAATAAGCATATGCACCATGTATAACATGAAGTATATAAAAATATTGACATTGGATCATAAATGGAGGTAGGTGTGTGACAAAACAAAGAAAAGAATATTAGCATCATGGGTGATTTTTCTTCCCTCTTCCAAAATTTTTTTTAATATTCTTTATATATGCTTTCAGCATACAGCTTTTTAAATTAATACCATATTACCTGAATGCAAATGTTCTACCTTTAAAAAAAATTTCATTTACAAATTTTTCAGTGAAGGAACGCTATATAATTAGTGTTAAAAATTAATGTTAACATCTAAAAATTATAAGAATTCATGATATATAACTTGAAACTAGTTTAACCTAGAAGAAACTGGGATAAAAAATTTTTTACAAATCCAATGGAAGAGGGTGTGATTTGTGTAATTATCATGATGCTGTTCAAATGGATAAAAATACCCAATTAGATCAGAGAAAGATTCACTTAGACTGAGTTAAAGGACTACAGAAAGCTCTTCTCCCAAGGGAGCTGAGCTCTATTGTCCGAATTGGATGTGAGTGGAGGTAACCGGAAAAACAGAGGCAGGCATCCTCCGACCCTTTCCTGGGCCTCAGGCAAGAGAAGAAAGGGAAATGTAAACAGGTGGAGCCATCAAAAGGGGAGGTGCTGCTCCACAGGACTGTCAGCCTATACTGCAGCCCACTTCATCCCTGGTCCAGTGGGGACGACACCAGCATTTCTAGTTAAAAATCACAACTCTTGTACTTAATGCCAGACCTGAAGAATTATACCTTTCTGGTCATTATCAAAAGTTATTACTGCAAAAGGGAGAGAGGGTGGGGAGGGCACATGGAAGCAGGAAAGATGGCAGAATGAGATGGACATCATTACCCTAGGTATAGATATGACTGCATGTGTGGTATGATGCTATATGTGGTATGATGCTATATGTAACAACCACTGAAATAAAAAGTTGTGCTACAATTGTGTACGATTAATCAAAATGCACTCTGCTGTTATATATACCTAATTAAAATAAATAAATAAATTTTCAAAAGTTATCACTGATAACGACATGGCCTCAGAGTGCAGTGTGTCCAGTCTTAGAAAGCCCTTTTACAAGCTTAAGATGTATCTACAGTTTTGAGAAGCAGAATATGCATGAACTTTAGAATTTGAGATCCAGACTCAAATTCCTGAACTTCAAAATCCATTACAGTCATGTGCATCCTCACACTAAATCTCTCAAGGTCTCAGCCTCCCTGCCTCCATCACCTCCTCCAGGACTGCAATGGAACACCTAGCCTGTGGCAGCCACACAGGCTTTTAGTATGCCTCTCAAGCCATGACTGCCCCAGGAGGTTCTTTATGCCTGCCTCCTAGCTGCAAACTGATACGTGAGCCAGAAAACCCAGTGAGGGAAGGGCCCTCCACTCTGTCCTCCTCACCAAGAGAGAAGCAACTCTCCAGGGCATCTGCACAATGGAGGAGCAGATTTACAAATAACACAATACAGAGTCTGCATGCTCTGCTCTCCCAAACAGGATTTCTAACTAATAAATCCAAAACATGAGCTCTGATGGTAATGGGGGTGGCATATAAATTATTAAAGTGATGAAGATTTGTGTCTTCTTTTTCATCTGAGGGGGAAAAGTTACTTGCATTGTCTTTTAATATTTAAAATAGCAGTACATGAGCAGACAACTATTATGAGACAATAATTCAATTGAAGGGCATTCTGGTGTGTGTAAACCACTCAAGTTTCACCCTGTGTAGTTTATTACATTATCAGAATCTGCTGATTGAATTACTTCCCTGCAGTGCTTCAGGTCTCTGCTTTTTCCCCATATAACATCTAATATTGATTATCAAGATGCTGTATTTGTCCTCTGGTATTTCACCATCTGATATCTTAGGATGTCTGTTTGCTGAGAATGTTTTTCAGAAACCCTGGGTCATATGCAGCTCCCAACATATGTCACTGAAAATATTTCACTGCCATCACAGGAAGGTTAAAACTGTAAAACATAAAGCTATACCAGCTTTCAGAAGGGTCTACATCAACTGAATTTCATGAAAGCCTTGAAGTTCTCATCTGGTCTAAGTTAACACTCAGTATAAGCAAACAAAGGCAGTTTTCCTGGACAGTTGTTGGCCTGTACTTTTTAGATTAGCTGAATGAGTGCCATTACTGGAACAACTTGTACAAAGTACTGTGAGCAAGGAGACAGAAGCTGTGAAGTTCTTTCCCCTTAATCAATACTAACAGGAAGATCAAGAGACAGAAAGAGAAAACTCCACATGTAGTAGCATTAGTCTCCAGGCAGATCCCAGGCTTTACTGGAGAGGGAAAACCCTCACAGCTCTTTCTCCAAGCTATGGGTCAAATTGAAATCCCTAAGTTATCACCACCAACAAAGACAAAGGCAAGACTTCAAGGGCTATGCCATACTGTGCAATCACAGAGCTGTTCTGTCGGGGAAGAATAACTCAATAAATCATCTTGGAAACTAGGGGAATAAACTTTGAATTCCTCTACATGATCAAGGCAGGTCTTTCTTGAAGTATTAATTCAACTGTAATAACATTCAGAAAAATAAGAAGGCAGATATTATGAGGATTAGTTTTTATTCCCTGGAAAACATACATTTAATAATGTTTAAACATACAATACAAAAACACAATAAAAAAAGCAAACTTTTTTCCCAAAAAGTTAATCTCGGCTGTGAATATAAGAAAAAAAACTTTTTTGTAACCTTGCCAGTAACTTCATTAAAGGTGGGAAGCTTTGTGTCATGTGTTTAATGAGAATACCCAGGATGCAAGTATTTGGCTAAAAAAAAGGTAATTAAAATAGTGCAAAACTGTTCCTGAACCTATACAGTAAAGGCAGGATCTAAGAACCACTGTGTTGGAGTTGGAAAGGCCTAAGTTCAAATCAGAGCTTAGTCATATGTCAGTCCAGGGATCTGGACAGGTTTCTCAGGCACCATGACTCAGTTTCCTCACTTGGAGTGATAAGTGATGGCATCCACTTCCCTTATAGTACAGAGAAGTCAACACTCTGCACAGGACCTGGCTGAGAGAAAGCTCTCAAGGAAGGACAGATGCCATCATCATGACCTGTATGAGCCAGCCCTCTAGGCACCTCCAAGAGGAAGCAGAATCAGGCCACTAAGGAGCAACTCTAACTGGAATTCCCTCATTTCAGTAGGAAAATAAATTAAAAAGCTCAGATCCTAATACTTCCTCTCTAATGACGATTTTAAACTCAGGAAGCTTCACTTCAATTCAAAAGTGAGTGGCACACCACAAGATAAGGCAGAGGTTGAGCAGAGTACACGGCCAGGGCAAGCAAATGGCAAAAACGAGAAATTTTCTCCGTTATATCATCAGAGGGCTGGTCTGGGGGTGATACAGCAGGCCCACATGTCCCACACTACTGCTATAACAGCTCAGCAATAGAGAGCGAAGGCAGTGGAGACCTGCAACAGAGGAAAGAACCTGCCCTAGACCAAAATGATGGTCTGCACAAAGAGCACAAGAATTTGCTGACACCCTGATCCTACTTCATCTCCTTCCCAATTTCAACCACGAGCAAAATTCCTCATGTTCCAAAAGCCCTTTGCCTTCATAACTACTGTTTTATAAAAATCCAGGTCACCCTTCAAAATTCTGCTCAAAGCCTGCTGCCCTGGGAAATCCTTTCCAATCTCCCAGCAATATACACGCCTCCCACCTTCACCTGGTAGAAGGAATCAGCTTCAGAGTCACACAGATTACCTTTCAACCAGGCTCTGCCACCCACAAGTGGAATGAACTTGGACAAGTCACTAAGCTTGAGCCTCACTGCCCACATAACAAAAAACAGTTCCTGGAACAACAACATAAAACACCTAACACAACCTAACACAGTGCTCCCAGAATAGCGGCTCCCTCCAACCATCCTTCCTCTGTTCCAGCCACAATTTATTGCTCCACATTTCCTCATATGACATGTGAGTTCTGGCACCCCTGGTCCCCTAATCATCATTATGAAGCAGCAACAGCATCACCTAGCACAAACCGAGTGGCTCATGTTTGGTGAACATGTTTAGACTGCTCAATTTCTGGATGTACAGTGGATTCCGTTTTTAATTACACATACCCATTCACAACCGACGAAATTTTATATATAGTCCCAAAAGTCTTACCATAGTTGTTTTAAAATCTAAAAGATTATGAAAGCTTCAAACTTTCAAAATATGTGATTTGGAAGTTTAATTTATCATTTTTTAAATTTTTTATTTTTATTTTTTTAGTTGTATATGGACTTGGTGCCTTTATTTGTTTTCACGTGGTGCCAAGACAGAACTCAGTGCCTCACACTTGTGAGGCAAGTGCCCTACCACTGAGTTACAACTCCATCCCTGGAAGTTTAACACATAGTTGATCGATTTTAAAGGCAAAGTCTGGATTTTGCATTTCTCACTCTCTCTGATTAAAAATGAAAAATTTCCCCATTGGAAAGGTTTAGAAGCTACATTTGTCTCATCAGCTAACTACAAGAGGAGTCCCTTTTCTTTCTATGGTGACATGTCCAGTTTGGAAGGAGGTGGTGACTCCCATGACTGCAGGTACTTCCACCCATGGTGCTGTGCAGATGGCTGGCAGCAGCATTGCTAGGACACCTGGCTTCTTCTGTGAACAGAGTATACTGGCCCACCCAAAACTGGGAGCACCAGAGCAATCTTCTGCCTTTGCTTACTTCTTAACTGACAAAACTGTTCTCCATTTCAAGCATGAGACATGTGAAGTACTTCAGGAGCTATCCTACATTCTTACTGCCTGCAGTCACAGACAGGTACAACCAATATAAATGAGCTTTTCATCCTGTCATTTAACCACCTGACTGCAGTATTAAAACATTCTTTGGTCTACTTGGCACCCTACACCTGCAGAATGCTGATATAGATTACTTCCCCTACTCAAATTTCTGCTAGTTCTATTATTTCATGTCAGGTGACCTTTAATAGCCTGAAAATCTGTGTCATGCACTTAGCTGTCCTGGGTGAAAGCTGCTTATGTGGGAGTCTCCCAGAATCAGGGTTCTCAGCTCAGCTGGGCTATTCAACTGCTCAGTGAATTGTGGGAGACTGTACTGATTATGGAGGGGGAATGCACGGAAACCTGCAGGTGACTTGCATGTGATAAAATCACTCCACAAATGCTTTTGTCAGCCAAGACTTTCAAACCACACAGTACATGTTTGGAATAACTCATCCAAAAGGCTGAAAATGTGCATATTAAAGTAATTAATAATCTGAAAGAAGCAAAAAAAAATTCAATAAGAAATGAGTAATTTATTTCATGTTAGAGTTGTCAAATCTGACCACAGAACCATTTGCATACATAGTATTCTGGTGTTTTGTCTACTACAATATAACAAATCTCCTGTAAACAAGTGTTTTAAAACAACTGCTGCTTATCTGCTCATGATGCTTTCATTTGGGTAGAGGGTGGTGGAAAGAGCTCATCTTTGTTCTGTATGATATGGGTTCGCAGCTTGATGGGCCAAAGGACCCATGATGGTTTCAATCACAGGTCTGCTGCCTCAGCTGAGATGGCTGGAATGGCTGTGGGATGGAAGAACTTCTCCTCCCCTTTTATAATCTCTCATCTGCCAGAGCAACTACCTTCAGCAAGGTAGTCAGACTTTTGTGATAAGTCAGCTGCCCTCTAACAGAACATTTTGGTCTGAACTGTAACCCCTTAAAATTCTTATTAAGTATTAACTCTCAGAAAACCAAAGTTAAAATGAGGTAACATGGGAAGGTCCTAATCCAGTATAACTAGTGTTATAAGAAAAGAGGCACCAGATATGCATGCACAGTGAAAAGGCCATGTAAGGACACAGTGAGAAAGTGGTCATCTGTGAGCCAAGGGCAGAGGTCTCAGGTGCCTGCTGACACCTTAATCTTGAAATGCACCCTCCAAAACTGTGAGAAAATAAGTTTCTGTTGTTGAAGCCCCCAGCAAGTGGTATTTTATTATGGATATGGAGGGCAAAGACAGGCTACAACATCCCTTAAGGCAACACCCAGAAGCCACACAGCATCACTTGTGCCAAGTGGAGGGATCAATGCAATTTCAGAACCAGACCTGTTTCAAAGAGAGGATTCTTCTGATGGGAGGTCTGGAATGCATACACAGGGATAGGAAGAACTCTCACTGGCTGGGAAAAACATGAGATGAAGTAAAAAACCTGAATTGCCTATATGATCTCCAACCATTTACAACAACACCAAATAGAAAAACTGGGTAATCTCCACCTTAGTAACTCAGCCTTTATTACAATTCTTTCACAGATGGCTTGAAGGGTCAAACAACTGAATGCTTACCAAGTGAAAATAGTTTGAATGTGTGAAAAACTATCTTGAGAAGTATAAGAATCTAGTCTGCATAATTTTCTGGGATCTGGTGTGAAAGCATATATTCCTTTGTGTCTATGGTCCTTGTACAGAAATGACCTTTACTCAAAGTAATCAATCAAGTGCCTCAGGAAAATTTAATTGCACACCTATCACAAGTTCTCATTACAATGAGAGTGTTCTACAAATGAGGAGCAGGAAGCGGGAGAAGCAGGTACAAATGAGGAGGGAGGAAGAGCCGCCCAGGCTCCTCAGAAGCACTTGGCAATAGTAAACCCCGTTTCCTACCAATAGTCTAGAAACTAAACATACAACCGCCTGCTGTGGTTGGATTCTGTTAAACTGGTACTAATTAGAATGGAAGTACAAAGCTTGAAATAATGATTTCTTATCCTAAAAACAGATTCTGCATGAGCAGAAAAGCAGGGAATAAGCAGAGTTAAGTGTTTGAGAGTGAGAAGCATTATGTGGATGGCTGCAAAGAAAACCTCAATCGAGACTTAAACCCACTGCTGAAAATACCCGATGCATATTTATTAGGTTTGTCATCTAAGAGTCTTGTATGCCACAGTATCTCCAGCCATCATTAACAGGCATTAATGGCCACAGCCTTTCAATGCCACCGTGGCACTGCAATGCAGTTCACAGCAGCTGGTGGAATTAGAACAGATGGCCCACTTCCCTTCAAGGCAGAACTTTCTGCAGGTGACAAAATGACTGTTAGGTAACTCATGAAAAGAAAAACAAACAGAAGTTGAAATTGGAATAGATGATGTCAGTAAAGTAGCTTAGTATCTTGAGGAATCTTTAACGTGAGCCCTATAGGCTGGCAGGATTGTTCATAGAACCGCAACTGTACTACAGAAGCAGTGTTCCTTCCAAATTAAGAAACATCTATTAAACCTGGTGTCACCTGTGTCAAGCAGGGTGCTGGGGTGTGTCCCTAAAAATCCATTTCCTAAAGACATCCATGAATGCTCACTGTGTGCCAGAAAGGCGTGCCCACAATCCACAGAGGGTGGAGTCAGGCAAGCATCCCTGACCCCAAGGGCAAACTCCAAGGGAAGACAGTTTCAATGAACTCTGGTGGAATGTAACTATCACTCTGGGCTGGTGGCAGGTGGCACTATGCACTGAACCATGTCTATGTGGAGGAACAGTAACTATCTGTCCTTACATCTGTTTGTTCTTCTATATTCCCTTTGTAAACTGCTTATACATTTTGCTTCTTAACTAATGGAATATTCAGTATCTTTTGGCTGTAAGAGCAGAACCCCATCTAAGTGGCTGAACCAGAAAAAAAAAAAGTGTAAATGAACACTGAAAAAGACGGAGACTCCCAAAAGACACAGGATTATTTCCTTAGGAACGCTTTTCCTGATAATTCTATTTAAAAGCACCGCAACCTTATCACTACCACTTTACCCTGCTAGTCCCCTCAGCCCTTCCCATCAGCTTTCCTTCTCCCTATCTTGCTGTATTTTCTTCACAGCACTCTCTGAAATTCCACTTTCTATCTACCTGCTGGCTTGCCATCTCTCCCAATAAAGGTGAGATAAATGAAGGCAGGCAGGGACGGTGCCTGTAACCCAGCATCAGGATCAGAGAACAGGACTGATCCCCAGCCAGCACTTTCTGGTAAACCACACAACACATGGGACAAGAGAGGCAACTCTGTCTCAAGAGGGACAGGCAGTAGGACCTGGAAGCCAGATAGCCGCCTCTGGCTCACTCCATTCTTTGCTTTGGTGGGCTCCAGCCCCAGTTCCTCCCTCCATCTCCACTGTGTCCTCTTGGTTGAAGGCTTTGCCTGCACCCCTCTCACTTCTGAAAACCTTGTGATAGTCTCCCACACCCTTAGAATGAAGTTCAAAACCCTTCCAATAGTTTATAAGCCCCTCCTCACCTACCTCCGTCTCATCTTTCCCATTATTTTATTCAACAACACTTTTCTAGCATTCAGGGCTCCTCCCTGCTTTTTAAAGGAGCTACATGCAGCAGCTTGCCCATAGGTCTTAGCATACTCTTTCTAGAGCTCTCTTGCCCATGAAACTGCATGTGGGCCACCCCCTTTGCATTCAGGCAGAGGTTATGTGAGCCTACTGACATACCAGGATCACAGCCTTTCGCTCTCCCCAACTAGGCTGTAAATTCCACAGTGGTTGTAACCATGCCTGTCTGTGTATCCCTTAGTGCCAAACCTGACAAACATTTATATATACTGAATATTTGGGTAATACATACACACTGTACATCAGCAGTTGCTCACTTACGGGTTATGACAAGAACATCTAGCAATTCACCAGAGCAGTGAATCCGTCTGCCTTGTCCCAGCTGTATTCCCCGAACCTAGAAGATACCCAGTGAATATATGCTGAATGAATAAATTTCTAGCTTGCCTACTGTGACTCCACCCCTTCTCTCCCACTTGAGAAAACATCAGAATGCATGTAGGTAAAAATGCCATTACTAAAACATCCCTGAATCATTTGAAAGATCCATACTTTATTACATGTCATAAATTACTGGCTACATACCTCAAGACTGATCATGAGGTGGCTGAGATAGTGGTTGAGAACAGCCGGTTTAGACAATGCTAAGAAATATGAAGCACTTTCTGCTCATATTATTTTATTTTCCAGAAGATGGTGACAATAAGCTCAGTAAGAACTAATAACTGAATCATTCAAACCTTCACTTTTCTTTTTGTAAAGTAGATTACTGCACACCCCAGGAGAAACCTTTAATAACTCAAAGATGTTAGAAATTCCTTCTCACAGTTATTTTTCTCCCATACCAATGAGGTCCACCAGTTGCTGTTGTCTCCATTCAAAAGCCAACTACAGCCTCACATACTCTTTTCAGGGAGGCCACACTGCCACCCCTGCACAGCAGTCACAGAACAATGGCTCCAGGTCCAAAACATCAGTGTCACCCCAATACAGCAACTGCTATGTTTTATTCTGTTCTGGTCTTCTGTGTCTGCATTTTATCTTTCAGGTAAAATGTCTGGTCAAGTTGTTAGAACTTGAATCAAGCTGCTTTTATTTGTTTATAAAAAGCATCCCCACATGATGAAATATGACCCAAAGTGAAAAGTCCTAATAAAAATTCCAGCGTTGTTGTGTTAAAGAACCAAATAAATCTGAGAAAGTCAGACCAGAAGCCACAAAGTCACACAGAGAGCAACATATTCCAAACAAGGCTAAAGTTAGTAAAGAAAAATATAGCAACCTAAAGTCAGTAACATCATAACCCTTAACAGCCTACAGAATGAGACACTATGTCCACATAAACAGATCTGAACTCTTCAGATCACCCCACATGCTAAGTGACAACAAAGATTTTGTTTTATTAAAAAAAAAAAAAAAACAGTTCAAAGGCTTTTAAGTCTATAAAAGATACTAGTGTTTGAAGTCTATGTGCCCAAATTAGAGTGGAGGATCAGAAAATAAGAAGTGTCAGGATACATTTTAAGGTTCCTTATTATCACCAAAGGGAGGCAGAATCAAGGCAAAGTCCCTACAGAACAACAGAAAAACATATAAAAATTGGGGACCACCTTTTAAAAAGAAAGACACATAACTTCTTCAAGCAATAGTCCTTTTTGTTTTATTTAACAGGCAACTGCATGATCCAAAGGAAACAAGGCAGGTATCTCCCCTCTTTAGTAGTGCTTAATATTTCCATTAAGATACTTAACTTCTTTTTTCAGTAATATTTATAAACTTAATTTGTAAAGGATCTTAAGTTCTTTTTGTGCCAAGGATCTCTTTGGTAGTCTGATGAAGCCTATTCAACTCTGCTCAGACAAATGGGTTTTTTCAATGTATAAAATAGAATACCAAAGAAATCAGTTACACTGAGTTATCCAAGTAGTTTTAAATTGTAAAAAATCATACATGTACTTCTATGTTGAGGCATTAAATGACAAGTCTAGCAGTAGACCTTTTTGTCTCATATGCTGATAATAAAGCAAAATGCTACATACATCTGAATACAATGTCTGAATTAATAAATTCAATGAAAATAAAGATGTGTTTTTCTCCTATTCACATGTGTAGATTCCCTGAATTCCATCTGTGGACCCTCAGTTAGGAACCCTTGGTTGAGATATATTTTGTGAAGCATCTAATGAAAATGTATTACAAAATGTATTACCCATTCAACTGTGAGGTGAGGGGAACTAAGCATTATTTTTCCAAAAACCATGATGGGCCATTAGTCAGCAAGAGAGCCGCATGCTTCAAATTGAATCCAAAAAGGGTACTTTGAGGGGCTGATAGCACTGGGAAACAGTATATACAGTGACCCAGCTCAGATAGGAAGAAGTAGGAACTCGAAAAAAATTTCCTTTCCAAATCCCCAGTTTGTGAATAATAAAAGGGCTGAATATATACCAATACCTCTTAGGCCCGTTCCAGTCCTAAATTCTACCATGAGATTATCTCCTCCTTATGCTAGAATTTCAATCTATTTAGCTTGACTTCAAACCATCTTTGCCTTTCTTAAATTTGAGACAGCAAGTTTTACCCAATTTGAATGTTCTCATGCATAACCTACCACCAAGAAATCAAGTATATGTGTAATATTACTTTTTTAAGCCTGTTTTATGTATGTCTACTTCATAAAAAACAAACATAGCATTAGCCTTTCTGCTACAGATGCAGGATGTGGGCCTACTCGAATTCTAGTACCATCACTTTAATACATAAAAATCAACAAATGTCAAGCAATTTGGACAATGTAACTTAACTATACATTTTCTACATTTGAGCCAATGACAAAATTCCAGAGTACAGACCAAGGGTTTTTGATGAAAATCTAATCCAATCATATTTTGTTATTGCTAAAAAAACAGGGAGGAAGTAAGTCAAAATCACAAAGCCACTTGACAAGAATGCAGGACTTGAATCAGGTTCCCTAACTGTGAATGTATGCTGTTCCCACCCCAGTCAACTGCCTCTCAAATCCTAAGCCACTTCCCCAACCTTAAAATGTTAGTCAAGTTTAAAATTAAGAGCAAGAAAGACCCAATGAGTAGACATTTTCCTGCACATTCAATTAATTAGTGGGCACAACAAAAAAATGTGGCTGTGATACATTAACTGGTTGGAATTATGAAAAAATTTAAATTTCACTAATCTGACAAAAAGTTATAACCCAATAAAATCCTAACTGCATAGGATTAATTAATATTGTAACATATGAAAAGATGCAGAATACTATATAAAGATACAGATATCTATCAACCTTTCGGCCTGACCTCTAGAATTTCCTGGTAAGATTTTACTATTAAATTCAGAAGACAGCATAGAGGGACAGTCACAACAACTTTTAGAAAATGCAAACAAAAAACAATATACTGTATAAGCAAAGAATTCCATCAATATAAAACACTAAGCATTTTTTAACCTCAAAAATAACAAGTAAGAAAATCTAACAGACTATTTACACACACACACACACACACACACATATATCCTAGAAGATCAGACATGCAATGGTGATAGTGATTGTTCTTTGAATGTTATTGTTGTTTTAAAAGGGAAGACACTGTCTCAAGTCCTGAGATTAGGATATAATTCAATAAGAGCCTCTTTAAAATACCCACTTATTCACTATTTTACCTTTTCTGTAAAGTTTAATATTGCTAGAGTCAGAAACCTACTCTCAAACAAAGACAATTCAAGTTATATAAAAAACAACTAGCATCTTCTACTCACACTTTACTTTCTCCGAAAGACCTTCCCTGACTTAACTGAAGAAAGCAAAACCCAGCAGTCACTCTTTAACCAATTTTCTGTTGAGAATTTGGCAACACCTGAAGTTGTCATTTATTAATTTATTCACTTTTTTTTTTGTCCTGTTTATGCCTGTCACTCCACACTAAACTGAAAGTTCCTGGTTCACTGCTGGATCCTCAATGCCTAAACAAAGAGCTGGCACAAATAGGTGCACAAATAACTTCTGCCTGTCTGACCCCAACTGTCAGGTAAACAGCAGCAATGTCAGACTTAATGTCTCCTGGAAAGCATTAGTAAAAGGCAGTTCATATGCAACTAGCAATGGATTTACATAGCCTACTTTGGAATAAGCCTATGACACCAGGACAATCCAGAATATAAATCCTTCTGTTGGCTTTGGAATGCCCTTCACTTCCAACTATGAACACAAAATCTCCTCCAGGCCCACTCACTGCTGTTCTGAAACATCTCAACAATGATTGCCTCAAAAGGAAATAATGAAATAAAGTTCTGGCGTAAGTTAATCTTCCATGTCAAGTTCACAGTGTTAAACATACTTTGAAGCCAGCCACACAAATAAATCCAAACTTCACAAAATTAGGTTGGGTTGAAGTTACATAAGACAGACCAAACTGTGGCTTTTTCTCTGTCACTCCTCCTTCTGTCTAGAGAACCCTGATATCTGTCTTTTTAAGTGCAATTACTATGCAGGTGTGAAAAACGCTTAGCTGCAGACAGTTTCGAGACCAGTAATGGGATTTCCAGCACTATCCCATTTACTACTCTAGCAACAAAGTGAGGAAGAGTAGGCAGCTGTGTCTGGGAGCTTCTCTTTAAAATTATCTTTAAGTTGGCATTTACTTCAAGTTATCAAGACACGTTTCTCCAAGTCCCATAAGTCTTTCCATAGCTAGGACTCCTCACATGTGTGCTAAACCCACCTATCAGCACTCACGGTGCTCTGAATACAAGTCTTTCAACAGAGGAAGACAAAAGCGCGGGTTCCCAGGAGCGGCACATCCAAAGGGAAAAATAATCCTTTCTCCTCCAACACTAAAGCCAAGCTGCTCCTTCTCCCGAGTTTCCTGCACTTTTCTCCTCCCCTTTCCACTCCCCTTTCACTGCCCACTTTATCCTGCTTTAATCCCGCGAAGCCTCTCTCCTGGTTTATTAAGGGTAAACAATAGAAATGTCACAAGGAAAATCAGGAAGTAGATGAAGTCTCTAATTGCTGCCGTTTAACGATTGTAGATAATTACTATCTTCAAAAATGTGGTTTTCACCAGCGGTGAGGGAGCAGAGGCGGCTGGCTCGCTCCCTGTCGCTGCCCAGCCGCCAGGAGGGCATCCACGAGGCCGAGGCCCTGGGCCGGGGGCTGGAGGAGTGCGGTCCCGCGCCCGGTGTCCAGGCCCCTCAAGGCAGCGTCCCTGCTCGTCCCCTCCCTACTCTGAGAAGCCAGGGCTAGCCTGCTAGCCTGGGTCACAGACAGTTCACCGCCCGCGGCGGTCACCATAACAATATGCAAAACGCAGCCCCACTGTCCGCGGCAGCGCGAGCCCACAGCCCGCACTCGGGGTTCCGAAGACGGGTGCTCGGGGCCAACGGTCCTCGGGAGATTAAGAACCCCCA
>NW_026000229.1:50675270-50776165 GCF_001458135.2 Marmota marmota marmota | reverse complement strand
GCCCGGGACTGGCCCCGTGTTATGTAAACATAGAGTAAAAGGGAAGGGGAGTTCTTAAAGGAGCAGCTCTGTTTTTCTCCTTACTTCCTTCTCTAAAGTTAGAGAGCGGGGTCCTCAGCCCTCGCCGCCCCGGACTTCAGCGGCTGAGGGCTGCGCAGGAGATGCGGGAACCGTGTAGTCACGATTACCAAGCCTAGCGGACGTTTTCCCAGGATTAGACGGAAATAAAGAACTTCCTTGCTGTGTCAGAGCATTGGCTTTCTGCGTGTCACTGCGACCCGGCTTACATCTGGAAGTGTCGCACACACTCACCTCCTTTCCAAAGAAGTTTTTTTTTTTTTTTAAATCCATTTTCTATGCACTTTCCTATGATTCCCAAAGGAATTTAGGAGGAAATTACCTAGGTGGATTTTTTTTTTTTTTGGTGACTCTAAATATTCCTTTTTATTATGGTTTAGTCAATGCACTGTTTGCTTTTTATATTTTTAAATAGTTACTACTATGGCATTAAAATATTGTAGGCTATAACAGTTTTACTGACTGCTGTTTTTCATCATACGGAATTTTATTAAATATTTTAACATTTATTAAACACTCATAACATGCTAGAAACTCTATAGACTATTGTCAGTCACTGCCTCTCAAAACTGTTAAATATTTAAAGAAATAAATAGTGCAGAAGCTACCCTGTGTGTAAACAGCGACTGATTGGCTATGACCTAGAGAAGAAATAATTGCATCTGTAACCTTCCATTCTGCTGTTCAACACCCTTCCTGTAACATTCTCTGACAGGTTATTACTGTAGTAACAATGAAGCTTTTGATGGTTTTATTTCAGTTAGTAACTGATTTTTTTTAAATTGAGGCTTTAGGAATAAATCATTCCAAAGTGACACAAGCTGCACCATCAATAAGCCAAAAATAAATTTTATTAAACAGTTAACTTATTTCCACTAATTACTGGAATCCTGTACCTAAACTGAATATATCTATCCTGCATGTTTTACATACTTTTTATATTTTTATGTTATAAAGAGTTTGTTATGATTTTAACAAACCATCATTCACTGAAGGGTTGAGTTCTTTCTCCTCACACCAGTGTTGGTGTGATTTCTACCTAAATTTCTGCTTGTTTTCATCTATCCTATGCTCCAACTTACCATGTAGATGCATAACTATCAAAGATCCGTCAGAATCATGCTGCAGTTTTGCAGTCCCCATCACTACAGTACCTGGAGCTGTCATCCTAACTACTAGAGGTCTATTCTAGTGCATCTACTGATCTCTAGGCTACAATTACCTCCTTCTCTCTTGGCATGCTGTGCTTTTGTGCATTGCATTACATGTTCTGGCTCCATTTCTTCCTTGCTGTGCTCTGCATCTGCTGTTAGGAAGATGGAAACAAATATTTATTAACCTCCTACTAAGTTCCAAATACTAAACTGTGAGCATCCCACAGTCTGTCCCAATCTTCCTTGAAAGCCCTGTCCATTCTAACTACCTGCATAGGGCACCCATGACTTCCAGAGGGGCATCTTTCTTATCCCCCAGAGAGTCTTTGAGCATTTTTATAGTGCTTCATCAGGTTTGTCTTTATCAGAGTTACTTACAGGTAGTGTTGCTTTGAACGAATTTTTCTCTCAATGGAAGCTTTTTATCAGAGGCAGCTCAGAGCTTATGAGTAGACCTTTTCTGTCAAGTCTCTCTGAACGATGAAAGCTTCCTACTGGTAAGAGCAAGCCTATTGATCAGGGTTTAGGAATACATACAGACTCCATGCATGAAAATCCAAATGAGATAATGAACTGAGTGAAACCTGTGGTATACTGGTGGTCTGTGGCAATGACAGCTTACCCTTGATAGATTTAATCTTGTTTAAGAACTCCAAATCCTGATTATGCCAAAATTTCTCAATTTTGAACTGTCAGCAACACATTTAAGCTCCCCACCACCAACCACAGTACACACACCTTTAAATATCTCATAGGCCCACCAAAACCATGTCAAGTTTCTAAGTTGTACCCAAAATCTCCAAATTGACTTTCTCTGATTTCAAGGAAACATGTAAGTACAAGTAAAAGAACACTTCTCAAGTGGCATCAAATAGGAGGACTGGGGCCATGGCAGTAAACTTGATTTTCTCAGAGTTAATGGCTTATGTCCCTAAAGAAGCCAGCTTGCACCTCTCTTGGCCCATCCTTTATTCATTATCTGCTCAAAACCCAAACCAATTGAAACATGACCCCCACCATCCCAGCTAATATTAGGAATCTGATTGTAGCATGAATTTATCCTCTCTTGAATGTAATTGTTTTAGTTAGTAGCTCCAGGCTGGTGGGACAATCTGGCTGTGCCATCTGCCAATCCACTGAAAGCCATGGTGGGTTTGGCTGTCCTTGCTGCCAGGACAGACCCTTCCCTACTCTTCCTGTTGGTCATGCCATTAATGTCCCTGCAGACCACTCTCCTGAAGAGGATGCACATAGTATCCCACAGGGACCCAATGATATTTCCTTGGGCTACCAGAAGCCATATGTTTACTATACAAACAATGTAATGCTCTCTCTTGCTTTCTTTCCTGATATGCCTACCTCTTTTGCTTTAGAATTCAAAGATTTAGTGAAAAAGTTTGTTTATTTTAACCAAACCTTAAGTAAAATACCTCCAAGTATTTCTAGCATGAAGAGTTTAATTTTTGGTCACTGTACATTTTATCTCCTATATTTATGTTTGCAAAGAGTAAAGAGTAAGTACAGTTTGAAAAATATAGATTTGATCAGGATATAATATATTTTTCTGTGAAACCTTATATTACTCTTTCAATCAGGAAACAAACAAAAAGATGGAAAAATCTTTTTTGTTTGTTTCCTGATTGAAAGAGTAATATAAGTTCTTTGTCAAAAGTTTGGGAAACATGGGAAAAGGATTTTTTAAAACCCTTGTCTTAAACCATCCATAACCTCCTTACTCAGAAATACCCCCCTTTTTTTTCATTTCTGTGTATTTTCTACATCTTTTTCTCTTTCTTTGACAACGTGGTGATAATACTATGTGAAATATCTCTTATGAAGTTTTTTATCCTAGCTTTTTCCACTTAGTGTTATGCTGTAAAAAGTTTTCTGTTGTCACTAAAACCTCATAAACTTTTAAAATAGTAATTATCAACATTTATTAACCATGCTCCTTTTATGGGACATTTGGAGTAGTTTTAAATTTTGCTATTATAAATAATAAACGTATTTATATTTGCTGTTATTTCTTAAAAGCAGATTTCTACAAGTAAAATTTTTACATCAAAGGGTATAAACATTTTTAAGACCTTTTGATGTGTACTTCCAAAGTGTTTTTCAAAACGGTTGTGCCTGCCAATTTATCCTGTAACTTGCACTAAATGAGAACCTGCCTCAGGGAACTCTCACCAGCATTTTAAAATTCTTACTAATTTGACAGGTGATAATTTTTTATTTGCATTTCTGTGATTATTATTGTGCAGGGCATTCACTATTTTTATTGTGATAAAGAAAATACAGAATCTGAGACCTACCCTCTTAATAGATTTTTAAGTGTACACTACAGTTTTGTTAATTATCAACACCATAGTCTGTGGCAGATTCTAGAACTTTTTCATCTTGCATGACTGAATCTTTATACCCTTTGAACAGCAACTCTCCTTTTCTCCCTCCCTCTAGCCCCTGGCAACCACTATTCTACTTTCTACTTTGATGAGTTTGATTATTTTAAATACCTCGTATAAGTGAATCACACAGTATTTGTCCTTCTGGGGATAGGTTATTTTACTGAGCACATGGCTTCCACGTTCATGTTGAAGCATATGACAGGATTTCCTCCTCCTCATGGCTGAATAGTATTTCATAGTATGTATACACCACATTTTCTTTATCCATTCATCTTTGATGTACATTTAGGATGGTTTTTGTAAATAATGCTGCAATGAATATGGGAGTACACATATCTCCTTGAGATCTTGATTTCAATTATTTTTTGATAAAAACTCAAAAAGTGAGGATTCTGGCTCATATGGTAGTTACATTTTTAATTTTTTGAGGAACCTCCGTACTGTTTTCCATAGTAGATAAACCATTTTACATTTTTACAAGCAGTGTACAAGGGTTCAAATTTTTCCACATCCTTAAGAAAATTTATTATCTGTTATGTTTTATTTTATAAGGCCATCTGAACAGATTTGAGGTGATATCTCATTGTGGATTTTTGGTGGGGGGCAGTGATACTGGAGACTTAACCCAAGAGCAATTTACCACTAACCTACATCCCCCAGACTCTTTTTTTTTTTCCTTTCTTTTTTTCTTTTTTTGAGACAGGGTCTCACTAAGTTTCTGAGGCTGGTCCCAAACCTGTCATCTGCCTGATTCATCCTCCCAAGCCGCTGTGATTTCAGGCATGCACCCCATGCCAGGCTTCACCTCACTGTGTTTTTGTATATATTTCCCTGATGATTAAAGATATTGAGCATCTTTTGATATATCTATTTTCTATATGTCTTCCTCAAAGAAATATTTATTAAGTCCTTTGCCTATTTTTCAATCAGGTTTTTTTGGGAGGGGTTTTGGTGGAGTTTGTTTCTATTGAATTGTAGAAGTTTCTTATATATTTTGGAAATTAACCCCTTCCAGATATATAGATTGCAAAAATTTTCTCCCAGAAGTTTTTTAGTTTGATAGAGTTTCACTTGCCTATTATTGCTTTTGTTGCCTGTACTTTTGGTGTCAAAATCCAGGAAATCATTGGCAAGATGAATGCTATGAAAATTTCCCACTTTTTCCTTCTGAGAATTTTACAGTTTGAGATCTTTCAAGTCTTTAATCCTTTTTGAGTTGATTTTTGTAAATGGTGTAAGATAAGAAGTCCAGTTTCATTCCTTTGAATTTCTATATCCAGTTTTTCAAACACCATTTGTTGAAGAGACTGTCCTTTCCCTAGAATGTATTCTTAGCACCCTTGTCAAAAATTAGCTGACCAAATACATATGGTCCACATTATGTATTTATCTGTTTTCCATTTCTGTATCAAAATACATGAACTAGATAATTTGTAAAGAAAAGAGTCTTATCGTTCAGTTCTGGAGATCCCGGAGCTTGACACCAGCTTCTCCTTAGTCCTGGCGATATGACATTACAATAGTGTAAACATGTGCAAGAGGAAAAGATCACATGGTGAGATAGGAAGTCAGAAAGTAGTGAAAAATCAATCTTGCTCTTTTTATAACAGCCCACCACCCCATGAGGACTTTCTTTGAAAGAATAGCATTAATCTATTCTGAGGATCCTGTAAGCCTTCCCACTCAAAGATTCTATCACCTCTGAGTGGAGACTGAGCTTCCAACACATGCACCTTTGGGGGACACATACCATATCTAACCATAACACATGGGTTTACTTCTGGGCTTTTTTTCTGTTTCATCGGTCTATGTGTCAATCTTTATGCCTGTACCATATTGTTTTGAATATGTTTTGAGACCAGGAATTGTGAGACCTCAAGATTTGTTCTTGTTTCTCAAAACGGATTGGGCTATTCAGGGTCCTTTGTGGTTCCATATAAATTTTTGCATTTTGCATTGTTATTTTCTATTTAACGATCATTGATATTTTGATAGGCATTTCACTGAATCTGTGTCTTCGGTAATACAGACATTTTAACAAAGTTAAATCCTCCAATCCGTGAATATGAGATATCTTTTGTTTCTGTAATTTTATTCAGTGACTTCATAGTTTTTAGCGTACAAGTGTTTCTCCTCTTTGATTAAGTTTATTCCTAAGGTTTTTACTTTACTGAATTAATTTATTAGCTGTTTTTGTGGCATCCTTAATATTTGCTATGTGTAAAGTTATGTCATCCATGAACAGAGATAATTTTACTACTTTCCATTTACTATTTTCTTATTTATAGCTTCAGATGGTTTCCTCGTATTCCAAGTTTGTTGAATGTTTTCATCATGAAAGGGTGTTGACTTTTTTCATATTTTTGCATATATTGAGATGATCATATGATTTTTGTCTTGTATTCTGTAACATAATGTATTCTGTAACACAATTCTGAAACAATATTTTTATATGTTGAAAAAACCTTGCATCTCATAGGTAAATCCTACTTGATCATGATGTATGATTCTTTTAATGTACTATTGAATTCAATTTGCTAGTATTTTGTTGAGAATTTTTTCATGTATATACACCAGCGATATTGGCCTATAGTTTGTTTGTTTGTTTGCTTTTTCTTATATGTTTTTCTGGCTCTGCTATCAGGGTAAAGCTGTCCTCATAAAATGAGTTTGGAAGTATTTTTTCCTCTTCAATTTTTTGGAAAGGGTTGGCATTGGTTCATAAATTATTTGGTAAAATTCACCAGTGAAGCCTATGATGGTGTATTTTTCTTTGTTGGGAGGTTTTGGATTATTCAGTCGCCTTACTTTAGTTGTACGTCTGTTCAGATTTTATATTTCCTTATGACTCAGTCATGGTAGAGATTATATGTTTCTACAAATTTGGCTATTTCTTCTAGGTCATCTGCTTTAGTCAGCTTTTTTTGTGCTGTAACTACAAGACCTGATGAGCTCAATTGTAGAGGAGGAAAAGTTTAGGGGTTATGGTGTCAGAGATCTCAATTCATAGACAGCAGACTTCATTCCTTGGGGCTCATTATGGTGAGAGAGAGAGAGAGAGAGAGAGAGAGAGAGAGAGAGAGAGAGAGAGAAAGAGAGGAAGAGAGAGGAAGAGAGAGCACGCAAGAGAGAGAGATAATATATATCTCCCATAGCCATGGTTCTTTGGGGGAAAGAACCACATCCTCCAGCCATACCCCACCTGCCTCCAGTTACCACTCACTTGATTCCATTAGGGATTAATTCACTATTTAGGATAAGGTTATAACCAGTCATTTCTCCTCCAAACCTTCTTGTATTGTCTCACATGTGAGCTTTCAGGGGATTCCACATCTAAACCATAAGATTGTGAAATAGTCGGTGTACAGGTATTCATAGTAGGCTCTTACAACCCTTTTCATTTCTATGGCACCAGTTGTAATGTCTCCTCTTTCATTTCTGATTTTATTTGAATCTTCTTTTTTTTCTTAGAAAAATTTAGCTATCAATTTATTGATTTTTTAAATAACTAACTCTGTTTTATTTCCCCCCACTTTTTAGTAGTCTCTATTTTATTAAGTTCTGCTCCAATTTCATTATTTCCTTCTTCCTGCTAACTTTGGGTTCATTCTTCTTTTTTTAGTTCCATGAGATTTAGAGTCAGGTTGCTTATCTAAGAACCTTATATTTAAATGTAGGTTTTTACTGCTATAAACTTCATTCCTAGTGCTGCTTTTGCTGTATACGATAAGTCTTGTATGTTGTGTTTTCAGTTTTATTTGTCCCAAAATATTTTCTAATTTCTCTTTTGGTTTCTTCTTGACCCCTTGGTTGTTCAAGGGTGCGTTGTTTAATACATGTTTATTTGTGAATTTTCCAACTTTCCTTCTGCTGTTGATTTTTAGTGTGTCCCCATTGTGTTTGGGGAAGATATTTGGCATTATTTTAAATTATAAATTTGTAGCCAGGCATGGTGGCACATGGATAATCCCAGCGGCTCTGGAGGCTGAGCAGGAGGATCACAAGTCCAAAGCCAGCCTCAGCAAAAGTGAGGCAGGTGCTAAGCAACTCAGTGAGATCCTGTCTCTAAATAAAATAGGGATAGGGATGTGGCTCAGTGGTTGAGTGCTCCTGATTTCAATCCCTGGTACAAAATATATATATTTAAAATTTTTTGTTAAAACTTGTTTTGTGACCTAAACATGTGATCTCTCCTATAGATAGTTCTGTGTGCACTTGAAAAGAACATGTATGCTGCTGGTGCTGATACATTCAACACAGTGAAGTGGTTGGGTTAATAAAATATTAGTTTAATTTAAATGAATAGCTTTTAAACATGATCTATCTTACTAGATCTTACACAGTTGAATTATTGAATCTAAGTGAAATATTAAACATTTATTCTTCTTCTATTTCCAATTTTTGAGTCTCAGACAAACCGATGAATTTTTCTTTATTCTTTTAAAGATGTTTTAGTCATCTCAGTAGCTAGTGCATACAGATGATAAGCAATTCAAATAAGACAAAAGAGTAAAAATACCTATTCTTACTTTCATCCTATGGTTCTCCTCCGTAGTAAAACCACTGTTCTTTCTTGTGTATTTTTCCAGCAATATTCTCCATGTATGTGTATACGTTTGTATAACGAACATTTAAGAAAAGATACAGACATGGAAGCACACTGTTATGTTCCTAGCATTTTGCACTCAACAAGGAGACTGGGAAGGTTTTTCCAAGGATGCCTTTGAGCAGATGAGAAAATGATACAACAGAGTTACTTGTGCAAGATCTGATGGACTACAGACATTCCATACAGAAAGCACAGCCAATACAAATGCCCTGAGACTGGAACAAGCTTGGCATATATTTTATAAAGAAAGAAATTCATGTTGCTGAAGTTCACTGAATGAGCAGGAAAGAAATATAGGATAAAGTTGGAGAAGTGGGTAGGAGCCAGACCAGACAGAGCCTTCAGGGTAATGATGTGCCAACTCAATTTGTTTCCCTTTTGTATTGGAAATCACTGAAGGGTTGTGTATAGTTATTTAAACACTAAAAAAAAATCATCTAACAATTTTACCTACATAGATATCATGAAAAACCATAAAATGCTTCTGCTGAAATCAGGGTACACATTTTAGAAGCTACATAATAAACTATCTTTAATAAAGGAATTCATTCTTATGTTCTTAGCCCAAGGCCAAAATTACCACCAATAAGGAAACAAACTTGTAACAGTGAGATGGTACTGAGAGAAGCTTTCCTTATCTTCACCACTGAGAAAGGCACCCTAATAAAGGGAAGAGAGGCTTGGCTTCAGAGTCAGAGACTCAGTTCTAATCACTTAATCTCCTTATGCCTGCCTCAGTTATCCCATCTGTGAAATAGTAGTAATATAGCTCACTAGGTTTTAGAGGAAATCAAATAAGATAATGCATGTGATGGTAATTTTTGAACTGCAAAGTGTTAAAGTGTATATTATTATTGTTGTTTAATAAAATTATATGAACAACATTATGGGAAAGAATATGTGGGACTATTAAACAATAGCATTTTAGTAAATATGTGTTGAAAATTTCTTGTACTGATAATGAGTAGCCCTATAATAATAAGCAAACTTAATACATGTTTATTCAGTGTCTATGATGTTGGAGGCACAGTGATAGTTACATCAACAATACAGCTGCAAATAAGACAGCTGTTATCTAGGAGTCCCAAGGGCTTATATTTTTGAGGTCATTTACATTTTGAAATAATTTAATTTTCTCTGGCTGGCAGAATCCACACAATCTTGTAGCTTTCCTGCTAGTTGTGAAAATGTTCCAGAATCAAAGAAAGTAATGAATCCAAATGAGAATACTTTCTAATCTGTAAGGTGAAATACAATAGTATGATGAGGAAGTACTGAGAGATCAACTTATATCAGGAAACTAGAGCTAAAATTTTGATTCAATACATCGGTCATCTCCACCTAGCTAATAAACGTCCATTTGACCTTAAATGATGCTGTATCCAATCATTTTATTCTTACATTTCTATAATCTTTTCAATTCAACCACTACTATGCACATGTGAAGCCAGTGGGTGTGTTTAGCTGCAAAACCAACATACCAACCAGAGTGACCTAATCTCCATTCCCATGTGCCAGTTCACATTAAAAAAAAAAAAAAAATCCAAGGGCACATTGACACACGCAGCTCAGCACAGATGGAACTGACCCCTATGGTCAACCATTAAAGTAGGAATGAGCACCAGATAACAGGTAGAAGGTATAACTACTCCCTTAAGATAAATAGTAAGACAAAATGACATTTTCATTCTTTTTGAAAGTACTTAAGCCAAGATTGAAGCTTAACCACAATAATGGGAAAATTAAACACTTTAACATCCACAAAATCAAAACTGTCAATTCACAAAACATCCACTTGCCTGGTAAATTTTAATTCCTATTAAAATTCCTATTGCCTTTCTTCTCACTTGGCCACTAGTCAATTGTCTGAGGAGACTTTCCCCTCCTATGTTCTATTCTTGTGTCATGACTGGCTAAAGTCAATATGCCAGAAAGATTTGCTGTTGACAAAAAACAAGTTACAAATATGCAACAAGGAAGGGGAAATCTCTTAACTGAGCTCCAAGACTTAAGAGAGATTCATTTCTGAAAGAAAAGAGCTAATCTATTTCTTTTATGAAATGATGAGCATTTTATTAAATGTTAAACATTTTATTAGCTCTATCCTCTTCTGCATCCAGAAAAACAAATGCTAAAAGCCAGTTTAAAAAAAAAAACTTAAAAACTCAAACTTAAAAACTCAAAACTTGCCCCCTCTCTCTCCTCTTCTAGGCATTTTAAAATTCACAATCTTTCTGTGCTTATCACAGACCTACCATATGTTTTGTACTATAGATCATATTCAGCAGAGAAAGTTCTTGCAATAATCTTTTCACAATAAAATCATATGGATATTAAGTTGAAATATGCTGTAAGTAAATTTTTATTCACAGTTAGATTTCATTAAGCAACTTTTGAGGATAATGACTACATCAATTATTTATTACTGCAGACAAAACTCTCCAAATTAAAACAAAATCCATTTATTTCTTCATGAGAGACTGAGTCAGAAATGTGGACCAAGCTCAGCTGGTTGGTTGATCTGCTCCCATCCTTTGTGGATGCTCACTCTTGCATTTACAGTCAAGTGCTGGTCAACTGGGTACTGGATGTCCCAGATGCCACTCACATGTCCAGAGCCTCAGCTGGATTGGCTAGAAGAGGTCACTGGTGGGACTTTTTTCTCTCTCAGTGTGGTCTCTCTTTCCACAAGATGGTTCAGCCTCAAGGGCACTTACTGGGCTTCTTTATAAGGTAACAGTTTTCCAAAAGGGTGAGCCATGAAGTTCCAAGTTCAAGAGTGAGATAAGATATTGATATCTGTAAGTGGGGTGCTGCCAAAATAAACGTTTAAAGCTCATGGCTTTGGAACTGGACTGAAGACAAAATCTAGGAGGACAGAAGGAAGAGGCTGTTGGGAGGAGGCTGTTAGTGGAGGCTAGAATAGCAATGAGGAAAGTACTCTTCGAGGATGGAAGAAAGGACAAAACAGCATCATGCAGTGGCAGCAACACTTCACAAAAACATTGCCAAGGAAACTTGGAAGACTAAAAACAAACAAACAAAAAATGTACCTAATGAACTTGTGCATCTAGCCAAGGAAGTTTCCAGCCAGAATGTTAAAAGTATCATTTGGTTTCTTTTAGTTGCATGTGATTATTTACAGGAAGAAAGATATGAACATTTTGCATATCTGAAGGTCACAAATATTTTCTCCTTGATGTCCTTCTGGAGGTATAACAATTTCAACTTTCATATTTATGTCTCCAATCCATGACAAGTTAATTTTTTATATGGTATGAGGTAAGGGTTAATGTTTGTTCCTCCCATTCGGATATCTAGTTGATCTGAAATATTTTGTTGAAAAGGCTTCCCCCCCTCCTCCATTTACATACCATTTTTGTCCAAAAATGAATTGCTCCTGTATGCATGTGTCCTTATTTAGACTATTTTTCCATTGACCTGTATGTCTGTTTTTTGCCAATACTAAGCTGTCTTGATTAACTAAAGAGTAAGTCATAAAATTAGATAGGAAAAGTTTTCCAGATAAAAATTACTTTGATTTATTTTATATCTTTTGTATTCTATATACATTTTAGAATTACCCTGTTAATTTCTACAAAATATCCTATTGAAATATTGGTTGGTATCCTGTTAAACCTGTATAGTTCAATTTGCAATCTATAGACATGATTCTTTTTCTATTTCTTGAGATTTATTTCTTCAGCAATGTTTTCATTTGAGCACTATCTTCTGTTAGATTAAAAAAAAAAAATTCCCAGGCACTGTAAGGGTCTTTTCAGCACAACTGTTAATAAGATTTTCTAAAATTTTTTAATATTTGAGAATGAAATTTGTTTTAAAAAATATTACATAATGTCTTTTGAACTTGTTACACTTTCTTATCAGTGCTAATAGTTGTTTTATAGAGTCTCTGAATTTTTCTGTGTAAACAATATCATCTACCATTGGGACAATTTTACTTCTTCCTTTTTAATCTTTATGCCTTTTATTTCTTTTTCTTGACTGATTGAAATGGCAATGACATTAAGAAAATGTACGGTTGAAGTGATGAAAGCAGGCATCTTTACCTTGTTCATGACCTCAAGAGAAAAAAGTTGGACCTTTCACAATCAAATATAATGTTAGCTGAAGTTTTTTGTTAGGTGCCCATTATCAGTTTTAATAAGTTCCCTATTATTCCTAATTTTGGGGGGAGTTTTTTTTTTAAGTACAGCATTGAATTTTATCAACTGCCTTTTCTGCATCTATTGAGATGATTTTATGGTTTTTCTTTTTTATTTTATACTAGTTACACTGGTTGATTTTCCAAATGTTAAATTAAATTTGATTGTATGCAATAAGTCCCACTTGGTTATATTATTATTTTTATATATAATTGAATGTAATCTGCTGATATTTTGTTACATATCTGTTCAACTATATTAATGAGAAATTGGTCTGTAATTTTGTTTCAGGAATGTCTCTATCAGACTTTTTATTAGGCTATGATGATTGCATTAAACAGATTATACAGTGATCCCACATCTATTTTTTTTTTAACTTGGTGTAGAATTGATGCTGTTTTGTTCCAAAGTATCTGATGAAAATCACTGATAAAGTCATCTGGGCATATACCTGTCTTTTGGGATTAAGTTTGTTTTTGATAACAAATTTATTTATTTATTGTTTGACATAGAACTACTGAGATTTTGTATTTCTTCTCGTGTCAACTTTGTTATGATATTTTTGTCTGAGCCATGAATTATTTATAATAAATAATTAAAATTTTTATTTTTCAAATATTCAGGGTTTTCCTTAATATGTATTTACTAAGGTCTAATTTAATGTTGTAGTAGTTTGAGAAAGCACTTTCTATTATTTTGTTCTTTTAAGTATATTGAGACTTATTGTTCTTATTTTATTGCTCTATGCATGTTCTATTTGGAGAATGTATTGTGTACTTTGAAAGAATGTATATGAAATTACTAGATGCAGTAGTCAATTAAGTTTATTTTTTTTTTTTTGGTAGTAGGAAGAAATAAGATAAATTACATTATTCTTCTATTCACTATAGTCTTTTTTAAAAGGTTTTTAGTGACTAGTATCAGAAAACTACCAGGGGGGATTTACCACTGACCTACATCCCTAGCAATTTTTATTTTTTATTTGGAGACAGAGTGTTGCTAAATTGCTGAGAGTCTCATTAAATTGCTGAGGCTGGCTTTGAACTCAAGATCCTCCTGCTTCAGCCCTCTGAGTTTCTGGGATTATAATCATGGGCCACCACATCAAGCTCAATAGTTTCGATACTGTTGTTTATATTAATATTTGTCTAGTTCTCGACTACTCAAAGAATACTGTTAAAATCTACTATAATTATTACTGTAATTGTAGGGTTGTCTAGTTCCCTTTAATATTGTCATTTTTCTTCATGTGTTCTGTTATTGGGTGCATATACCTTTGAATTATATTTTCCTGATGGATTGTCATGTTTATCATTATAAGGGGTCTGTTTTGATATGCTATAAAGGGCACTGAAGTTGGAACACTTTTTGTTTTGTATCTTTTTTGATATTAAAGTACTTGCCCAAGTCTTCAAATGCTTCTGTTTGCACACTGTAATCTTCTCCATTCATTTACTTTCAACTTGTCTTTATATAAAAGTATGTCTATTGTATGCAGCAATAGTATTGTCTTCTTATACCATTCTGTCAATTTCTGCTTTTAAATAGAACTACTTAGTCTCACTGTCTAATACAGTTACCATTATCCCCATGAATCCAGTTAAATGAAAAAGAATTATATTTAAATAAAATTAAAAATTCAGTAGTTTAGTTATAGTAGCTGCATTGCAAGTGATTGATAGCTGCTTGTGATCAGTGGCTACTGTTCTGAAGATCTTGCATACTAGGCTTGCTCTTGGAGTGCTTCCACTAGCATGAGAGGAAGCTTGACCTAGCTTACTGAAGGATGAGCACCCACAAAAACAAACTGAGGCACCCAGGCAACAGCCAATACCAACACCAGTCATGCAAGTGCAGCCCTCTACAACAGTCAGATGCCAGCAACTGCATGAAATTTCCCTGGTAAGACCATCAGAATCCTGCTGATCTCAGCACTATTTGTTGATCTACAGAATTATTTCTCTTCTTCTCCTTCTTCTTTCTCAGTGTTGAGGATAGAACCCAGAGTCTTGTGTATGCTCTACCACTGAGCTACACCCCTAGTCTCAGAACTGTTTTTCTATATGCAAACTTTTGGGGTGATTTATAACCCAGTAACAGAAGAAACAAGATAAGTTACATTATCCTTCTATTTACTATAGTCTTTTTTAAGGGTCTTTGGTGACTAGTATCAGAAAACTACCTATTTAGCCAATCTTAAATAAAGACATAGAAAACTCCACATCATGTACAACTACAAGAATGGGATCCTAATTAGAATAAGTTATACTCCATGTGTGTATAATATGTCAAAATACACTCTACTGTCATATACATTTAAGAAGAATAAATTTAAAAAGAGAAAAAAATTAAACATAGAATTTATAACGAGGTTATGTAGATAGTTTACAGAAAATAAGGGCAGAAGCGCAGTTGGGCATCCTCGGGGATGGAATCAGAAAATGAAAAATCTGACCAGCAACGAAGGCAGCTAATTTCTGTCTTCTTCTGAGACTAACTGCATGAATTTTCTTTCTTTTTCTTTTTCTTTTTCTCTTGTCTCTGTTCAGTCACCTTTCTCTGTTTCTCCACTTACCTGACAGAGGATGGCTGCCTTACCTTATACTTCCAGGGTTACACGACCTTATCTCCTGTGATGAAGAAAGACTGCTTAGTTCCTCTCATATCCTATTCCAGATTCTAGGAGGAGAGAATTTGATTGGCCTAGCATGGCCCAAGTGGTCATTCCTGGTCCCATTAGCTAGGGTTAAGCGTCATGGTCATGCAGTTCAAACATAGCTACCATGAGAGCAATTTTTAGAGAAGACCATATGTGACTGGGAAAACACCTCTAAGTTGTCCACTCCAACTATAATTCCAATGGAAAGAAAGCAGAATATTGAAGTATGGATATTGAAATGTTAAAGCATAGGAGTTATATTTAGTACTATGTGAAGGATAAAGATAGGTAAGAAGAACATGGTCAGAGAAGATTCATTCACTGAAGTAAGTAAACAATGGTGAAGGACTAGCCACCAAAAGAACTGAAACAGGAAGAATGGTTGACTTTGAAGAAGAAGGGTCATGTGGAAGCTTTCTGAGGCAAGAGCAAATTTGACATTCGTTCATGTCAAATGAAGACTCCTCGAGTATCCACTATGTGCCAGGTCCCTGTGATGAGCCCTGGGATTATTTAACTGGAACTTCTAGAGCATGTGTGTGTTATGTGCTGCCTGGAGGATGGGTGGGGTGGGGCAAAGGATTCCAGGGCTGCATGTTACTGAGACAGTAACATGTTACTGCAGAGAACACCAACAAAGTCAGAACCACACAGCGACACGGAAATAGACACATCAGAGAGACACATCTCACTTTTCATTCTCTTAGTTTTCTCACCTGGAACTGAGGATAAAGTGTGGGTCCACATTGCATTTCCTTCAAGATGCATGCAAAGCTTGGTTTTTATAGTAGTGTCTTAAAAAAAAGAACCAGTGTCAAACAGAATTTAAATTCCTCCCAACCTTGCAGGGGACCACCACATGACCTTCAACAAGTGTATCTCTATACCGCATTCAGGTAACAAGGATTGAACTCAGGGGCACTTGACCACTGGGCCACATCCCCATTTTGTATTTTATTTAGAGACAGGGTCTCACTGAGTTGCTTGGTGCCTCACTTTTGCTGAGGCTGGCTTTGAACTCAGGATCCTCCTGCCTCAGACTCCTGAGCCACTGGAATTACAGGTGTATGCCACTGTACCCAGCTCTATACCTCGTTCTTGAAGTGCAGTAAATAATAACATCTCTAACACCGAATATTTTTATTTATTTATTTATTTACTACGAGAAATTGAACCCAGGGGCCACTTAGCAACTAAGCCACATCCTCCAGCCCTTTTAAAAAAATTTTATTTAGAGACAGATTCTCACTGAGTTGCTTAGGGCCTTGTTGGTGAAGCTGGCTTTGAACTCAAAATCCTCCTGCCTCAGTCTCCTGAGCCACTGGGATTACAGGCATGTGCCGCCGTGCCCAGCTCTGAATATTTATTATGTACCAGCCATGTACATATCTCACACAAAAACTACATGTATCCTTACAATAACTGAATGCAGTATTGGCTATTGTTATTATTGCCCCCATTACAGAGAAGAAGAAATTGGGGCATAGAGAGTTTAAGTGTCCTGCTAAAAGTTACACAGCTAATAAGTTGATAGTACTCAGCATTAGGCCCAACATGTCTGGTTCCAGAATTCATGCCTTTTGTAACAATATGCTAAGGCACCTCTTAAAAACTTTTTGTATTTTTACTTGATAGCTATTGGCAATATTTTCTGCATGTTCTTTATATGTTTACAATAGTCATTAGTTTTTGTCATAATACACTAGCAGGAAGGATTGTTAAACCAACTTACTGTATCTCCCTGCTCCAAAGCAACAAAAATCACAGGGCCTCTGATGTTGGTTTGAAGGCACTGTAAGGGGGAATCATAGTCTGTGCTGGTCAACCCTCCAGTGAATTTCAAGTTCCTGAGGCCAGATTAAGCATCCAATACTCTCCCTGAGCTCACCAGCAGCCATCCCTCTCCTGAGAAAGGCATGATTCAAAGTTCCATCTCTGCTCATTATTCTGCTGCCTCAGCAACATACATATGTGTGTACACATGCACACACACACACAGAGTGTAAAAGTCATTCGCTCTCCTTACTGTCACAGCTTCACTCGCAGATAACCTCCAGCCCAGGTACTAAAGTTGACTCTGCTATATGCAAGGTGACTAAAAAACTTTCTTCAACTTTGCCCTTCCAATTCCTCTCACTGAGGACCAGAGTTCCTGGCCTTCCTGAGGAATCACCCTCCTTGTTCAGAGAGAGGAAATGCCCCCCAAATTATCCCCCAAATAATTCTCAATAGACCCTGGACTGGAATGGACCTCCAAGTGACACAGGTTGGGTGTGTGTTCTCTGTTGATGAGGCCCTAGACCACAGCTAGACTTGCCTACACTAGTACTGGGGAGGGAGAGAGACAAACTTGACCCAAGAAAGTAAGCCAATATGCAAATATTTTCATCTCTGCTAACTCCAAATTTGCTCAAATTTCATTATTGGGAGGATCCATGTCAGTTTCCTAAATGTCAAATTATTGAGTTCCATTGCCTAATGCAAATTGGGAGCCCCTAGCCTTCATAATGAGCCCCGGATAAGATGGTGTTGAAGTTAGGTCTTTTGAATTATAAGGGACAGAGATACTCAAGAGAGTTGTAGAAAACAGAGGTTTTGCTGCAAGTCTCCACCTGCATTAAAACATGAACTGTACTAGGGCTGCTCCAGGGACCAGTGGGCTGTCCATCTCTTAAAAGAGATTACATCACTAAGAAGTTGTTTTTCTCTCTTTCTAGGTGGGCTTCCTCTGTTGATTCATTTTTTCTTCTCTGTTTGGCTTTTGCATAGCCCAATGGAAATCAAATCTCTACATACCATAATGGGCCACCTTTTGCTCTTAATAATATTTCCTAGACTTCTTCTGTTGTCATTTATTCACATTTTTGAGAGAATCTGATTGGCTCAATGCCTATATATATATAGGCTAGCCTTGGGCTGGGCTCGCTCTCCTTGTCCAATCATCAGTGGGGTGAGGAAGAGTTGAGCATGGAAACATGGCTGCCGACTGTGCGCCCTTGTCCCCTCGCACATGCGCTCTCATTCTCTCAATAGAGCTCACTTCGCTAGGGGCTGTAAACATGTCAAGCTTGGTAAATTTGGGGTACAACTGAAGCAAAATCTTGGTAATAGGGTATTTACATTATTAGTTTTAAACATCAAATTAAATCAAATCAAGACCATTAAAGTTTTTTAAAAATTCAATTGCCATTCATTTATAGCCATCTTTATTTAAATTGTTAAGATATAAGATTACCCATACTTTTCAAAGTTCATTTTTCAATAAATTTATGCATTGTTTTGAAGAAAGCAGATTTCTACATGAGTAAATTATCAAAAAAAGGTTGAGGCTACTTACAATCTCTTTCATCTTCTTAAGCTTCAAAAGTATTCCCAGTTTTTCAGATCTTTTCCCTGGAGTTTGATTTCTACTTTCCCCAACCTCACTTTAATTTAGGGCAAATAGTCATTACAAATGAAGCTACCAGAAGCAACAAGAAATGTTCAAAGGATTTATCCTTATTGTTTGGCTTCTAATATAAGACGTTCAGGTCAAGGTTCACAAAATTATCCTCTTAAAGATAATTTTGGAGAGAGAACTAGAAGATTCATAGATAAAGAGGTAGTTTAGCAATAAAAAATGAGGTAGTATTAGGTACAAAGATTGAAACTAATTTTCATTATTTTTATTTTAAATGTTTTCATGATGATTAATCTACTCAAAATCACCTTCTAGCAAAGATAGATTTATATGGTAATTTTTGAAGATTTGTCCATCATTTCCTCTTGCCAACACTCTTTAATTGAAAACTTTTCCTGCTAAGAACCCTGCCTGAAAAAGGTTTAACTTGTCCCATTGGTAATTAGACCAAAAGTGGACCTGTAAGTCAATTGAGTCATTCGAATCCTAACTCCCAGAAAATATGGAAGTTGAAACATAGAGATTGAATAAATCAGTGAATAGAATTCGTACAAGTTGAGCCTCCCCAATTCAAAAATCCAAAATTTGAAATGCTCCAAAGTCTGAAATTTTGAATGCCAACATGAGGCCACATAGAGAGTCTCCCACCATAAAACTTTGTTTCATGCACAAAATTATTAAAAATATTTCCTAAAATTGCATTCAGCCTGTATTTATAAGTTGTATATAAAATATAAGTGAATATCATACTTACACTTGGGTTCCCTCTTCAAGCTATTTCATTATATAGATGTGAAATTTTTTTTTTAAAAGCTCAAACCCAAAACATTTCTCAAGTATTTTGGATAACATATTCAATCTGTATTAGAATTGGCTTTAGAGCACCCCAAAGTTAAATGTAGCTGAAGGTACAGGGAAGCAGCCCCTAAAAACAAACAAACAAACAAAAATAAACAAACTTTTTCCCCCAGGGAAGATGGAGGCGACTTGCAAAGAGATTGAAGACTCTATAGTGAGAAGGACCAAGATAAATTATCTGCTCCAATATGTTTGAGTTCCCATAAATCCTAGCTATATGTTAGTCATAGGATTCCAGACCCTAACATGGATTCTTCCTTACTAGTTTGAGTTTTTTCTTTGTGCTGTTATGAGATTAAGATAATTCTTTTCTTGTGTGCATATTTTTAATCCATGATTAAAAACTACATTTAGCAGGCCTTAAAAGATCAAAAGGCTAGCCTCCAACCCCTTGCAGTATTCTCTGAAGAAAAAACTGAAGGCAAGCAAGGAAGCATGCATATCATAAGTATTTGCAAAGAACAGCAGTTTCATCCAGAATAGGACTCAATGAGCAGCTTCTGCCACTGAAATGGGCCTTGATAGCAAAGCTTTTCCCAATGAGATGGATGTTTCAGTCATTGTAATCACTCAGCAAATTATATTGAGTGTCCATTACATGAGCCAGGTACTGTGAATAGCTCTGGAGCCCTCAAGGAGATTAGATGAGTTATAACTAAAGTTTTTCAGGAGGACAATGAGTACATCACAGCTATTGTATAATACATTTTAGCTCCCTGAATGCTAAGGATGATTTAAAACAAAAAGCACTGAACTGGAAAGTTGGGAGGTTTGAATCACACATGAAAAATTCAATTCTTTCTTCCTTGAACTTCTCTGACAATAGATTCCAAGTTAAATAAAGTGCTGTGCACAAGTTTCTGAGACAATTCTGAACAAGTCAACAGACATTTACTAAAAACTATGTCCTAGGCATTGTACATACACTAAGATGAAAAAGGCTTTACTCTTTGTCAAAGAGCTTTTGTTCCAGAAAGTGAACTAAGGTAAACGCATCCAAATAGCTTTTATATTCTGATAAGAGAGATCACTCACTCCCTAGCTTCCTGTTTGTATTGATGCCTGACTACTGTGTTGGTAGATTCTGCAGCTGTCTAAGACCTTTGTGACTCTCCCTGATCTCCCATCATTAGTTAAATTCTGCCCCATTAGGAATAGCTGTGGTTGCAAATAATGCCATTATAACTTGGAAAGAATATTAATAATTGAAAACCCTCAATTTGTGGACAGAGTCTAGGAAAGTTTGCTTAATCTTCATAATGATAGAACCCATTTTGGTTGTCAAAGAAAAAGGGCAAGGGGGTTCAGTCCTCTGAATCCACAGGTCACGAGCAAGTTAAAACCTCAGTCATTGGCACAGGAAGGAAGTTGAAAGAGAACTATCTGACACTAGAGCTGAATCTGTCAGTCACATTAACGAAAAAAAAAAAAAGTAAAATATACAAATATCTTTGAATTCCCAAATCCAATTGCCTCTTTTTTCCATGGCAGCTCAAGGATCTTTCTCAAAATGTGTTAAAAACATGAGCACAGTTGAGATTAAAGACTTTAGAGGGTGAAGCACAAGATATATATAGAAAGCATCTTGTAGATGCACAGTTCTAAGTGCTTCATAATCATGATGTTATGGTTGAGTGCCTATCAAATTAAAGCTGAAGCCCAAGTAAAATAAAGACCTCTTCAGAGGAGTTTCTGCTTACTTAATGGTTTGTTAGGGCAAAGGATAAATTCTTGAAAATGTCAGGTAGTCAATAAGATATATTCTTAGAAAGAGAAAAGAGTATCCTTCCAGAATTCAGGCTTATTACCTAAGATAAAAGTCATAGTTCATGTCCGACAGGAATTTGTAAAGACAAACACAAATGTTGCAATATTAGTTCCCAAAGCTTCATAATCAAACCAAGGGATTTTGGATGCTCAGCTATCAAGTATTATCAAAGGTCATACTATCAAGAAGCAAAGGACTCCACTGTGGATTAACTCAGGATTCACATAGACCCTGACACAAAAACCCCGGGGAGAAGGTACCCTGTAGCTGGAGAAAGATGGAAAAACAGGTAAAATCAGATGGATTTGTCTTTGAAACTCATGGCTACCATTTGTCATCTTTGTGACTTTGGGGCAAGTCACTTAATGCCTCTGAACCTCAGTTCTCCTTTCTATAATGTGGCAGTAATAATACCTACCTCATTAGGGTTATAGTGAGAAGGAAGAGTTGTAGTGTACAGAGCACAATCCCTGGCCTGTGGTGAGCATTCAGTAAAGATCATCTTCCTTCCCAAGAAGGACCTTGAAACAAATGCCACTTTAGAGTTTGCTTTTCCTTATACTATTCCTGTTTCTTCCCTTAGATTGCAGAAGCACTATGGCAGAGTAGTTAAGGCACTTAACACACGGAGATGAATTGCCTGGACTCACAGCCTAGCCTTACTGCTTTCTGTATAACTTTGGTTGGTTACTGAACATCTTTATATCCATTTCCACTGGGGATGAACTGAATTGATGTAAGTTAACCACTTGGAACATTGTCTGGCACATAGTGAACACTGTAAAATTTAGTAACTATCATTACCGTCAGTATTACCTGAAACCTAGGTTTAACATATGCCCCACTAGGAGATTATTCCATTTACATTTTCCCTCCATCAACTCCTTCTTGGATAATAATGTCCATTTTGAACTATTTTCACTTTTCTTATCCCTTCTTATGGAAGATTGCATTTTTTCCAAAGACAACTGCAACAGTAATTTCCACTTCATGTGCTTCTTCTACAATATGAACTGTCATGTCTTCATCAACAGGTGGTGTCCCCTTCTCCTGAGTCTGGGGAACCTTTGACTGCTTGGCAAATGGAATGCAGTGAAAGTGATGCCATGGGAGATGGCAGGTCATTCCTCTTCTACCTTGGCCACTGGAACACCTGCATTGGGAGTTCAGAGGCTGCCATGCTTGTGAGGAAGTCAAGTCACACGGAGAAGCCACATACAGGTGCTTTGGTCTTCAGTCCTACTATGCAAGTCACCTGAATGCTTGTGCCAGATCTGAGAGTGATATGGGCTGCCAGCCACTCAGCCATCCTCATCTGCACAGCCTCCGGGGAGCAGAAACAACACATCCCTTCAGTGTCCTATCCAAATCCCTGACCTGCAGAGTCTCTGAGCATATTAAACTGGTTATGGTATTAAATAAGAACAGTTAGGATAGTTAATTATGCCATAATAGGTAACTAGAATACTTTCTTTCAAGGAGAAATGACCATTATCATCAACTTTTTTGTAGTTAACATAAAAAAAACCTTTTAAACATAAAATACAAACTTTTTTCACAATTATTCATGGGAGTAACTTGAAAAGTAGACATTTTAAATTATATGTTTGTTTTATGAGTTGATGGGCCAGGCCTGAACTGGGTGTTTATATATTACATGTCAAAAAGGCTTGCATGGTTTTCTTCCTCCAACACGTGTACAATTATTTTTCTAGAATTAGAGTTCCCAAAGGAAAAAAAAATCTTTTTTGGTAACTGGAGCAATGAAAGTCTCTCTGGTGTTTCCTAACTCTGAAATAGAAATCATTTAGCGATATTCCAACAGCTGTATTCAATTATTGCTGAGCATTTTAAATAACCAGTGGTCTCCTACATAGAATTATTCCCTGCAACTTGCTAACATGGTGAAAGGGTCTCTATCAATTAACATTTCTATATGCATTTGAATTTCTGTGAACTGTGCCACTCTCATCATGCTGTCACTATGGAGAGGCCTCTCTTACATTTGTAAAAGTGGAAAAGTTGTGGCTAGATACACAGGACACCCAGAGACAGCACTGGTTTTGTGTTAAATAAGGCCTGAGAATCCTGTTTCTTAAAGGAAACTTTTCTGAGAACAACCATCTGTTGTGTGTGTGTTGGTGTGTGTGTGTGTGTGTTTGTGGGTGTTTTCAGGATTCCCTGATTTCAAAGCAGAAGTTCTAGTAAAAGCTGACCTGAAAGCCTACCATATCATTAGATTCCACCATCTTCTTTTGGGCAGGCAATCCATTCTGTCCAATAAGTGTTTGAGAGAGGCTGTTGACAGGAAGGCATGAGGGGCAAGAGTTCTGGGCAGTGACAGACTGTTCGTGTCATGTGTCTTGATACTAAGGACCTTGAGCCCATCTTTCTTGTAAGAAGCTGCTCTTTGCCTGATTCCCTCCATTTCCCTCTCCTGTGCAAGGAACTTAGTAAGTAAACCTCTAGGACTGTAGCTAACAGCATAGGCTTTGCGGTTAGAGATACCTGGATTTGATTCCTTGATCTTATACCTACTAGCTCTACAACTTTGGGCAAGTTATTTAAGTTCTCTGATAATCAGTTTCTTCACTGTGGAGGCAATGGTATTCCTACCTGGCAAGATTCTCATGAGAGTTAAAGAAATAAAATGTCATCAGAACCTGGAACAGTGCTTACAACATAACTTAATGTTCATTGCACATTCGTTATTATCTAGAATATAGACTGTCAAATAGTCACAAGCTAAGGTTTTATTGGAGCCATCCGAAGCTGGAAGAGGCAAGGAAAGATCCTCCTCTGGAGCCTTCAGAGGAGGCATGCTTCTGTCAATATCTTGATTTGGACTTCTGGCCTTCAGAACCATGAAAGAATAAATTTCTGTTGTTCAAATCCACTTGATTTGTGATAATTTGTTATGACAACCCTAGGAAACGAATACACCCAGCAACCCCGACCACCTCAATTCTAGGGGACCTATTAAACAGTGACTTTTTCATACATTATTCAGACAACTCCCCCTCACAAGGACAAAAGTAGATATCTATTCTCACTTTGACAGATAAATCACCTGATGTTTGGAAAGGTCCAGTAACCTGACCCTGTCGCAGAGCTAAGACTCAAATAGTTAATTCCGTGCCTTTCCATTTCATTGTTTCCCCTATGAAATCATCACTGTTGATTTTACTTTTAAAGAGAAGCCTCAGGTCCCAAATGTGTATTTAACTGGTAAAAAATATTCCCCTTATTCCTTTTTCCTCCCTGAGCTGGCTGTCGTACGTTCCAGCTTTCATCTCATTGCTGACTTCAGAGAGAAGGCGGGAAGCAGGCCAGGCTGCAGGAAGTAGTGCTGAACATACAAGCAGAAACCTTTGCAGATTTTTGGCTTTCTCTTCCATGTTCCTTTCTCAAGGCTCAAATCATTCCCCATCCTGGCCTTTATCTGATTTATGAACAAACACTTCAGCTCTGCTGTTAATGCCATCCTGGTCTTCTGTGCTGAAGCATATTTTTAAATGAAATAATATCATCATATTTGGGTCACAGTTCCCAGTCCTCTAATGTTCAATAGTTCAATTTTGCTTCCAGTTCTATATTTCAATGTTTCAGAGACATTTTCTTTCTGGTGGATTCATTGGGATTTCTCTTTAATTTCCCATAGAAATCAGAAGCTGCCATCAGCCCACAATCTTATAATATACGAGGCTCCAGGCAGGCAGTTAAGATATTAGCCCATTCCTTTTTTTATTTTGTGCCCGTCATTCTCATCTCCATCTCTTTGGTGTTGCTGAAGCCTTCCAGCATCTGTGTAAGGCTGAGAGGTACTGAAGTTGGCACATACATATTGAGCGGTTCCCCTGTAGATAAAACTGTACTCCAGTTGCTATAGAAATCAGCCAGAGAACCTAACTCTGGGTTCTTATGTCTCACATACTCAAATTTAGATAAACTATGACGTGGCTATCAAAAAAAATACTATTTTTTTCCATCTTCTATGAGATAGAAATGCAAACCTGTGCTTCATTTGCCTTCTTAAACTGATAAAGCAGTCATATAAAGACAAAGGAAGTCATTTATGTGTCCCATTTTATGACTGCCAGACTTGAGGGAGCTTCATTTAGAGCGAATACTTGGTCCCGAGTATCCTTGCTGCCCTGAAGCTTAATGGAGTGGGGGAGAAAGATGGAGTAGGAAGAACTGCAAAGTGACATGGCATATTTTTTCTAGTGTTGGAGATGACAAACTCCTCTTATTTTTCTAATATTCTATCACATAAATAGGAGTTGCTTGGAGACTGGAGAAGACTGAGACTGAGGCTAGCCCAAAATCTGTACTAAGACTCAAAGAAGGAAAAATAAGAAAGGAAACCAAGCCCTGAGTATTGAGAGAGAAATAAGGAGAACACTCTCTTTCTGATTGGCTTTCTTTCAGGACAAGCTTTCTTGGTTTTCCTTGAAGAGAAATTGAAAATCAATCCGGAACACACACTACTTTTTAGCTTTTGTTACTGTAAAGCACACGTTCAATTTAAAAGTGGTATTGCTGAGAATAAAATCATTGATAAATGCTAAATGGATTGGGCAGTGGAGAGGGTAAGAGAAGAAAAACAGGTGAGTACAGAGTTTAGATCTCATAAAAGTCAACCTTTAACATCACGAACTTTCCCTTACCCTACAACAACCAAGAAAACCTGCCCTTCGGGGGTGGGAGTGGAGGGCATGAGAACAAATCTTTCCTCAGCTGAATTTCAAATGCCATGTTGCAATATTTGAAGGAGGAAATTGATTTGCTGGAGAACAGTGAAATGTCGCATGTATGGATTCCTTCTTGGTGACTTGCACCCTAGCATTCAGTCACTTGGCTTATGGGTATAGGTATTTGAGTATTGCAGTTTCTGTATGTCAGGCAGCAGGGTGTCCAAACTTACAATTTGATGGTACTCACCAAGGGCTTGATGGGAATCTGGAGACGATAACTAAGGTGGTGTGGGGACCATAATACTTGTCTTTGCTTCTATTTCCTTTGAGGAAAGAAGAGGATCATATTGATTGATTACAATCTCCTAATTGCACAAAGCAGAAGTGACAGCTAAGAGTTTGAAAGAGCCAGGTGCAGTGGTGCACACCTATAATCCTAGCAGTGCTTGGAAGACTGAGGCAGGAGGATTGTCAGTCCAAAGCCAACGCCTGAAACTTAGTGAGACCCCTGTGCAACTTAGTGAAATCCAGTCTCAAAAATAAAACATTAAAAGGGCTGGGGGATGTGGCTCAGTGGTTAAGCACCCCTGGATTCAATGCCTGGTACCCAAATAAATAAATAAATACTTTGAAAGGGCAGTCTGAGGAATTTAAGCTGATTGTTAAAGAGAAGGCTTCACAAGAAGCTGAAGATGTTCCTTAAAAGACTTCGAGATGATGAAAGCCTGGGCTGTAGGGCCCTCGTTGGTTCCACCTTTGCCTTTCTTATGATTCTATGAACCATCGCAGCAGGGTCTACAGAGAGGCAGTGAAAGACCAAGTTCTTTCACTGTGGAATCAGATGGAGGCTCCACTGTCAGATCCACTACTTGACTACTGATTATGCCAAATGGGTCATTTAGCCTCCCTAGGTTTTATTTTCTGCAATTGCACAATGGGACAATAGTGAAACTGTGTCCCACTTGGATTCTGGCGAGAACTAATAATGAACTAAAGAAATAATGCATATTAAATGCTTGTGTCTGAAGCATAGCATATTTCAAAAACTGTCAGCTCCTGTTTTTGCTACTATAGTTGCTACTTTAACAGAAGCAAGATATTAGCCCAAGCTACTTCCTTTTTAATTGTGTCTCATGCCATTAGGGTACCAGGATAATGTCCTGTCACTACTTGAGTTCTTTAGGAATTGCAAATCTACCAGGCCTAAGGCTGCCCACACGTTACATATCCGGGTTGATCTTTAACCTAATGCAGCAATACTAACCTAACCTGACCAATTCTGCAACACTTCAGAGGACCAATATCAGCTTGGGCTTCACATCACTAGGGACATGCTACCTTCTCACTGTTAATTTGCAGTTTCTCTTGAGGTCTTAGGGCTTTCAAAATTGGATATGGTCAATTTCATTACTAGTGGTCTGTGGAGTCAATTTAAAAATCATTAATCTCTGTAAACTCAAAGGTACACCCATCAGCAAAGGGTCTTGCAGAGTTTTCATTATTCGGGCCTACAGAGTAGGTGGATATACAGGCCAAATCCCTCTCACGGCAATAAGATCATAATGACTTAATTAACAGAGAAATGTCTATCTGCTGCAAGTGGTACAAAGACTTTTGCATTCTTTCTGATTTAAAAAAAAAAGACACTGCTGAAAATGAGTTGCTGGGAGTTATTTGGAGCATCCAGCTAATGAGAGTTATGCATGAAAGCTCCTAGAAAATCCAGGAAAAGATTGACACAACAAAAAGGGAGGGGACATGTCTCTGCTCAGACCTTTAGAAAGAAAGAAAAATTAAAAAGGTCTGTACATTTGCCTCCTTACTTATTTTTTGGAATCCATGGGATCTGAGAAAAGCCACACACTATTTTTGGTGGTTTGTGTGTATGTGTGGGTGTGCATTTGTTATTATTTACTTTGTTTCTGGTTTTTGGCCTAAGTAAATATGATTAGGATAGGACAAAGTCAGTAATTCTTGCCCAGAAGAAGAAGTGAGTTGAAACAAGAAGAAATGAGTTGCCCAATTGAGAAACCACAGTAGGTTGAGGGCAGATCTGACATTTTTCTCCAAGAAAAAGTAACCTCCAGTAAACCAACTTCTGGAGCCATTTCTTCTGTTTAGCAGTAAAAGATGAACAGAGGCAGATGGAAAAAAGGGATGCTACGTCACCCTGCAGAGCTAAGGTCAGACTGAGTTTTCTAGAAGGTTTTCTGCCGAATTCAGAGTTTGTGGGTGAATTAGCTTAACAAAAGAAAAGGAGAACTCCTCCTCAGATTTGCAGGGCTTTTTAACCAGACCCTTGACAACCATCACACACAGAAGCATCCATAATTTTGCTAAACAACAAATAACTGCAATGGTGCAAATAAAAATCTTTATAGATCATTTTCCTGTGAAAGAACGAGGAGGAATTCCCCGAGAAAGACAAGCCTTTGTATAAAAGCCAGTTATCATCATTTTCAGAGCAGATGGAGCCAGAGTCAACTCAAGCTTCCTTACGTGCAGAAACTGGCCAAATTTGCCACTAATTAGCAATGCGCCACACTGTTAAATGGCCTTCTCATTCCATTTGCAGGCCAAAGCCTCGGTGACCTGCAAAGCGCCACCTGAGACCATGGCTCAACAACTGCGGCCTATAAATTGTCCGCAGTGTGGCTACCCTAGCAGGGGTGACCAACGAATGGGGTAACAAAGGAAGCCAGAAGGCGTCCTGAGGTTTCACTTGTTTTCCACTTGAACTCCTCCAAAGGAAATTCCAATTTCTCAAAGGTCATTGGCCAAGGAAATAAAAAATCTTTTTAGTTTCATCACCTATTTTCCTTACTTAATATTTCTTTTCTTTCTCATAGAAAGGAAATGTGCAGGATGTTTTTCTCTTAAAATCAGTACACACATCTGTGCCTGTGTGGTGGTTTTCCAGAGTGTGTCGATTTGGAATTTGCATTTTCTCTTCTTTTATACAGCTTGCAGGGAGGAGGTCTGGGTAACCCTCCGCCAGGTGCCAGAGTGAGGCTGCAGGGCCTGCTGTGTCCTCTCCCTCCCCGTCTGCACCATCTGCCCAGGCGCACTGATGGATGATCAGTAAGTAGAAATTGGCCTTTCGGGTCTCCTCAAGGCCAGAGGCCTAGGCATCCCCCAGGATATGACTAACTCTGTCAAGTTCACAAAGACAAAACTTTACATTTTTAATCCCCTTTTCAAATGTACTACCATGAATGAAAACATTCCTGCAAATTCAGCAGTAACACAAAGAGGTGGCTGTTCTAGTCTGAGAGAAAATTCAGTTCTGCTTCAGATCGAATGTGTGTGTGTGTGTGTGTGTGTGTGTGTGTGTGTGAGAGAGAGAGAGAGAGAGAGAGAGAGAGAGAGAGACATATCATTTGGGAAATTTGTATTTTATCTTCACAGCCTGTCTGACAATTTTCAGTAGCTTTTTCTGAAACAGCATATTCAAAGTAAAAGTAATTATTCCACCAGGTAATCCTTGAATAAACCTTATGCTATCCCCCAAATTAAAAATCCCTCGCCACATCTAATTAGGTCTTGGAATTAAAAGCTTGGGCTTCTAAAATTCTGTATTTTTGAGTCAAACAGATTGGTTATCTGTGTCTCTGAAAACATGGAGACAAGCATTTTCTAACAGTATTATAGATTTTTCTGCCTTTAGAGTTTTCACTTAATAGGAACAAAAGCAAATATTTAAATCAGATACCAACAGTTAATAGTTATCCACTATTCATTATGAGCCTGAAACCATGCTAAGAACTTTGTGCTCATTACTTATTTAATGATTAAGATGATACTGCATTAGGTGCTACTATTGTCCTCATTTTAGAGATAAAACTGGAAATCAGAGAGATTTCCTGACTTGCCTAAGGTCACACAGCTAGTAGGTGGCTTAGGTAGGACAACCTGCTCCCATTTAACCATGAAACTTGCCCACCTACCTTTGATAAATGTAAATGCAAATGATTGTCTGCCTAGAACTTTTCAAGGGAAAGCTCACTTTGGAAATGTTTGCCAATCCTGTTACAAACAGATGAAGGCCTCTACCGGCATGCTCATGTCAATCTCTCCCCACCGTTTTGTATACAAGAGTATAGACCTAGCCAGAGACATGATCCTTGTAGAGAGCAGCTGGTTCTGACAGTTGGGAACATAAGAATTAGCTGGAGTGGAGGTTTTTAGCGCTTCGTTGTTAAACACACTTTTATGTCATTGTTGCCTGATGACAAATTTTCTGGGACAAAATTTAGCAAGCACATAAACCCCAAAGCCCAAAATATTTAGGCGGGAAAACTCTTTGCAAGAAAAATAATGTGAACCCCAAAGATTAGGTTAGTATTTCTGTTCTTTAATCTTGCTTTCACAGGGACTAATTTAGTGTTAGAAGGTAAATTTATTTTGGCCACCACTGACCTTGATGACCATTTCTCAATGCAAATTATTGTAGGAAAGACCCTGTGTTGGCTACCAGGGGCTCACTTAGTTATTTTAGCAAATGTGGGGGTTCCTTTAGAATCTTGAGAAGCAATTTTCTTCGTGTTTTCTCTTCAATGCTTAGAAAAATAAAGTCCTTGAAATGAGATGAAGTTCAGCCACCAACATAGATCCTGTAATCTCTTTCCCATCTCCCTTCAGGCAGTTAAAATTTCTCTTCTTTATTGAAATGTTGTGCTCAGTAGAGGTATAAACAAATTGTGAGACCATTTATTTAACGGTCTGACAGCTTAACCAAATCTCCTTGTAGCAGAGCTTACATTATAAGATTCAGTCCTCACATGCCACAGAGGGAAATTCATATTCATGGGAGAGTGTAATCTTACGTGAAAACCTGTCACGTTGATGGCACATCCTCCATGGTTACACTGTTTACAGGGTTTTTCTAAAGGCATCAGTCACATCACCATATTCATGCTGAAGATCCACCATCTTGTTCATCTTGGGAAATTTTGGCATTGAATAAAATAATAGAGCTGATCCTTTATGCAAATACCACCAGTAAATATGGACGACTTAGCATATGTGTCTTGCTCACCATAAGGAGGGTTAGTATTGGGAACACTGCTTCCTGCCAAGAACTCTGGAGTCATCCTGTCATGAACTATTAACTCAAAGATCAGTCTTCTCATTGGCAGCTAACCACGAAACCCACAAAGTTGTGTTTAATTTGCTCTTGGAGCTTACACCGAGTTCTCCTCCCTGAACTCTGTATGAGTGATGCTTCACTGTGGTGCCCCAGAAAATGTCTGTACCAGAGCCTGGGCACGACACGGCACTTCTCATGGTTATCATGGCATGGCTGATCTGTTCCAGCCAGCATTGCCCGAAAACAAGGACAAGATAAACACAGCTGACTGCACCAGCTCTTGAGGGAGATTTGGCTGTACTCTGCAAACTCAAAGCTTTCTATTAACAAAAGTTAATATGGTCTCCCAGCAGCTTGCTTGTTTGCACAGTAGAAAGGATGTGCTGCTTTCTTGGCAACTGGAGAAATTATACAGCAGTAATGGCAGGACCTGATGCCTCTATTTTTCTTAGGAAACATGTATGTGTCCTGCCTTCTCTCTCAATGAAACAAGTTTTGTTGAGGGATGCGCTCCTGCCTCACTCCTCGTCTCGGGGGTGGGGTTACTCTGCCCCTGATTTAGCATACAGCATATACTCAGTGAAAATATTGTTTTTCTCTTGGTCACAGAAATTGGTTCAGTAGGTTTGCAATGTGAATTGCTAGATGTTTGCTAAGATTGAAGTGACAACGGCTTTGATAATTCCTGTTATATTCAAACTTGGAAGGTGATAGTCTTGGAGCTTCTGGAAGACATCTTATGATTATAGAATACCTGAGAATAGCTCTGATAGGGAGGAAGCAGATCCACAAAAAGAGTAATCAATTTCTGGTCATATCATTGAAGCCTGATCAAGCCACACCCAAAGCTGATATTCCCTGGACTCTTCAGTTTTTATTCAAGTTTTTGAATGGGCTGATTTGATATGTTACCTGCGACAAACAGCCCAAAAATCATGGTTGCTAGCTTACTTTTTAAAACATTCAATGAAAATTATCCAAGTGTGTTTATATACTAGGATAATCAAATTTGTTTTTCATTAGAGTTTTATAATATTTTAGGAACAGTAACATTCTAAGCCTATCTTACCAAACTAATGCAGAATGATAATAATAAATGCTTTGTATGGGCAAAATGTTTTTGTTGACCAAGACCTTACTATACCATAACTTATTAGAACATATTTGCTCATAAGCAAAATAAGAAATATGTAGAATAAAGATTATTATTTTACAAGAAAAGAGTTAATTAATGTCATATCAAAAGATTATAAGGACAAAATAGTGGGGTACTCTGTTACATTACAGATGTGGATATTATAGTTCCAAAAGGTCAAGCAATTTCTCCAACATCACATATTTAGTCATTTAATTAATATTTGGGGGAGAAAGTTTTTGGCATTTCTTTGCAAGTTCAGGCACTACTTCATATGGATTATCCATGAAACTCATACCCAGCTTCTGGAAGTACAGCTTCCATCTGCAGAACAAAAGAGGCCACATTGGTCATGTTTCACTCACACAAAAGGAACATTAAATCTAGTTCAGTTCAGGTTTCTGAGACCTTTAAATGTGACTGGGTCACAAGCTTGACGGAACAAATGTTCCCATCTATAACCATAATCATAACCAAGACCATAACACTCCACCTTCCCTCACTGCCCCAGAACATTATCCCATTCTTTCAATGTTAAAAATCATTGAGGAGCAATTCTACTGTCTGGGTATTGGGACCACCTTAGTCTTACTCTTAGCATGAGAGTCAGAGTTGTTTTTCTACTGGCAACGGGAAGCTCTTTGGCTGGAGTACTGCCATCAGCATGCAACTAAGAGACACCCGTCATTTCACCAAATTCCCACTGGGTGATACCTTTCCCAAGTTCTTTGTATGTGTGAACACTCTAGATCATTAGATTTCTGCCCCCTTTCCCTCTAAATAGCTTTTTAAACACGTGATGACCATCTCTTTGGCTGCTCAAATGCATTCAATTAATAAAAATTGATTCAATTTTTCAACAAATACCATGTGCCAAGAGCTGTAGTAGGTGCTGGAATAAAGTTGTGAACAACCAACCGTGTAGGACACACATTTTACTGGGGAAGACAATAAACAATGTCAGTAATACATATAGTTAAACGGTGTTACATATTATGGAGATGTAAGAAATGGAGCAGACTAGTAGGACAAGATTTTTTTGAAGTGGTTATACTGGTGTAACTAAGGTAGTGAGGGATCTGGCCATAAGAGAATCTGGGAGAAGAGGAATAAGCAAATGCAAAGGCCCTGTATACATTTGAAGAACTGAGGTGATTGAGGGGAAATCAATGAGACAAAGGGGTCAAGAGATAAGAGGGCATCATTGTGTGGACTTGATTTTTTTCTTCTGAATGAGATGAATGTCATGATCAGACTTTATGTTTTAACAGTACAGCTCTGGTTGCTGGATTGAGAAGAAACTGCTTGGGTCCAAGAGTCGAGAAGCATAGAGACTAGTGAGATGGCCACAGTAATGACAGATGATAGAGAATTGGACCAGTTTGGTGGCAGGAAGGTGAAGAATGTAAATGCTGTATATATTATGGAAGTAGATCCAACAGCATCTGATGACAGAGCACATACAGGGAGGAGAGAGAGAAAGGAAAGAATCAAGAGTGCTCTTAAGATCTTTTGAATGAAATAACTGGAAGAATGAAATAGTCATCAACCAGTGACTGCAGGAAAAGTTGGTTGGGGGATTTTGCTAGGGGCCTCATCTTGGACATGTTAAGTTTAAGTTGCCAATTAGGTAAGCAATTGGAGATGTCAAGTGGGCAGATTTCTATAAGTTTAAGGGAAAGGTCCAGAATAAAGATACAATTGTGGGTGTCATCATCCCAGAGCTAGTCTTAAAACCAAACGATCATAACATTTACCAAGAAAGAAAATGTAATTAGAAGAGTGAAACATTCATAGACTACCCTGAGGAAGTTCAATATATAGAGGTTGGAGGGGTGAAGTCACTGACCAGAATCCAGGGAGAAACATCAGGAAAGTCTGGAAACCGAGACAAGAAAGTGTTTTAAGGAGGAAAACATTCCACTTTGTCAAATGCTGCCTGTATGTCAACCAAGATGAAGTCTGAAAAAAAAATTAGCAATATAGCAGATCATTGGTAAACTTGAACAGTCAGTGCAGAGGAAGAAGAGATAGAGAAAGAGAGAGAAGCAACTGGAGGTCACAAGAACAGATGTCTCTTTCAAAGGGTTTCCTTCTAAAAGGAAGGAGGAAAATGGGGTCTAACTAGAAGACAAAGGGGGGCAAAACTATCAGCATGTTTGTAAGCTGATCAGGAGGATCCTGCAGAGAGAAAACTTGAAGATGCAGGAGAGAGATGGGGAGTAGTACGAGGGCAAACATTCTTGGGTAGGTGGGAAGGACAAAACTAATAATGCCCAGGTAACTCTGGCCACGGACAGGGATAAGGCCAGGGCATGATAGGATAGGAGAGAAGGTAGAGGCTGGGCCAGGGGCAGGAACATTGTGAGACACAAGGTAGGGCTCTGCTTTCATGATTTTTTAACTCTTTTCCACAACTTAGAATCAGAGGTTTTTCAAGGTGCCCAGGAAGGTCAGGTAGCTAAAGGAAAGGAAAGAGGTTTATTGCAATAATTTTTTTTTTTTTGATACTGAGGATTGAACCCAGAGGTGCTTTACCACTGAGCTAAATTCCCAGCCCTTTTTAATATTTTATTTAGAGACAGGTTTTCACTGAGTTGCTAAGTGTCTCACTAAGTTGCTGTGACTGGCTTTAAACTCTCCATCTTCCTGTCTCAGCCTCCTGAACCTCTGGGATTGCAGGCATGCACCACCGCACACTGTCTAATTCTGACAGTTCTGGATGGTAGGTATTATGATCTCCATTTTATGAATAAGTGTCAAAAAGATTAAGTAACTTGTTAAAAGCTGCACACTAGTACAACTGAGGCCATAGACTTGAACCCTGGGCTCTCAGAGACCAACAGCTACGCTCTTTTCACTATACTTTGCTCTATGATCAACCAGAAGGGGTAGATGGAGTGTCAGTAAGAGAAAGACTTTCCTGACCTGGCCCTCACCTCTTTGGATAATGCAGGAGCTCCTACCTCAAGCCCTTGTTCTGTGGGGTTTTTGCTACAAAGATCTTTTTGTTATACAATGGGCATTCAGAACACTGCTTTCTGCCAAGGTAACTTTTAATTTATCAGCAGTCTCTCTGTTATACAGATGTCCCAACTATTTGATCTACTGTTTTCTAACCAAAAAAATGAATAAAAGTAGAAGTCTAGGCACCCAACTGGAATGTGAATCTGCTTTATGGGGGGATGGTTTACTTTCAAAACCAGTTTCCATTCATGAAATGTTGTTTCTCTACTCTGCATTCTGTGTCCCAGACATACTTCTGAGATTTATTAATTTGCACAGGTCTACTTTTCCAAGCCTGTGACCTACAGGGTCACGCCGTCTTCTGTTTTCAGAGTGCCCAGTCCTTTTATTAGCAACCTTTGGTGGGAAGGTGGAGATGACCTTGGTGAACTCCCTCACACTCTGCCACACTTTGCATATGATTTGCTTAATATTATCCTGTTCTCCTTTTCTTATCTCAGAGGCCAGGAGCCAAGTCCCTCATCTTTCCAAGATAATCTTTCTATTGTCTTCTTGATCACACTTTCTCTTACCTTCTCAATAGGAATCTCTCTCAAATTTTCAAGCTTATAATCAACCTAATGTCTAAGTAGCTCCCATTTTAGAAAGTATGTTCTTATCTCCTTAAGTCACTGCCCTATTTCTTAAGATTTGCTGCTAACATTTTGGAGAAGACACTAAAGTCAATACCTTTACTACCTTTTATTGCCACTTATCCCAATCACTGAAATCTTTCACTTGAGATTCCTCCAGTGGATTCCTGTGACTATCCTAGGAAAATACATGGTTGAGGTTTCCATTCTGTTAGCATCTGCAGAGTAAAGAGTGTTGACATTGGTCAAGTCTGGTACGAGTCTAGTTCTGCCACTTAGCTTTGTTAAGTGCTTTAGAATAATAACTGGAACATAGTAAAAAGTCCATTAAAGTTAGTTGTTATTCTTTTCATAACTACTATTACCTACTCCCTCTTTTGGAATTTCATCTCTTAAGTTTTCCTGCCACTGAACTCTTAGTTTATTCTAATCTATGACAGTTATTCTCTGAGCCCCCTCATGGGACTGTTCCTCTATTTTTCCTCAAATATAGCCAGTCTCTTGGCCTCTGCTGTTCACCTTTCTTTTCTCTGCTATGTTCTTTGCCTCCATGATCTGGTCACTCTCACAGTCCTCCCTCATCCCTGGGTGAGCAGCCACATGTCTAGCTTAGGCCGTGGGTCTTCTGATTGGCTGGAGGTGTCCCTGCTCATCCTCCTTGGGTGGAGGTCTGTTGCCAAACATTTCGATCACAAAATCTTCTAGAAACATCCACCCTTGGTTAGAATCAGCTCTTCTTTGGGAAACCCATCACTATTCAGCTCCCCATTTCTGTATTTTTTATTGTGTGTATTATAACGTTGAGCTGTTGTGGCTCTGTCATTGGACTCTAAGCTCCATAGGCAGGCACCATATTTTAGGCACCTTTTTACCTCCATGCTGTGTTTTCCACAGTAGGTGAATCGATTTGAATGGAATGAGTAGAGCAGAGGAAGGACAAGGGGGTGGTGAGCGAATATTTGGTTTACCCAACCACTTAGGAACTTGACTCCAAGATATAGGATGGCTCAGGGAAGGCAAGAGATATAAATGTTAAGAGGGGAAATCAAAGGAATAAAGCACCAAAGTGGCTAGGACATGGGGTTGATGGGACCATGGGAGAAGATTGAGACAGAGCAAAAGGGAAGGCCAAGGAGAGCTTAGGGAAATGGGAAAGCACAGGGGCAGAGGAGACAGAAGAGGGAGGAATCCCATTCCTTCTGTCCCATGGCTTTGGCCTTTTATTTCTCTACTTTCCCCAGCTCGGGGAGAATAAAATTATGTTTCTAAAAAGGATATTCTGAAGCTTATTATTTATAAAAAAATTGGAAGATCTTCAGACACCAATGTGTCAGAAGGAGAGAGATTTTTTCATAAGTAGTCTTTAAATATGAAAATGAGACAAACATCTTTAAATACAACTAGAAAATATGCCTTGAAATATTCTTCTCATTTTCCTGATGAAACACTATAAATAAGACACACTGATCACCCTGACTGAAAATATTGAATGAGTTTTTAAATGACCAGTTGAAAAATAGTGATAGATTGTATATAGAATACATATTTGCATCTCTTTGTCTTGGTACCCTCTCTGGTTCCCTCATTCCCAAAGGGAGAGACAGCGATATATAGTAAATTCATTTTTACCAAATATTTCCCTTTCTTTCCCCATTTTTCTTTGCATTAACAGTAAATATTATGGTTAACCACACTGAGCTCCCACAGCTGTTCTTCTGATGGGAGCATTTAAATACAGGCCAGGTGCTAATGCAAACCCTACTTGGACAAAACTTTCTCCATCCTTCCTAGAATGTCCCAAGGACAGTTTTAAAATCTTTTGTTTCTAAAAACTGGAACACAAACATTTTTCACAACAGAAAAGAAACCAACAAAGTAACACCATGGGGCTGAGACCTCAAAGACATATTTGGGTGATCACAAGAAACTTGGAATCAAGATATCAGGTTTCATTCAAGAATACAGAGACTGGGTATGAATAAGCTCTCTGGAAACCTCACCCTTTTGCCTGTTGGGGGCTCAGATGGGGAGATCGTAACTCTGACAGATGACTGCAGAGAAACAAGGATCCCATCTGCACACAGATGAAAAGAAGGAGGAAATTTTTCTTGGGTGCTCTGCTTGAGACGTGTTAGAAACAAAATAGTCTATCACATCTCTCTAACAACATCGGCTTATACTCTCTTGCCAAAAATCCAGTGGGTTTAGAATGCTAAACTTGGAGAATTGCATCACCCATTGGAGAGGTCTGCAGGCTCACTCTTGCCTTACCACTGGGAAAATGAAGACATGAAAAATCAATGGTGTCCTAGCATCCACAGCCACCATGTGTCTTTTGGCCTTTGCACTTACATGTGAAGACAGTACAATGAGGTAAATTACAAATGGCAGCATACTTCAACCTGGTAGCAATAAGATTTCCTACATTTTGCATCCAGACCTACTCTCCAGTGTGCTCCATGCAATAGAGAGCTGACCCAGACAGACTGTACCAACTAGGCTTTTTACTGGAACACACTGTCAGGAGACTGGATGTATTAGAAGAACAAAGTCTGGGTGTTTGTGTTCCCATCTTCCTCCTTGCCCAGTTGCAAAAGCTCTCCTGTTTCATTCCACTGAAGGCTTCCTTTAAATGTTCTCTCCATACAATCACTCCTTCTGAATTCTTACAACCACTTGTTCCTTCAGGCCTATGAGTGGTAAAGGTTAACAATAGTCTCTGTATCAGAGAGCCCGAAAATGACCATTTTGAGTGTATCATCTGCTCAGCTCTGATGAGTTCCTGACTAAAATATGGATCTACCGTGATCACTTAGTGATGATTGCCACCAACAATGTTATACTGAAGATTTGAAGACTGGCATGCAGATCACAGTAGTGAGTGGTATGACTTTGTTATCGTTGATCTTGAATGCAGGAGAAAGGAAAAAACAGCTAAATCCCATGTATTTCCTATTTCTGCCACAGACCTCTATCTATCCTGGTGGATAGGATTGGGCCATAGTAGCTTCAATCTAGGGTCAAATGTTTGATAATTTAGTCAAGACCTATTAATAATCTTCATTTGCATGTTGTAGACACTCAAATGTTATTGTTGATATCAAGAAATTATAAGAATTATTATAACAAGGATGACACTAAACTTTAAAACTATATTGTCCTCTAGAATTTGCAAATGGCAGATGAGATTTTGAAACCACTGCAGTTGGATTTAGTGTTCATTCCACAGTCCACCCTTTTTGATTAGACTGTGTTTTAGCCCTACCATTTACCATTTACATAATAACAAAATCCTTACTTATTTAGTAATCAATTCTGTTTATTTAATTTCCCACTTGAAGTTATTTAATTCTCCTTAAGAAGGCAAGTGTATCCTAGAAACTAGAGTGAGGAATGGGAACTCATTGATCCAATTCTTTTCCTTCAAGTCAAACTTGACTTTTCTTGTGCTTAAATTTGTCTTTTGGCAAAGTAAGAGATATAAGAGTTAATTCTCCTGTACTTTAGTATGTTGAGTCATACCGAGAGCAGAAAATGCCTTAGATCCCAGCTTCACTCTGAATAGGTTCTGTTGTTAAATCATGCAGCACTTTGCCTTTTAACAGAAAGATGCAGCAGAAGGTAAAGTCTCAAAAATAATTTTTAATAGTAAAATGTATTTAATTATAAATGAAATAATAGAAAAAATGTATTCACTTGGATATGAAATGCACAGATTTTTTTTAAATAAAGGAAATGAGCTGTCCTTGAACTGTCAGCATCTTTCAACTAATTGTTTCCTGATGAATGCCAAGACTTTGTCTAGAGGACTTATTATTGTTATTATTGTTGTTGTTAACACAGAAACAAATCTTTAACTGTTTCTAAGGGAGAACAGGAATTTGGATCATTGAAATGAAGACCAATACTGAAGAACTTGGTGAATATAATCATATGCCATTCTCATCCACCATATACTTGGAATTCATTCATTCAAAAATATTTATTAATAAATGGTTAATCCTGATATAGTATAGGTTTATTATTAAGGTTTAGACCTCAAACAACTAGAACATAGATAGTTCTGGAGTTGGGATGGATAGGGAGGGGAAATTCACACTCACTTTGAGCTCTGAAAGATAAGAAAGAGTTTATGCATCAGGATAGAGGGTGGGGGAGGAATCCCAGGCAGAAAAGAACAGCACATGTAAAGGCCAATAGCCTGGGAATGCTGGTATGACCAGGGGAGGGAGATGAATCCAGACAGTTAAAGGCCAAGTGCAAGTGCACCAATGCTAAACAGTCTGGACTGTATCCTAGGCACCAACCCTACAGGGATTTGACCCTAGGACAGGGCACAATCACAACCACAGAAAGGCTATGTTTGAGTTTGCAGGATAGGAGGAGGCTTAGAAACCAAGTAGGAGGTGACTGAAAGAGTGTCAGCCAGTGGTCACTGTGTATTTGAATTAGGGCAGTGGCCCTGGAAGGGAGATAAAAGGGATACATCTGAAAGATATTGTAGAGGCACAAACCCACAGGACTTGAGTGGTGTGTGTTAGGGGAGGGAGTGTGGGGATGAAGGAGAGTCAAATGACTCAGAGATGATTTGGGTGTTTCTAAGTCAATATGCTTGTGTGGAGAGAGAATGAATTCAGTTATGAAAATACAGTTTGTGGTTGGGGAGCATCCAGATGTCGATATCTAATTGACAGGTGATATATGAGACTGGAGATCAGAAGCCAAGCCAAGGTGGAAGATAAAGACGTTGGACATCATTATTTCATGAGTGTAGATGTCATGGAGATGGATGAGATCACACAGAAGAAACACACATACTGGGAAGAAGAAAGGATAACAAACAAACAAACAACAACAACAACAGTAAAACCTAAGCCACATGGGCATGTGCTGTTTATCAATGTCAGGGCTTCATTCCATTTTTCTGGTCCTAGTTCTTCATCCATCCTTTGGCCATCCACCTTTCCCTACTCCATATAAATCCGCTGAAGTAGATGTCCATGCTGTCCTGTACAAACTGCACTAGGTCCTTTGCCCTAAGATGGAAAGAGTATCTATCTCATCCTGACTACAATGATTGGATTGGTGATGTGCTGGAGTGGGCTCCTTGAAGTTAACAAAAAACCTCACACTGGTATCTTAAAATTGTTATGATGGGGATATTTGCACCACAGAAATTGGCAGACACTATGAATCAGTCCCCTTGCTCACCACCAAGAAGAGAATCTGTTTATGAACACCCAATGTGGGCATAAACTCATGCAGAACAATGAATGTGTTCCCAGAGATTTTGATATAGATATCAGAGAAAACGTGTCCTTTCTCACTCTGGATTGCAAACTGTGTGGTATGCCCATGGTAAACTTTCTTGCTGTGCAGAGAATCTGCTGGAGAAGGAACCCATACATGGAGAGAAGGATGAGAGACTAGAGAAGAGACAGAAACCTAAGCACAAAATGTGTGTCTGTTTTTCACTATTTAAAATTTTCTCAATTTTTAAAAATGTAATATACTTCTCCTTCCTCTTCTTTTTTTAAACATGAAGGACTTCCTCCTCTTCTCTTTCTTCTCTACCTCTCTCTGTCTCCCATTCTCCTCATCTTTCATCTCTCTCTGTCACAGAAGAGAGGAGCCAGCTTTGAGAAAGAATTTTTTTCCTCAGGTGGGAAAAATTAGAACAAGTTTACGGGATGATATGAAACCTTCCATGGAACAGGCTGGGGATGTGGCTCAGTGTTAGAGTGCTTGCCTGGTATATGCAAGACCCTGAGTTCAACCCTCAGTTCTTGGGAAATAAAAAAAAAAAAGATTCAGTGGTGAGAGAAAGATTGAAGATACCAGAGATAGAATAATTAGAACACAGTGATATTAAATTAGCCAAATTCCTGTCACTATAAAAAAAAATATCCGGGGCAGTTAATTTATAAAAAGAGAAGATTTCTTTTGAATCATGAATCTGGAGTTTCCAGTTTACGATTGAGTGACCCCATCCTTTTGGGCCTATGGCAAGAGCAACACATCATAGCAGGAATATGTGGCAGAGGAACTTACATCATGAGTCAGAAAGCAAGAACAAGAGAAAGGACAAATGAGAGTCCCAAGATCTCCTTTGGTAGCCTGTCCCCAGTGACCTAAGAACTTCCCTCTAGCCCCCCCCTCTGGAAGGTCCACAGCACCTCCCATTAGCACCCACTGGGGAGCATGCCTTTAACCTTGGGGAAATACTTACCCAAACCATAACAATGGCGTAGGGAAGGGGTGTGGAATCCAGCACATTGACGGAGGTTTATCTGTGGAATAGAGGATGGAGGAGTGCTTCTTTCTGATACAGAAAAGAGGATTGATGTCAACTCATGAATGCCCTTGACTGGTACAGCTGGAAAATCCATCTTAGCTCATACTCCGTGTGCTCTGATATAAGCTTTATATCTCAGAAATCTGGGGTTAGTGGCCTGGAATGTCCTCTCCCTTATTCCTTTGGCTTGGCATCTGTGGGCACAGCTCTTTGGGCTCAGCCGTGAATCCTAGAACCTGGTAGTCCCTGATACAGGGCTGTGGCGGTGGCTTTGCCCCATGGAGCCTCAGCTAATGGCTCAGCAACCCTTCTTGCTACCTTTAGAGGATCCAACACCCTGGCCCAGGTGGTACTCTTACTTTAATTTGCCCAAGTTTTACCTGAAAGGCAATCATCCATTTTTAAGGGTTAGAGTAGTAGAGGGACTGACAGGGGATTAAAATAGATTTATGTGAAGGTGCAGGAAGTTGAGTTGAGGGGACCCATTCCTGGACCCCCACCTGCCGAGCCTGCATCCTTAACACACAAAACCATTTGCCCATACTAGGCCCTCTGAAGGCTGTTCACCCACGAGCTCAGGAGACCTTCATTTCCCAACCTCCTTGCCTCTGATAAAGCATGTGTTTAAATTGCCTGGGCTATATCAAAACTAAAACATTTCTACAAATTAAAAACTTCTGGATTCCTTGCCTTGTGTCTGGGTTTGCTTTTGAAATACTAATTAGCCAAAGAAATGTGCACTTCATGCTTCCAAAATAAGAAAAAGGGGAGACCTTGCTAAAGATAGCTCTTTGGTGGGAGAGTTGTTTTTTTTCTCTAAAAAGCTGCCACTAAATGCCTATGTACCCAAAAACATCTAGCAAAAGATCTCTTCTGTTCTTAAAAGTGTGGAAGGCCCGGAATGAGGAGTCTCTCAAAAGACAGAAAACAATGAAAGGCTTTGGACTTTTGGAATTAGAGACTGGATCATATAAAACTTCTCTCTGTGCAGGAGCCGAAAGCTCAGCCAAATGACCCCTAGCCATGTCCTTACTCTGGACTTGAATGGATGGGTACAGGCATGTACACCATTTTAACTGTGCTAATGCCAAAGCTTTTCATCTCAGCCAATGGATGGCAGAGGTCACACTCTCCCTTCATTTGATGAATGACTGTGGCACTATCCCATTTGTCTAGTACCTAGCTGCAATTCTCAAGTCAGTGATAATGAGGGTCTTCCTAACGAGAAAGCTGAAGGTGCTGGTAAGTTAACTAGAGGCCCTTGTTTCTGCCCAACTACTTCTCATTCAGTTAAGTGCCTAAGGAGTTCTGCTGGCCACAGGCACACAGAGATAGGATGCTAATGCAATAATCTTTCCAAAGAGAGCAATCCTCAAATTGTGAACATAAAAACTCATCAATGTCTTTATTAGCCCATAGGAATAATACAAAACCAAGCATGGAACTAGAATAAGAAGAAAGGTCAAATTTCATTTTTCATTTAGAAGAATTCTAGAAAACAGGAGTTATTCCTGCCTCACCCCTACTGCACATCAATTGGGTAGAGATTCCATGGCACCAGTAAATAACTATCTAGTGGCTGCTTGCAAATTAACATGGTGGATGGGGAGTAACAACCATTTATGGAGGGATATATTGAACTAAGGAAAGGGATCAGAGTTAAAATAAGAATGTCAGACATTTGGTCCCAGAAAAGAGGAAAACATAGACCTGATAAATTAGAAAGCCAAAAAAAAATTTTTTTTTGTTCTGTTGGAAATACAGAACTGACCTCCTTAAATCTCCAAATCTGGAATTTGTTTTACATAGAAATTGGAATTCCCAAATACTGACAAGAAAACAAGTTCTTGGGGTCAGCAATGCCTATTGTTCCCAGGACTTGCTTCATAGCAGGTCAGCAGCTATATCAAGGATGGAGTTCAGGATTCTCTTATTTGGGGATAAGGGGGTACTGGCGATTGAACTTAGGGACACTTGACCACTGAGCCACATCCCCAGCCCTATTTTGTATTTTATTTAGAGACAGGGTCTCACTGAGTTGTTTAGCGCCCCCATGGTTGTTGAGGCTGGCTTTGAACTTACGATTCTCCTGCCTCAGCCTTCCTTGCCACTGGAATTAGAGGTGTGCACTATCATGCCCAGTGAGTTCAGGATTCTTTTTATCAGACTTGAGACACAAAGTAGAATACATACAGGCCTCCTTTATGCCTTAGGTCTCTCCTGGAGCTCTTCCTGGAGCATGCTTAATAGAGGGTTTGAAGAGTAAAAGAGTAAAAGAGATAGAGGATGGAGGAGAGCCTCTTTCTGATACAGAAAAGAGGATTGACTGATACAGCTGGAAAATCCCTCTTAGCTCATATTCCGTGTGCTCTGTGTTTCTGCATGTTTAACTCTACACCAGTCTTTTCTGTGATTTGCTGCCATGATTGACATTTTATTTAAATGCTGGAAGTTGCGGGTGCATTTCTTTCTTCTTATTAATGTACATGAATAATTGTAGTCTTTATTTGGTTGTTTATCTTTTAAGAATGCTCGCACATTTATTAAGCATATTCGATGTGCTAAATACTGTGTTGGATTTTAGAGAATCAAAAGGAAATCAAACAAAAGCAGAAACGTAGTCCTGGAGGAACTCTCAATGACTACTAGAAAAGGATTGTCACATAGAAGTATAAGCCAAATAAAATATGACAGGAGCTTTTAATGAAGTATTTACTATGTGGTGAGGAAACATAGGAGAAAATGGTCAACCAGCTTCGTGTGTGTGCATGTGTGTTTGTGTGTGTGTGTGTGTGTGTGTGTGTGTGAGTGTGTGAGTGTGCCCACTGCCACTTGTGAAAGACAGGGGCAGGGATGCAGGCTGATAAGAAAGGGTTCGTGGAAGTCTTGCCAGATGAGTCAAGATGAGAAGGAGTGGAGTGGAACAGGGTCAGGTCTCTTGGGATGCAGGAGGAGTGGAAACCCTTCCTTATGATTGGGACATGGAGTGTTGATAAGGGGATCGAGGGACAGGCACATAAATGTGACAAGGGCCAGACCTCAGAAGGCCTTCTGGGCTCCATCTTGCAGCCATGAAGGGTTTAAACACTGAAGCTGTAAACATATTGCTGTTTTGGAACAATTGTTCCCATAGCCATGAGGAGGACAGACTAGAGGAGCAGAGGGCTAGTACAAGAGCCCACCTGGGTGACACCAAATGGAGGGAGTTAGCAGTATGGGGAGGAGACTCATAGAGGGAAGAACAGAGAAGAATGACCTAGAAAGGAAGGGAGAAGGCAGCCCCAGGTCAGAACCAGGTCTGGGGCTTGGGTAATGGGTGGGGTGTCTCTGTATATGGGGAGTGGAGAAGCAGCAGAAGATGATGAATTCATTCCACTCTGATTGGGAGTTGCCTGTGGGACACCAGGGTGAGAGGGCCAGCAGGGAAGAGGACAGGAGGGTTCTTCAACTAGAGGTTAGGGTCTGTGAACTAGGGTGGAGAAAAGTTGCATCTTTCTTTTCATGAACTTCAGACTCAAATTTTGTGGGTAGCAGCAGACCACAGTGGGATTAGTAGGATCCTTGTGTTTGTTGTCCTTAGTCATCAGAGATATATCCATATCATTTGTTGGTTATTGCAGACATCTTCAAACATTGTTCACACTTGTCACTTCTTCAGAATGATGCCAGGTGCTCCTCCTGCTGTGGAATATTACTATTTAATGTTAAATAGAAAGACTGCATACTCTATCACACACTTATTTTTCAACATTTTTACTAACTGTGTTTGGATGACTCATTTCATTTGTAGCTCCATGTATTTTACATCGACTGCTTAAAAACATCATTCTGGGAAGGAATTCATGGGCTTCAGCAGACTGCCAAATGGATCCATGGCCCAAAGATAGGTCAAGAACTTCTGGCCCAGAGTTTGAAGGCCCCAAGTCTGGTCAATAATTCTTCTGAGCAGCGGTATGCTGAGACGGATATGACCTATTCCAGGGGATCTGTAAATAGATTGGGAATGAAAGGAAATGGTTGGCTGCAAAAGAAAACGAAATTTGTGCTTGTTTGGTTAGGAAGCCTCTGGCCTCCTTCCCGAAATAGTTGGCCTTTATAGATCCAGTCTCCCACTCAAAATGTGCCGTGGGCTGGTTTCACGTATTACTCTTGGGAAATGGTGAGCTGATGTGATGCTGTGCACTGATCCCAGAATAGTGGGGCACTCTTAGGATGAACATCACGCAGCAGATGATAAAATCAGATATGGTGGGGGGAATGTGAACAAATGGCAGAACTGCATAACTGTCCCTGGGAAGGTCTTTTCTGTTCCCGAATCCAGCCTGGCACTGCATCAGCCACAAAGAACCATGCATGAAGCTGGGTGAAGCAGATACTTTGGGTTAGGGGGTGTCCAGCTCAGCTGGTCACAAGCTCAGATGTGACCACAGGCTCTGCCCCTTCACTAGACTCATAGGCCTCCCTCAGTTTATAGAATCTCTCCATTTTCTGCTTCCTATGGCTAGAGGGTGAGCAGGACACTTGACCTTCCCATTAGCCCTGTCTCATTCTTTAGCTCTATCATCTTGCAGCTGCTATTGGGAGGCAAAACAAAACAAAAAACCTGCCACATCGCTCTCAATTCTTTAAGAAAGTTGAAGTCCACTTCAGAAGGTCAAAACCTTGCAAATGCACTTCTAGAAATCCATCCTACTAAAATCTCATTCACAAGCACAGGGTTGTTTGATTGAAGCATTATTTATGATAGGAAAGTTGTAAACCATGTTAAAGTGTAATTGATTAGTTATCATTCATCCATACGTATGAAGTACTTCAAAGGGGTGAAAAGAATATCTCAGCCTTGACAGAAGTCATATTTCATCATTAAATGGTAAACACTGCAGAATAATATGCATGTTAGAATCATATTTTGGGGGGAGGTACTGGAGATTGAATTCATGAGCACTCGACCACTGAGCCACATCCCCAGCCCTATTTTGTGTTTTATTTAGAGACAGGGTCTCACTGAGTTGCTTAGCTCCTTGCTATTGCTAAGGCTGGATTTGAACTTGTGATCCTCCTGCATCAGCCTCCCAAGCCCCTGGGAAGGATCCCATTTTTTAAAACAGAAGTGCATCAGAGCCTTGATGTGTTTGTAAACGTCTAGAGAGGGACCTAAGAGATGATCCTTGCACTTACTTTGGATGCTTACTTTGGAGGTTGAGAATGGAATAGGGTAGGGGAGGAGGGGGAGGAGAATTTTAAAGAGTAATTGTCAGTCTTTACTATAATTTTTTCACATTGTTTGAATGTATGAAATTACTTGTGTGATTTAAAATATAATTGGAAGAAAGATCATAGCAGCTCTCATCATGTGTAATAGTAATCATCTGGTAATTGGTTTGTAAATTTTAATTTGTCAAGAAAATGATTCTGTATCAGAAACAATTCTGTATCCATTAGGATTATGTTTAACTGTGAATAACAGACAACCAAAATAATGGTGTCTTACACAAGTGAGGACTGTATTTCTGTGGAGGAAGAAAATCCAGGGCTGATTTGACAGCTTTGCTTCCTTGACAGCTTCTTCTAGCTCCGTTTCCAACTCTGCCATCTCCAGTGTGTGGTCTTAACCTCACAGCCCAAGATGGGGCCTGGAGCTCCAGCTGTCTCACTCCTGTTCTCAGAAGCAGAGCAGAGGAAGGGCAAAAGTCAGGCAGTCCCATAGCCACCATCCACATGGCTTTTTCTCAATCACCAGCCTCATATTCAATGAAAGAAACAGTCAGACAAAATCTTGAGGTGCCTGGAGATGAGGGCAAGTGTCTGAAGCCCTCTTCTTCAGGATTTCCTCTCTTCCCTAGTCACACCTCCTTTCTTCTCCTGCATTCTCTCTCCTCTTTCTTCCTTTCCACAGGCCGCACTTCTCAGCCAGCAGGTACTACTCTGAGCTCAAAGGTTGGACTCCTCAGGCTGCTTTGGGGATTCTAGATCCCCCACTATAGGATGGCTGGGATCATAAGGTAGAGGTTTTTTGTTTGTTTGTTTTTTTAATAAGCAGCATTTAGAGAACTAGTTCTCAGAGTGTGATAGAAAAAGGTTCAAAGCAGAAAAGATGCAGCCATTCAGACAAGTATGGGTTCTGCTTCCGGCTGCAGTAATGTCTAATTCTGTTGTGTGTGTGTGTCTGCACAAGCGCCTGTGAGAGAGGGAGAAGGAAAGAGAATGAGAGGGAACATGTGTGTTGTTGACATGGAATTCTGGTGACTTGATTTCTCCACATCTTTTTCTCTTCCAAATGCCTGAAATGCTTTACCAACACCTCGCTTATGACATTTTTTTTCTCGTTTCTTGTCGTTATTTGTATGTCTATTTTTTCTCTCCTGCTGGACCATAAACTTCTTGAGGGCCAAGATTGTTTGAATGCAGCTCTATCTTTTGATCTAGAAGTCTGGAGCTGTGTCTATTGAAAGGACAAATGCACCCAACATGACTGACATCTGGAGGAACCTATGGTTCACTGCCCTCCAGTAAGGTCAGGTTACAGTCTCACAAAGATATCCAGAGGCCTTTCTGAGCACACACACACCAAATGAAGAGGATCTAAAATAGGAGGAAAGTGAGAAAACAATAAAGGCACACCGTGGCACATGATTCTGTCTCTCTTCCGGAGCCCCCTTCCTTGCTAGTAGGATTGGCACTTTTCTCTACCTTGAAAAGCTCCCATCACTCTGACAGGACAGCACTGCTCCCTCTGATTAGATCCTTATGCTCAATGTAACTTCCACCCACACCGTAAACTCCCTCAAATTGTGGGCCTTGTCTTATACTCTCATATCCCCTAATGCAGTGCTGAGTACATAGTAAGTGCTCAATAAATATTTCTTGATTTAAATAATGACCATATCAACTCCAAATATGCCAAGTATAAAATTGTTAGAAAAAGATAAAACAGGTACACATCAATGAGCATACCATTTGAAGTTAAGTGTGTCTTTCCCCATTTTATTTTTCTATAGCATTTATCACCTTCTAACATGCTGCATAACTTATTAAATTTACATCCTGTCCCTTCTTCCACTGGCAACTGCAATCTCGAATATTGCTGATGAGTCTATAAATTGTTACAACCACTTTGGAAAACTGTCGGTGTGTTCTAAGTTGACCAAAATTTACGCATATACTAAGAATTTGATGCTTAAGGGTATGTATGAGAGAAGTGAATGCCTTAAGTGCGTCAAAAGACATATATAAAAATGTCCATATTTATTTTAGAACAGATAAATGATAATATATTCATTCAATGAAATATTATACAGCAATATGGGTTAGGAATGTAACTCAGTAGTAGAGCCCTTGCCTAGAATGTACAAGGTCCTGGATTTAATCCCCAGGACTGAAAAAATAAAATAAAGAGAAAGAAATATCATACAGCAATATAAAAGAAAAAAGCTAGTAATCCATGCAACAATATGAATAACTTTCACAAACATTTTTCTTTAGTGAAAGAAGTCAAATACAAAAGAGTGAGTCAAAAGGGCATGAATTTCATCTACATGAATTCAAGAGGCAAACAAGTCTATGGTCATTGAAATCAGAACAGTGTTTACCTCTGGTGGAAGCAGATGTGGGGTGGGAGTGGTGCTAATTGGGAAGAAGCATTAAAAAAAAGAAACCCTGATACTTGGAGAATGTTCTATTTCTTTGTCTGGTTGATGTTTTCATTGGTATGTGCACGTATGCGAAAACTCGACAAGCCGTATGCTTAGTATCTGTGTCCTTTTTCATATACATGCTGCATCACAAAGTTTTCAAAGTTGTAGAAAAGAACATAAGCTCCATAGTGCAGGGTTTCATGTGCTTTGTTCACCACTGTATCCCCATCACCCGCAAGACCCACCTAAAATAGGTGCCTGTCGATATTTGCCGAATATCAAGGAAACAGTTTGGTGTTGCGTCCTACTTTATTCGTATTTACCCATGTTTCCGCTGTTGTTGTTTGGTAGCTCTTGGCGAAGTATGTAACATGGAAGTTCAGAGAACTTTAGATCCTTGGTCAAGATAATCCAGCAAGTTGGAGAGGAGGTTGGATTCCGTTGGCTTCCGCAGTCCATGCTTTACAACTACTTTTTCAATGCTCCACATTCTGCTTCAAGAGGCAGGTGGGAAAGATGGGATGGAGGTGTGAACAGGGAAGAGGAAATACATATTTTTGGCCTAAAAGCCATATGGATAACAGGAGAGTGGCTGGAGAAAGGGACTCAGAGGGGCTGCAGTTGGGTCCAGGCTGTTCCGTGAAGACTCTCTGTTCCTGGGGTCAGTGAGTGGACAACATCCACGGGGTACACACAGTGAGAGATTGCCAAAGGCCCGGGGCTTAGTGTCTCAGCATTCTTTGGGAGTCAAACAAGTTAGTTGTTCTGAGGAGGCCAATCCAGCCCACACTTCGCTTCCTGCCAAACGGGATTGCAGTGCAGATGATGAGCCCGCGAGTGGACAGGTTCCCAAGGAAGTGAGAAAAATCCAGCCTTCTGTTTACTGGGCTCTCCCTCCTCTTCCCTTTGCCCAGTTAACATCTTTTTCTAACACAACTTATGTAAAGTGGAGGGATCCTCCACAGTTTGCAAGACACAGCAAGGGCTGTTGGGATCTGTGGGTCTTGCAACAAATCCAGATGGAGAAGAAGAAGGGGGCCTCTGGGAGAGAGGGAAGGGGGTTCAGTGGAGGCGTCAGCAGGACATCACCCCTATTCCAGTCTCAGCCCCTGAACACAGTTTTTAAGGGCTGCCCTGGGCCAGAATGACCACAGGGGCTCTTGTGATCTGTGTTTCCTTCTTCAGAATCTAGAAGCTGCTGTGGGGGAAGATCATGAGAAAGCTTGCTCTCTGTTGTAGCTTCACCTCCTACGTTTATTCTTCACCAGTTCCCATCAGGGATGCCCTTCAAAATGGATTTTGAATCCCTTTCTCTGTTCCATACCCACTTCTGCCATCTGGTTTAGTCATCTAGTCATCACATCTCACATAGGTTATGGTGACGTTTTCCTAACTATGATCTCTCGTTCCATTCTTGCCTTCCCACTCCATTCCACCCCAAATCCTCACAGTACTGATGGGATGGCTTCTCTTGAACCTAGAATAAAATTTGAGTTTGTTGCCAAGGGCTCATAGGCCTGCTTGAGAATTTCCAACTTCATCTTATTTCCTCTCCCCATCCTTGATTATTCAGCCCCCGATATTAAGATACTTAAAAAAATTAAAGAAAAAAATAGTTGTATTGAGTTGTAATTCAAATACCATACAGTTCACCCACTTTGAAAAGTATATGATTCATCATTTTTTAATATGCTCAGAGTTGCATAACTATCACCACAATCAACTTTAGAACATTTTATAACCCCCCTAATCCTGTACCCATTAGCCAACACTTCTCATATCTCCCCAACTTCCCTAGCCCAAGGCAACCACTAACGTACTTTGTCTTTGTAGATTTGTCTAGTCTTAATTTTAGCTTTTGAGTACACTAAACTCCTTCCTGCATTAAGTCCTGGCAGGTATTATTTTCTTTGCCTTAAAGGCTCTTCAAACTACCCTTAAGTTCCCCCTTCTCCCTCATTCTATAACTTGATTGACTGGTCCCCCATCTTTCATGCCTACATGGAAAGCACTCTATTCAGGACTTTCCTGAGTAGCCTAAAATGAGATTACCAATGTTTTCCCTTATCATAGTTTCTTGTTTGTTTTCTTCCTAGTAGAGGTTGAGTATCCCTTATCCCAAATGCTTGGGCCCAGGGTGTTTCCTATTCTTGAGTTTTCCAGATTTTGTAATGTTTGCATAGACTTCACCAGTAGAACACCTTACTCCCAAACTCCCAGATCCAAAATCTGAAATGCTCTGAAATTGGAAACTTTTTGGACATCATGTCAAGTCAGCCTCAAAAAGGTTTTCCTTTCAATGTATTTCTGAATTCAGATTTGTTGATTAGGAGGCTCAACGGTACCTACACAGTTGGTTACCATTGATTTGACAGCTTTTTATTTCCTGAATCCCTTCAGTAGATTTAAATTTTTTTTATTTTTAATTTTTTTTTATTCCTCCAGTTGATTTTAATAAGGAGAGTCATTATAGCTCTCTTATTCTCTGTTGTATCTCTAGTACCTACTGCAGGGCCTGGCACTTAGAAGACCCTTAATAAATACTTGATGCAGAAATGAATGAATAAATAAATATGTCAGGCAGCTGAACTGGGGTTGCCTGAAAATAGATATCAAGCAGTAGATATTGCAATGTGCCATCACTATATCTTCTGATTCTTCCACTGAAGCAAAACAGGAGTTTTGGATCAAGCTTCTTTTCAAATCAGTTTTAACAGTTGGCTTGAATTGGTTTCTTTGTTTTACTCTCTATTCCCCACCCCCAAAACAAGGGTAGTGGGCCCAAAGAATCAATTGCAGTACGGTAGCTAATTGCTTCCGTGTGAGTAGTGGAATACATCTGGGACATCTTGCTTTTCCTTCTCTTCTTGAAATGGTAATATGGATTTCTGCTCCTTTCTCTTAGATGTTAATAGCAAGAAAACCAAACGCACAGTAACCCTGTCCACAAGGTCTCCCTATTGTTTCAATGGATTCATTTCCTCGGTGTAAAAACCTGAGAAAGGATCACCTTCCATCACTGTGAGCACGGGCCAGGATTCAGTAGTCAGCTCTGGGCAAAACTTGGTTGCAAACCAATTAATTGCAGAAAAGGGTTATATTCTGCTCCCACCTTAATGGGACTGCTATCCAACCCCAACTACACAGTGTCCAGGAAACTTATAAAAAAGAGCTATTTGTGAACATCTATTGAATGAGTGACAACTGATTAGATAGCATCTCCCATCTTTCTTTCCTGTTTTCATCCTACCCTCGCCTTTGTTACCCCTTTTTCCATCCTGAGCTTTCTGACTGTCAATCACAGAGACAGTCAATCTGATGGATTTATCTATACGGCACTGTGAGCAGTTTATGATGGTCAGCCAGAGTTAACCACACATTTCTTTTCCACCCTGCATTCAGTGGCATCAGGTTGGAGCTTGATATCAGTCATGGTAGTAGTGTTTACACCAGAGAAATTGGCAAATACTACAAATTAGAGCTCTTGTTTTGGTGGTGGTGGGGGTCACTGGAGATCAAATGCAGGACCTCATTCATGCCATGCAAGTGCTCTACATCCCCTGTTCCTAGAACAGGCAAGTTCTTTTCTTAGCAGCCTCCATAGTGACACTGATCTAATCATCCTCCGTTTTCAGATGAGAAACTGGAACTTCAGTTCTAAAAGCTTTGTTCCAAGTCTTAGGTGGCAGAACAGTCTAAGGCTCAGATCTCTTTGACTCCCAGACTGCAGATCTTTCAAAATTACACCCAAATCTCTGGACTTCTCCTTCCCTGTTGGATAAGCCCTGAAATATCAGTCATAGAAAAACAAAGGTTTTCTTGTGGCAGAGATCTTATAAACCTTATTTTATTCATAATTCTAATTGAACTTTGATCCTGAACAAATGATTTCTTTACATGTTTTCAACATGTTAATTATCTCTAAAATAAAAGCAGAGTCTTTGTAATAAAATATGGTAGTATAAATTATGTAAAGACAAGGTCTATTGCAACTAATCTTTACTATACCTACCATTAAACCAGATCAAATCCAAGTTCAAAGCCAGTTTTAGCAACTTTTGAGTCTCTGAGCAACTTAGTGAGACCCTGTCTAAAAAATTAAAGATAAAATAAAATAAAAATAAAAATATATTTTAAAAAATACTGATCAAGGCCACATGCCTGCTAATTCATCTGTTAATACTCACTGTGTCAGGTACCTCTGCTAACTGCTTGGAGTTATTTGATCCTTGTAGTTAAGGTGTGGATTGTGAAATCTCATGTCCTGGGTTCAAGGAGGCCTTGAGTGAGTTATTTACTCTGTGCTTCACTTTTCTTACCTAGAAAATAGTTTCTCCACCATAGCTGCTATACAGATTTAAGAGGTAGTGTATAGAGAGCGCTTAGCACATTGCTAGGTTCAGAGCCACTTAACAAATATTGGTTATTAATTGTTTGGGTGGATTGGCCTGTTGCCACCTCTTCATTTGAATCCTGCTGGAGAGGAGAGGAAGGATATTAGAGTTGGGGGCCAGGAAATGGCTGGCTTTGAGCATCTTGGGTGGGAATCTCCCTGCCTTGGCTTGGAGAGTTACTGCTATGAAGCAGCTCTGCATGCCCCAGGTCATGCTGAGAGGCAGCTTGGAGCAGTGTGCTCTGGGCTGCTCCACGCTCCTTCCCTGGGTAAATGGCATTGATTCTTGTGGGCAGGAGCCCCCATGAGCTTCATGTTCTCTCTCATTCCTCTAACTGGCACTGGCTTACAAGACCGAGGTGTCGAACCCAAGAAGCACTGACCCACACCAGCTTTCAGCAGTCAAACTCTCCCTGCCGCTTCCCCAGGACAGATTCTAGGCTCCTATTTGTTTTTTACTCAGCATGCCAGTTCAGCTGCCATCTCCCTCCCAGCCCGATAAGAGATGCTATCAGAAGCTCGTCCCCATTCATAACATTGACATGGCTTCTGCTCCTCAGATCAGTTTTTAATGAAAACCCCCATGAGATGAAAGCAAAGCAGAGGAAGGAACAGAATATGATCAATGTCCTAAAGCAAAATGAGATACTGTTCAGAGATGGTCGGGTGGTATTTGCTCTTTCAGATGTTTTATGAAAGACATTGGCAAAATTGTCAAATACCTTCTATCTTTGTTTCAAATATCAGCACAGGATATTTCCTTCTGGTCCTTATCTAAGTTGGAAATGCATCCAGTTCAGGGGCCCAGGTGGAGCTCAACCTCTCTCTTCAACCAGGGCATCTTTCTAAAAACTGGTTTTCAGGTTGTAGAATGCAGAATTTGATGTGAAGAAGTATGCAGAAAGATCAAAATGTGGTTGGGCATGGTTTTCAGAATCCCATTAGATAAAAACCTGCATTTACAAAATATTTGAGCATACAACAATTTGCTTTCAAAAAGATCCATTATCCACCCAGGCAAGGCAAAATACATGTACATATCTGTCGACAGAAATGTTTCCTTTTTTATTTTCCCATGAGTTGTCCCTGTGGCAGTTTTTGTTATTTCTTTTTAACGGATGCGTCTCCCATCCCGCACCTTGTTCTCATAGATTTGTCTAAGTTTGAATTTCTTCAGAACTGATAACCTAAGGAATTCATAAAACCTTCCAACATCTTAAAATAAGCATCCTCCCCCAGCTCAAATTAATCAGGTTTCTTGTCCTGATGTTTGAGCTAGCGAGGAGGAGTCTTACCTTCACCTGTCATTGAGGATTTACTCTAGAAATTTTCTTAAAGGCAAACTTTAATATTACATGATTCACCCACAAACAATTTTGCACATAACATTTCAGGACCATGAAATCTGGAGTGGAAGTTCAGAGGTATTAGCCAGCCCCAAATCTTTAGAGATGAAGGAATCAAGATCCACAAGAAAACAAATCTTTTCAGGCCCCAGAGCTAGTTAGAATCAAGGTTACAAATGAAACCTGGGCCCTGACTCATGATTAATTAATAAACTAGGAAACAATCAGTGAGCACTATGCATGATACTGGAACATACAAACAAACCAAAAGGATGTATTCCTGGCCCGGTGTGGTAGAGCACTTGCACTTGCCCTTGCCTAGCCCTGTGAGGAAGGGAAAACTGGAGTCTGAAGTCCTGGTTTGTAATGGTCTTTAAAATTATAAAAATAATTTATTTGGCTTCATTTTAAACATATCAAAGCATTGGTTTTTGGTCTTACTTTATTTTATTCCAGAACAGGAAAACATTCTTGAGTTTCCCAGTTTGTTGACATTCACCCAACTCCCATTAAAACGTAATCCCTTATTTCTACATTCTCATTTTCTTTTTCTGTGATACAAGGTAAGTAAGAAAACTTGGGAAACACAGAGATCCTGATGCCAGATGGGAAATAGGAGCTTTAGGATTACTAATTTGTCTGTAATATCTTGCTTTCATCTTAAAAGCAAGGAAATTTGAAACACATAAGATGGGCTTTGCGTATGGAAAGATGTGGGAAAGAATAGTTAGGAAAGGGGATAGCAGGGAAGTCATACTCAGGACTGTTAGTGGTTTTCAAGTCCATTCTTGTAGATGTGAACTGCTGCAAACTAATCTGAACCCCTCTCTGGTCTGGTCTTTTCATCTGCTCTTAACAGCCCAACCCACTACATTTTTTTAATTGCAAAGTTAGGAGTAGTGAGACGTTGTAGTCAGGATTAAGATGCAAAATGAATAAGTTTATCCACCAACATGATAGATCAATGGGTTGGGGTTCTAGTCCTAATCCCAAGTGGGGACAACAAAAGGCATTGGAGGTATGACAGGTAGAGAACATCACCTCATCTTGGCAAGGGAAAGCATGGGTGGTGAAGGGCTATGTCGATTTCTCATCCAGTGCATATCTGTGCGTCTGTCTCTGCACTATACACACATTCTTGGGTCTTTTCATTTGTCAAATCTCAATGGAAATTGACATTCTTGTGGATGTTATGTGTTAGAGTTTTAAAAGAAATAAAGCATTATTTTTTAAAGTTCTTTTTCCTAACTTGAGTCTTCAAAATGCATGTAAAAATTAATATCAAAACGGTGTAGGGTGCAGGTTACAGGCTACATGGGAACACTGATTTGGGAAGTCCTGAACCCACAAGAAGGTCAGACCTCCAGTGACACTATACAGAAGAGCCACTCAAGTCAATGATGTGCAATTGGTCTTTATGGATGATCTCAAAGATTGGGATTAGCTGAAGGAGCTACATTTACCATGACCACTAACTCAAAAGACAATTAGGCCATCTGTCCCCACTAAATATGACTTCATGATCTTTTTTTGGTTTCCTCTTCTCTCAGTTCTTGTAACTGTCAGCAGTACCAACTGCTCTTATCAGCTTCAGGACACAAGCCTGGAGTTGGCTCTTTCCATTTCCCATTGCTAATCATCTATACACAGTCCATCACCAACTCTGTTTCTTCCTTCCCCAATCTCTCCGATTTGTTCTTTCAGCTTCTTTTTCTTTGTTACCTTCCTGCTCCAAACCCTTACCACCTCAGCTGGCACACTACTGTAGCAGGTCCATTATCAACTGAGTCCTTTTCCTGTGTTAAGAGAATTCTCCAGTGTGTGAATCTTGATGGGAGGCAGAGACTTCTCTCTGCTGGAGAAGCCAAAAAGAGCAGCTTCTCTTGCTGCTGGAGTTCAGATGCACATCTGGACTTGGCTAATCAGAAGTACTCACCCTGGACACTAAGTGTAGGCTTAGTGGTGCACAGGGGCAGGATTTGCAGTAGTGCCAGCAATGCCTGTAGATGTCTTTAGGGTGACTCAAGGGGGTTCTACCACATCAGGTCAGCTCCCGTGTCCAGTACTCAGCAGCTGTGCTCTGGGAATCCTCTCCAGACAAGCTTTATAGGAGTCATTTCCACCATGGCTCTTGCTCTATAGCGCCCTTTATTTCTTCTGACTTACTGAACCTGGTTCTCTAACTTTCCCAGCATCTCCATGAGTGATGCAGTAATTCATATGAAAACTTCTTTTCATGATCAAGCAAGAATCAACTTCTCTTTCAAGAAACTTCAAAACTATTCCAGTTTCCCTATCTGGCCCTAACCACAACAAGCTATCACGCATGCCACCCATGCAAAATTCTTAAAAAAACTTCACCTTTATCATATCATTTCTCCACTTAAGAATGTACAATAGATTCTATACAAAACCAAACTCCTTCTCTTGATTTTTTAGCATCCTGAATACAACTTTCTTCCTCTAACAGAAACCACTATTTTCTCTGCTGTCTCTTTGGTCATTAGCTTTCAATTTTTTTATGAGATCCATAGAAATATCAAATTAAGAACCAACACATACAACAGAAGCAAACATCCAATGAAAAGAGGTTAACTCTTCTATATGTGATAAATGCTGATAATTGTATTCCTTTCTTCCCCCCCCCATTTTTTGAAACTGCTGGTAGATACTCATCATTCTGATTTGTAAAACACAGGCTTAGCTTATACTGTGGTTTTCAGGCCACCCACACTCTGTTACCAGTTCAAGACCTGAGCAGGAAGCACATAAAGGAATTAGCAACAAAACCCTCAGTTAATCCCACTTTTCCTATTAGGGTTTCTTATATTTACACAAACTTTGCAGAAAAAAAATCAGAACAAAGAAGGCCTATGAAAAAATATGCTCTGAACTACTGAATAATACTTGAATCCATAGTTAAATCAATTGCACATTTTTTCCCCAAATTTCTATTTTATTTTGCTCTATTACTGGGAAAGAACACGTTTGGTTCCACATTAACAAGGCATTTCTTGCCAAAAGTTGGCCTCTTGAAAGAAGTCTTGATTTTGGTTCAAGGGCAGGGCCCTGGCTACTCTAGTTTGCAGAAACTCTCACCAAACACATCTATGTAACAAATCTTTGCTGATATTTATTAAATAAGTGAGGCTGACTTGGATTATTAAAATGATTAGATTTACATGATTAATAAAAAGGCAGGTCGATAAGGGTGGGCATGTAGGATTTCAGGGAACTGTTAAAACAGCATGGGTCTCTTCATTGAAGTGTGAAAGTTGAGGAGGGAAATGGAAATGGGATGGGGGATGGGGATTGGGGTCTAGAAACAGTGTTAGATAGAGACCAACCAAAGGCTAGACAGCTCAGGGCCCCAAGGGGAACATCTGAATTCCTGCCCCAGGAACATCGGGTCCCTCCAGCTGCTGCCCTCTCAGGCTTCCCTTCCTAGGAGGTTTCTGATGTCAGTGCATTTAGTCCCTATGTTTGATAGCCAATGTGCTTTGTGCTTTGCCATCCGTTATAACAGTCTGTTTACTTGTGTGAATATCTAATGGTGGACAGTCCATGTGCTCTCTTTGGGGGAGTCCTGAACACTGAAGCAAGAAAGGGAAAGATGTTTCTTTTAGAACCATTTTTCAATGGTTCATCTTCCAACATGTTGGTGTGCTCCTCTGTCTCTGGGCTGGAAATGCTAGCCGTAGGGAGTCAGAGAGGACCGTAAATAGTGACCCTTTTCATCTTCTTCCAGTTGACTGCAATCTCTTGGCTATTCCCCAAAACTTCAGAGTTCTCTTCAGCTCTCTGTGACACAGTTTCCTTTCTGCATTAACAGAAGCACAGAAGAGTTGCCAAGATAAGTACGAACCAGAAATCCCCAGGTAAACAGAAAAATGCAGCCTGTATCTAGCATGTCCTTTGTCCCATTCTGTTCCTTCCACCTACGCCTCCCACCCCATCTTCACGTTGCTTTTCAGGGCTTCAGTGACAAGCTGCTGGTATTGGGGAGGAAGGCCTTTATTTATTTCTTTGTATAAATCTACAGAGACATCTTTGCCTTTCTCTGCACTGCCGTTTGGGGATGGAGATAAAGTAAAGAAGTGATTAATGGACCATAGGGAAAAAAAAAACCTCTGAAAATTGGAAATAGTCAATAGTATTCCTAATGATGTCCCTTCCCCCATACATCATGGGAGGTGAAACCTGTGGTCACATAACTGGAGTTAAAATTCTGCTCTTTCTTTTTTTCTGACTTTGACACATTATCTAATCTCTCAAAGTGAAGTCTCCTCTGTTTTCTCCTTTGAACCCCAGTTATGATTATTATCCACTGCATGGGCAAAGATGTGTGCCCTACCCTCCAGGAGCCAGTGCCAAAATGGGAAGAGTACTCAGATTGCATGTTCAAGACACGCTGTCTTCCAGCATTTCACCCTGTGTAAGCTGTGGTCATTGAGTCCCCAGTGAGAATTCGGATCCACTGCTTTCCTTAAGGTGATTTAGTATTGTGGGCTAGAGAGCTCACCTCTCCCTCCAGGGTTCATCAGGAGTCTTTAACACAAATGCCATCCCTTAGCTCTCGTGGTTGGTTCACTTTCTGGTGATATGACGCCAACCTGAGGTTTTAAAGTAGAACCTTTTCTTGTCAAAAGCATGTATGATACACAGTTGGCATCTTACTCAGAAGCGGTGATCCATGTGCTGAAAATTGACACTTTTAGTAGAAGATGAATGGATTTCATTCTCTAGTAAAAAAAAAAATCTCCTTCTGAAGTAAAATGAAGCTTCCTTCCTTTTTCCCTACTGACTTTCTTCCCTTCCCCCTTCCTTCCTTCCTTCCACCCAACTTCTTTCTTCCCTTCCTTCCTTCCTTCCTTCCTTCCTTCCTTCCTTTCTTTTTTAGTTTTCTGTTTGCTGCCAGAAAACATCAATTATTTGGGACATATTTCTTTATTTCTATTTTTAAATGAGGTTTGCTGACATCAACTAGATACTATGACTTTTTGCAAAATATCTGGATGATGTGTCTAATTAGAATCTAGCATTAACAACTTATAGGTCTAATTCTTTTCTCTTTCTTTGTCTCTCTTTCTTTCTTTCTTTCTTAACACATTGGGAGGACATCAGAGTGAACTAAAATAATTTTACCATCTGCAAAAGATTTCACAGGCAAATAGTACTTAAGCTGAGAAATCCCTCGATAAATTTGCCAGTAGACCAAGTCCTCTCAGTGATACCAGGGAGGTTTATAACAAGAATCCTTTGTACGTTGTGGAAGGCATGCATTTTACATGAGCAAATTCTAAACCAACTGGCCATGGTTTTTTTTTTTTCAATTACACTTTCCCCAAAATAACCCCCTTTAGAACAAGTTCTCAAAGGTTTTTTTTTCTCTCTTTCCCTAATTGTAAGCTGCTCTTGGAGCCCTTGGATGGATGGAGAGAGAAAACGGAGGGTTGAAGCTTTCCACATGACCACAGTTATTTCTCGCTCTGGAAGCTTTCTATTTTTGTTCTCTCCAGGGGACTGCAGAAGATTTTAATGTCTGTCTCAAAACTGATTATGTGTTTTTAGTTTTACCAAGTTCGGACTTAAAAAACCAACCCAACAAAAGAAACACAAAAATAACACTTATCGTCTTTGCTACTCTTGTCAGTAAATTTGCTTAGCTCTTTGCAAAAACTCGGTGTAGCATCACTTGCTGGTTATTTACTATGAAATGCTACAGACTTGAAGTAGCCACAGGAGGACAATATGAGGACAGCTGTGTTTTGTGTGAAGTGATAAAAAGCTCTCATTCATAAATGAGCTAGACCTTTTGGTCAGTTTTTCTATTATTTATTTTTAGGTGATAATTCAATAGTCTGGATCCAATCCACCCTCATGAACTTTACCATTTAAACAAATCGTCTGAAGTCCAGCATGGCCATGTGTGTGTGTGTGTGTGTGTGTGTGTGTGTGTGTGTTTGTGGTTGGGGGTTAAACAAAAATAATGCCTAATATTATATAATCAATAATATTTTTTATTCTTGCATAATTAATGGTCCCATTATGAGGGGTAGAAGTCCTTTGCTTAAGATAATGTTCAAGTCAGTAAATATAGATAAAGAATAGAGAAGCAGAAAATAAGCAAGAAGGGGCTGGGGTTGTGGCTCAGTGGTAGAGTGCTTGCCTCACATGTGTGAGGCACTGGGTTCAATTCTCAGCACCGCATATAAATAAATGTATAAAATAAAGGTCCGTCAACACTAAAAAAATATTAAAAAAAAGAAAGAAGCACAGCAGAGATAGAAGAGAGGAGGAGGGTGGAAAAATGGAGGAATGGGGAAGAGATAGAAGATTGACTTTGCAAGTATTTGCAAAGAGAAGAAATAAAAGAATTTAATGGCTGGACTTAATTAACATCATTACTGGATCTCATCACAGAATAACAGGCACTGAGAATTTATTTTAAAAAATCCTTTAATCTCTGATACAAAGCTTTCAAATACTGATCCAAACTCAGCAAACCATGTCAGAATGGTCTGGGTGAAGGTTTTTCTGGGAGCTGAGATCCAGACAAGTGGGGTTCACATCCTCCTCCTGTGAGGTTCTCATTCTTACAGAGGTCCAAATCTCCCCGACCCTGAGACTTCTGTCATATTTTGGGAAGTGATGGTGTGAATGGGAGAGTTCAAGTTCATGTTTCGCATTTTTGTCATTGGCTCAAGGAGTGTGTCGTTGCTCAAATAATTGGATTTTGGGTTGTTCTCACTGAGGCAAATATGTTATTTTATTTCACACCATGTTAAACCTGATGTGAAGTGTTTTAATTTCTAAAAACACTTGTGCAAATCTTTGTACAGTGGGAGATATTCTATTGACTATTGGGGGGTAAGAAAATATTTTAAAAATCAACTTCATTGAGGTATCATTTACACCTCAATGCATACTTTCTAGAGCACAGCTAAATGAGGTTTTACAAATGTAGTTATTCTGTAACCACCACCATAATTAAGCTATAGAACACTTCCATCATACCGAAAACAGCTCTGAGCCCATTGGTCATTCCCACCACAACCCCAGCCCCAGACAATGACTCATCCGCTTTCTGTCTTTATACACTAGTTTTGCCTACTTTAGAATTTCATATGAAGACATTCATACTGTATGTATTCTTTTGTGTCTGTTTTGTTTTGTTAGATGGTGAATACCTGTATCAATATCTAGGTATTATTTTCCCCCTCTGAGTAGTATTCCATTGTATAAGTATACTGTAAAATGTCTATTCCTGTGTCAATGGACATCTGAATATTTTGAGTTGTCAGCTGATTTTTGCTAAGTCTGCTATAGACACTTATTTAAAAGTCTGCGTGTAGATATTTTTCTCTTGAAAAAATAGGCAAGATTGGTAACTGTTAAGTCACATGTAGGTACAATTAATTTCATAAGACTGTCATATTCTTTTTCAAAACCATTGTACCATTTGAGAATTCCACCAGCAATGTATGAGAATGCTAATTCCTCTATACCTGTGCCAACACTTATCACTGGCAGTGTTTTTTAATTAGCTGTTTTAGGGATCATGTAATGGTACCTAGTTGTGATTTTAATGGGCATTCCCTTTAAGAGTAGTTAGTTGTACTCTTCATGAGTTTATTTGCCATTCATATTTCTCTTTTTGGGAAGTGTTCAAATCTCTAACCTATTTTTACTGTGTTGTTTATCTTCCTGCTAATTAATTATAAGAGCTCTTTATATATGTTGGATAAAAGTCCCCTACTGGATACATGTTTTGCAAACATTTTCTCCCTCTCTGTGATTCCCCTGTTCATTTCCTTAAATGTTGTATTTTGAAGAGCAAAAGTTTTAAATTTCAATGAAATCAAATTTATCAAACTTTTTTCTTCATGGTTTGTGTTTTATTTAAGTTATCTTAGAATTTTTTTTATTCTTTCAAAGAAGTGTTTTTAACCTAAGATCTTAGCAATTTTGAACATTAGACCATCCAGCTTGCCTTTCCTCCATGAAGATATCACACTGACCATTCTGCAGAGATGCTTCTGGCAAATTTCATTTTCTATTCCTCCCTCCCCTGCATATCAAGTGATCCCCGCCGCCTCTAAACCCCACTCTCCTATTCCTCTCCACCTAACATATATCCATTGGAATTTCTAATGCTCAGGGAATAGATTTGCATGACTAAGACCTACAAGATGTTCAGTGGGTCAAAGGGTTTTCCAGGACACTGTTGTGATTAGAGCAGCACTTTTCTTCTTCACATTATAGAATCAATTCGAACTTCTGGCCCAAGTTTCCCATCAACATTTTAAGATTTTTAACTAAACTATGTCTTTTATTAAAATAATACCCAAAGCCCTGGAGAGCTTAGAAACTTGTTCTCTTCTCTTCCATTGGGTGTACCCTTCTGATTCTGATTGATTTGACTGAAGAAGAAATGAATACACTGCTGCCCTCTGCAATAACACTTTTGTCCTCTGGTCATCCATCACCCAGTTCAGAATATTTTCCTGGTGACTTTCTTTTTATTTATAACTCCCAAGACCACTTTTCCATGTCCACCTGTGGGAAATGCCAGACATTGCAGAGTTGCTTTATAATGAGGGAACTCAATCTTCACTCACTCTTCTCAAGAGTTGAACTCCAACCTTATAATTAATAGATGTGTTTCTTTAAAAATGTGTCTTTTTTTTTTTTAGAGTTCAAACTCTCCCGTCACCTCAAGTTCAACATGTCCCAAAGAGAATTTGTCTTTCCTCCCAAAATGGCTCTCCTTTTCAACTGTCCTCTTTTAATTGTCATTTTTTTGTGTGTCCTCACCTCACATCAGGTCATTCTCGTTCTATAGCAATTTCTGACCCAAGTTTCTTCTCTCCTCTCAAACTCTTGACCCTGTTAAAACCCCATGTCATTTTTATACTAGGCAGACATTTCTGTCCTTGCTCAATAACCTACCTCACCTCTCCTGCCTGACTACGAATACCCCTGGAGACAGCCCACCGCACCCACCCCAGCCTTTTCCCAGCAGGAGCTCTGTCCCAGGGGGCTGTCTCCTTACTCTCTCCCCAGCTCATCATGCTCATTCTGTCTTTGAATTCTTTGCAAACGCTACTGACCTTGTCCAAAGACTGAGCATTCCAAATGCCACTTGTCACAGATACTTTCTAAATCTTTCTCTTTCAAAGCTTGGCCCATCTTACCTTCTCCAACTAATTTCTGTTTTCTCTAAAACTACTACTTCACTTATAATTCACTAAGCCTCGATTGAAGTACCTGGATAATATCCAGCTCACAGAGTGCATGTGATAATCAAATGGAAGCTCGTGAAGGAAAAATAAAGGTAACATGCTGACAGTGCAGAGTCTCCATCAGGCAGGAACGGAGCCCTGGAGGTCTCTGGTAAGTAGATTTCGACTCTGCTCCTCTCCTTGACATTTCCTTCCCTGTCCACTAATTTACATGGGGGCTGAAGACTCCAGGAGAAAACAAAGGACTCAAATCCTGTCCACTACTGAGAATCACATCCAAAAAGCCATCTCTGATGGACTGGGTTGGCCTCAATAGGAGCCAGAAGAACAACTGAGTCTTTAGAGAGATGTTATCCCAGGGAGCTAGGAGGAGGGCCCAGAGAGCCGGAATGGTCCAACAGAAATGGTCCAACAGCTGACAGCAGAATCTTCCTGACCTAGCCTAGGTGACAGAGTTTGTCATTGTAGAAACAGTGCATAGTTGTGTGGAACAGAACAAGCTCTATATTAAGCACTGTAGCACTTTGGGGCTCAGTAAACCTTACTGACAACCCTTTGTCCTCTTTTCCCTTCTCTCTACCTGGGCTAAATACAGAAGAGCATTCTTCTTTCTTTACCAGAGTGGTGACAAGATCTCTGGCCTCAGGGTACAGTAGCATCATTCCAGTCTCCCAACAATGGGAGGGGTGAATTCCTACCTCCACAGGTGGCTAGAGGAACAGAGGGGCAGCTCTGTGAACCTGCAAGGACCAGGGCTGCAGATTCCCAGCTTGGCCTGACACTATCCACGGTGGCCATGTTAAGTGAGTGGCAGGTGGGATCACATGCTGAGTCTCACTCATCATTGCTGCAGGGGCTCTGCGCCCAACTAAATCTCTTAATGTGATTAAGGTCATTTTAGAGTTCTGGAAGTGAAGTGTGATCTTATTGGACTCCTTAGTGTGTGTGTGTGTGTGTGTGTGTAAAATTACTATATATATTTACTATTTATTTATTTATTTGTTGGTGCCAGGTATTAAACTCGGGGCACTTAACCACTGAGCCACATCCCTAGCCCTTTTCATTTTTTATTTTGAGACAGGGTCTCTCTAGATTTCTTACAGCCGTGCTAAGGCTGACTTTAAACCTGTGATCCTCTTGACTCACTCAGCCCCACCCCCCCAGCCCCTGGGATCATGCCCAGCCTTAGTTATAATTTCTTTTGTTTTATTTAAAAAATTGTTTTAGGAGTTATATTATTTATCTTTACTTAATCACAGTCTCCCATAAGTGATATTATACCACTTCACATACAGTATAAGAACCTAACATCATGATCTTAATTTTCCCTCCTCCAGGTCTTCGTGTATGGTGCTCATATAATTCACTTCTGTGGATATTATAAACCTCACAGTACATGGTTACTGTTTTGCTTTTAGATGGCAAGTTGTCCTTTTAAATGATTAAAAATAAGAAAGTATTTGTTGGCAAGAAGTTGCCTCGTGCCTTTGTGTAGATTCAGATTTCCATCTGGTAATAGTTTTCTTCTGCTGGAAGGACTTCCAATAACATTTCTAGAAATGAAGGGTTTGTCAGTGACGAATTTTTCTAGTTTTTGTATGTCCGAAAATCTTTGCTTCAGATAGATAATTTTTCTGGTTATAGAATTCTGGATTTGACTTTTGTTGTTATTGTTTTGTTGTTGTCCTTTTAACTTTTATCTGCAAGACTTCAAAGATACAGCCTTCTTGTTTCCTGACTGTCACTGTTTCTGGTGATTTCAGTGTGCTGTGATTTTGTTTTTCTGAAAATAATTTCTCTATTTTGCTGTAGCTGCTTTAAAGATTCCCCTCTTTATGGCTAGTTTTAGGCAATCTGATTATGATGTCTTTAGTGTAGTATTATTCATATTTCAGTGTGTGGTTGTAGTTTATTGAACTTCTTGAAACTATAGGATTATAATCTGCAAGCTTTATATATATATTTTCAGTCCTCCTTTTTAAAAATAACCTATAATCCTATGATTTATTTTGTAAACTTACACCACAATGGGGAGCATATGGTGGAGCAGAGCTGTGCACTTGATGACAAGGAAGCAGGGATCTCTCCATCCTTGACTCTCATGTCTTGTCTCTTGGGTCACCTAATGTTGCCTCACAGCTCACGGATTCGCTGTTTATGTTTTCTGGTTTTTTTTTTCTTTGTGTTTCATTTCGGTTGGTTTCTACTGCTGGGTCTTTGTCAGTATCTAACACAGAAAGAGAAGACAATGTGTGAAAGCATGGAGCTCAAAGTGAAAGGAACTAAAAGCTGTTGAATGTTCTTACAGCTCAAAGTCCAGGAGGGGAAGATGAAGAGTATTTAAGCTGGTGAGGTGTAGGAAGTGCCAGATAAAAGAAGACATCAAGTCTCATAAGGAAATCAGATTTTGGCCTGTGGGTCAGTAGTTCTCCAACTTTAGTAGGCACGTGAATCACTCAGGGATCTTATAAAATGTTGATTCTAATCCAGAAGGTCTGGGGTGGGGCCAGGGATTTTGCATTTTCTAACAAGCTTCCAGTACTGCTGGTTTAGCGACCATGATCGGTGCAGCAAGGCTGTGTAACAAGACCAGCTAATCTGAGATTGCTGTGCTGAAGAGACCATGTGAAGACACTGTGGTTTCAGTGGAGACCACCTGTTCTGACTTCAGTGATGCCATCATGCACCCTCAACTATTTAAATGACAGCAAGTGATCTCAGTTGATTTAGAGCAGAACTGCCCAGGCAAAACCTGTATGAATTCACGATCCACAAGACTAAGAGGTAAAATAAAATAGTGACTGTTTTATGCTATTAAGTTGTTGATCGATTAAGTTTTGTTTTTTAGCAATAGGTAACCAAGCAGAATGTGATCTAATGTGCTCTAGCTACATACATAATTAGGAAGTTAAGAAAATACATATTGATTCCCAAACTCTCTCCCCAGATTCTGATTTGATTGGTCTGAAGTGGTACTCAGGCATAGTTTTTTAAATTTATTTATTGGTTCTTTTTAGTTATACATGACAGCAGAATCCATTTGATATAACTATACAAGCTGGGGATATATTTATTCTAGTTAGAGTCCCATTCTAATGGGTGTACATGTTAGTAGGATTCACTGTGTTGTTTTCATGTATGTTCATGGGAAAATTATATCAGCTTTATTCCACGGTCTTTCCTTTATCTATACTCCCTCTCTTCCCTCCACGCCCTATTGTCTAATCTACTGCACTTGTATTCTTCCCATCACTCCTCCTCTTATTGTGGGTTAGCTTCCACATATCAGAGAAAACATTTGACCTTTGCTTTTTGGGGGACTGGCTTACTTCATCTGGCATGATTGTCTACAGATTCATCCATTTGCTGGCAAATGTCATAAAGTCATTCCTCTTTATGGCTGAGCAATATTGTGTACATATATCACATTTTCAACATATGTTCATCTGCTAAAGGGCACCTCATTTGGTTCCATAGCTTAGCTATTGTGAATTGAGCTGCTATAAACATTGATGTGGCTGCATCACTGTAGTATGCTGATTTTAAGTTTCTTGGATATAAGCTGAAGATTGGGATAACTGGGTCAAATGGTGGTTCCATTCCACGTTTTCTAAGGAATCTCCATACTGCTTTCCAGAGTGGTTGCACCATCTTACAGTCCCACCAGCAATGTATGAGTGTACATCTTTCCTTACATCCTTGCCAATATTTATTGTTACTTGTATTCTTGACTGTTGCCATTTTCAGTTCTTTTGCCCATTTATTGATTGGGTTATTTGTTTTGTTTTTGGTGTTAAGTTTTTTGAGTTCTTTATATATCCTGGAAATTAATGCTCTATCTGAGGTGCAGGTGGCAAAGACTTTCTCCCATTCTGTAGGCTCTCTCTTCAGTTTCCTTTGCTGTGAAGAAGCTTTTTTGTTTGATGCCATCCCATTTATTGATTCTTGATTTTACTTCTTGTACTTTAGAAGTCTTTTTAAAGAAGAGATAAAACCAGCTCTGGTTACCAATGACATGATTGTATATTTAGAAGACCTAAAAGACTCCACCAGAAAACTTTTAGAACTCATAAATGAATTCATTCGTGTCGTAGGATACAAAATTAACACTCATAAATCAATTGTATTTCTATATGCCAATGATGAATCATCTGAAAGAGAAATTAGGAAAACCATCCCATTCACAATAGCCTCCAAAAAAATCAACTTGGAAATCAATCTAACAAAAGAAGTGAAAGACCTCTATGATGAGAAGTACAGAACACTAAAGAAAGAAATTGAGAAACCGAGGAAGACCATAGAAGATGGAAAGAACTCTCATGTTCTCAGATAGGCAGAATTAATATTGTCAAATGGTCATACAACTAAAAGTGCTACACAGATTCAATGCAATTCCCATCAAAATTCCAATGACATTCTTCACAAAAATAGAAAGACCAGTCATGAAATTCATTTGGAAAAATAAGAGGCCCAGAATAGCCAACACAATCTTTAACAAGATAAGCAAAACAGGAGACATCACAATACCAAACATAAAATTATACTATAGAGCTATAGTTAAAAAAACAACATGGTATTGGGATCAAAACAGGCAAGAATACCAATGGAACAGAATAGAAGACACAGAGATAAACCAACAAAAATGAAATTACCTCATACTAGACAAAGGCGCCAATAACATACATTGAAAAAAAGATAGCTTCTTCAACAAATGGTGCTTGGAAAACCATATGTAGTAGAATGAAATTTAATCCCTATCTCTCACCCTGCACAAAACTCAGCTCAAAGTGGATCAAGGATCTAGGCATTAGGCCAGAAACCCCGCACATACTAGAAGAAAAGTTAAGTCAGGCATACATAGTTTTAAAAGCTGCCAAGCTATGTCTCATAATAGACTCATAGATTTTAATGTGCAGCCTGAGTTTAATATCATTGCAATAGGTGATGAAGGTATAGCTGAGGTCTGAGGGGTAGCTGATGTGATCATGTTTTTAATGCAATTATTGTCAACCATATGGAGGACAGATTTGAGGAGTCAAAAACTGGGGCTAGGGAAATCAATCAGGTAGCAGTTGCAGGAATCCAAGGGAGAGACAATGTGGGCTTAAACTGAAACAAGTGGTAATAGGGCTGGAGAAGACAGGATGAATAAGAGAGATTCAGGAGGTGTGATGATTTAGATATGAGGGGTCCCCCAAAAGCTCATGGATGAGACAATGCAAGAATATTTACAAATGAAAGGATTAGATTATGAGAGGTGTAACAGAATCCGTGGATTAATTTTCTGGGCAGTAACTGTAGGCAGGATGGGTGTGGCTGAAGGAGGTGGGTCACTGGGGGTATGACTTTAGGGTTTATATTTTGTCCCTGGTGAGCAGAGCTCTTTGTCTCTCTGCTTCCGGGCCACCATGTCCTGAGTTGCTTTCCTCTGCCATGAAGTTCTGCCTCACCTTGGGCCCAGAGAAATGGAGTTAGGCAACCATGGAAACCATAAGCTAAAATAAACTTTTACTCCTCTAAATTGTCCTTGTCAGATCTTTTGGTCACAGTGACAAAAACTAAAACAGGAGAAAACTCAGAGTTGTTACAGACTAAATATGGGAGATGAGGCAAATCAAGGAGACAACATACAGTCTAGGAATGCAGCAGGTTCCTGGGTGGACGAAGGTGACATTCATAGCAACTAGAATCATCAGACAAGTAGACCTGAGGCACTACATGGACTAGGTGGGGCTGTGGAGCTGACAATTAAATATATAAAATTAAAGTCCAGGGAGAGGTGTTAGCTACAGATATGGATTTGACTGACATCATTTGGATAGTGGTTTAGACCAGGAGATAAGGATAATTTCCTCGGAAGGGCTCCTAGCCTGTTGGGCACAAAACATCACAGGCTTAGGATAGAACCCTGGGGACACCAAACTTAATGTGGGTCGGGTGGAAGCCTTAAAGGAGGGCACAAATGAAAACCGATCAAATAATCTGGTTGATTGATTAAACTCTTGCCCTGCCATTATATTTGGGGACAATAAAGAATACTTAGGTTGTCCAGCTCAACCCACATTTCACCCTGCTTTTACAGTTGTCTTCTCACTCTACAGACGTGCAAAGCCTTCACGTGATACTTGTTTGGGACTTGGTAGGTGGATATGAAGCAGAGGCTAGCCATCTTCTTCTAGTAGTTTCTGCTGGAAAGTGAGGTCACCTTCACAAGGGGAGAGGCAACAGCAGGGCCAGACTCAGATGGCCAGAGGATGAGTTCTTGATTCCTATGCCCCCAACCTTCATTCACCCGCTTTGTATCCACTCCTATGGTTTCCTATGGCTCACAGACTACTGGGATCTACCAACTCCTACCACAATTCTGTATCTATACCTTTAAAGCTAAATACAAGTTTATTTGCTTATATCAGCATTTCTTTTTTTGTCTTTCTTTTTTTTTTTTTGCGGGGAGGGGTGTGGTACCAGGGATTGAACTCAGGGGCACTCAATCACCAAGCTTCATCCCCAGCCCTATTTTGTATTTTATTTAGAGACAGGGTCTCACTGAGTTGCTTAGTGTCTCCACATTGCTGAGGCTGGTTTGAACTTGTGATCCTCCAGTTTCAGCCTCTCAAGCTGCTAGGATTATAGATGTGCACACTGTGCTGGGTTTATATCAGCGTTTCTTAACACATTGAAGTCATCAAACTTACTTTTTAAAAATTGATGTAAATGTCCCATGCCCAGATATTCTGGTTTAACAGATTTGTATTGTCCATTTCCCATTGCTATAACAAATATCTGTGGCTGGGTAATATGTAAAGAAAAGAGGATTATTTAGTTTACCTACAGTTTTAGAGGTTCAGCGTCACCTCAGCTGATGGGGACCTCATGGCAGATGACATCACTGTGTCAGGAATGTCTACAAGAGCAAATACATGGCAAGAAAGGAAGGGAAGACAGAGGGACAGTTTTGCTCTTTTATAATAATCCTTCCTATGGGAACTAACTTGAGTCCCACGAGAACTACACTAATCCTTTCCAAGTGCAGCAATCCTTAATGACCTGATTAGCTTGCATTAAGCTCCACCTTTTAAAGGTTCTGCTACCTTCCAACGTCACCACAATGAGGACCAAGCCTCCACACATGAATCCCTGATGTCACACTCAACCCACATCCAAACCATATCAGGTGTTATCCGGGAATCATGCTGTGAAAACATTCCAGGTGACTCTAATACACAGCCAGACTTAAACTACTGACTTTTGCTAATAAACCACAAAGCATTGCTAATAGGTTATGTCTTCACTGTGTAGATTACGAAGTTGGATAGTCATCTGGTTTTCAGAGAGGAAATTGAGGCAATTATTTACCTTGATTTATACTCTGGTTGAAATGAAACATGGGTCTTCTAGGCTTCTTGAATTCAACAACTATGTCATTCTTGTTTATATCCCTACAAGTAACTTCCTTGCACCAAGAAGATAAACAATTTTAAAATAGACTATTATTGACCTGAGTATTTTGCATAAGATTTGCTCCTAAAACTATTAATTTTCCATAAGTACCCATTTTCTTAAGTACCCATTTATTTGTAAAATGTTAATTGACAAGCTAGATCTGGGTGTGATCTGGACTTAGGGTGTGAATAAAGTCTATGAATGAGATGACCCAGGAGTATTTTTTTATTCAAGCCGATAGCATCTAATCAGGCAAACGTCCTTCAAGTCGGTTTTCTGATTAAATGCCCCAATTACCAGTTAATTGCTACAGAATAGATGCAACTGACTCATTTATCTTACAAATTCCAAGTTGGAAGCCTCAAATGAGCAAGAATAATTCTGGCTCCATAGTTAGTTAAATGCCAGGCGAAACCTGGCCAATGTCACTGTAAAATATGCCCTCAAGCTACACAGCTTTAGCTTATAGCACCAAAGAGACTTAACATTAATAGTGTTTTGAAAGAGTGCTATCACAGCAGAGAGCTAAAATCCGATAGTGCAAACCCACATGGATCCACATTTTCTAAGATAAATACTTCACATGACTCCTTAATTAAAGTCATTAATGATAATTAACCTCTTGGGGGAAATGACTCATCTGATTGGTAAAAATACACTTGGTTTCATTTTGGTCTATTGTTTCTTTCTAAGGTTACAGATGGACTATCTCTCCTTGTACACATTTCCACCTACCTGACAGGCAAGAAGGCAGAATGCTCCGGATGGCCTTGCTGTTAAATTTGAAAGACAAAGAGTAAAAATCTGATGCTGTATAAAAATATGATATTTCCCAAATAAGCCTGCTGCTTTCCTGGAGGAGAAGCAGAAAGCACACCAGTTCTGTTGACTTAAACATTGCACAGGATGATCCGTGATATATAATGCAAGGTTTACTCACTTTATTGGCTTGCTCAGAAAAATCAATCTAGGGACTCAAATTTATTATTCACCCAAATGCATGGATCAATTAATATGCATTGTTTACTCCTGGATTTTAATCAGATTTAAAACAAGTACTCTGAGTTATGACTTCTTAAAGGAGTTAGATGTGCAAAAGATGTGCAGAATTCTTCTATTTTCTCATTTTTCAGTATAGATTTGATAGCGAGGAAGAAAAATCCTGTGAGTTTCATTGTGCACATAATTCTCAGATGGACTCCTATCCCCACTCCGCCTTACTTTCCCAAGGAGAATCAAGATAAATTCACTAGGCAAGGGATGGATGAGGTATTCTTTTGGTCCTAGGGAAAAAAAGTCACAAGGGGTTGGTAACTTGTTCCTTAAAGCAGTATAAGCCTTGATAAGGGTCTGTCTGTGGATATTCAATTTAACACAGATCCAGATGATTCTTCTCTTCTAACCTGGCCACTGTTCATATAGCATCTCCAATTTACACATAAAACGCCTGTGTTTTAAACACAGGATCCACTAGGAGGGTCTATGTCACCTGCTTCATAGGTAAGAATGTTAGAGTCAAGTCATATGAATTATTGACCCTTTAGTGTTATGGATGCTATGGTGTGGCACCTAGATCCTGGGTTTAGAATCTAGATACTCATTCCCCTCAACTTCCTACAGTGTCAGCTGCTAAAAGGTCACAGCTAAGTTGCCCTTTAGGAATTGCCAATAGCTGAAGGAAGCTACTTTGCCCAATGTTATGCCCTCTCCTTCCCTGGGTTGGTCAGTGTGTGTGTGGACGGGCAGCACAGTGGTGGTTGGATCCTTCCCTCAACAAAATGACTTGGGAGGGCCATTCAAGCTCTGGAGCTCCCTGTGGGATCAAAAGAGACCCCCTCTCCCTCTGCCCAATCCTGCTTTCTTTATTTCCTCACAGGTATGTTTTTGAGCACTTCCCCCAATACACTGCCAGCAAACAAATCTCCATCTCAAAATTTGTTTCCATAAAATTTGCTTCAGACTAAGTCACAGCTCTGTTACCCTTTTAAAGGCCAATTTTTATAGGCATCAATCAGCTCCCAGAAATATTACAAAGTTGAAAAACTCCATGGATTTGGACCAAATTAGTATTTGTCATCCTTTAGATATCATGTAACTGGACTTATTTTATTTATTTAAGTGTTTAGTACCAAGGATTGAACCTGGGGCGCTTAAACAATGACCCATATCCGTGGGCCTTTTAAATATTTTGTTTACAGACAGGGTCTTGCTGAATTGTTTACGGCCTCACTAAGTTGCTGAGGTTGATAGATATGAACTTGTGATCCTCCTGCCTGCCTCAGCCTCCTGAGCAGCTGGAATTATAGGCATGAGCCATGGAGCCTTGCTGGACTTATTGAAAATAATATGGTGTCTTCTTTTTTTAAAAGTAAACCACACTCATTTATTTGGTTTTGTAAAACACTGTGTATAGACCCCGTATACACTGTTTAAAGCAGATTAAATCTCACAGGTACTGGAGGGAGCAAATTGTTTTCAACACTCAGGCACTTCAGAAGCACTCTTTGAAAAAAAAATTGATATGCTCACTAAAGAATTTTCTTCTATAAAGCCGTTTCTTCTCAAAGGGCCTTGTTTAGGTAACACATTATCAGTTGAGTTTTCGAGTGATTTATTTGAAAATTTTATTTTTCTTAGTGAAAATTCTTGAAATTTTCTTTCTTAGAAAATTTTATTTTTCTCTTGTCCTTCCACTCCAGGTTATTGTCATCTCATTACTGTGATCAGGGATGTCTAAATTAACACTAAAATAGCATTAGTCACATCAGCATATGTTCACAGCTAAGACATACCGAATACTTACTCTGTTCCAAGTGCCTTCTATGTATAAACTCACATAATTCTTATGAGATTGGTACTATGGAATTATGATTATCCAAGGGAGGCCGCCTGCTCAAAGTCACAAACCTAAGGAAAATCCATAGCCATATTTTGGACTCAAGTAGTTTATAACCCCAGAATCTGTGCTTTTAGTCATTTCACTCTTGCCTCTTCAATATCTACAGCTGAGCAAAAGAATGAAAAGGTAAGATATTGGGGGTATTGTAGAAAAGAAAGAATGCTCCTTTTAGAGAAGTCAGGTAAAGCTTCATGGAAGGGATGATATTTAAACCAAGTCTAAAAAAATAAGTAGAATTTAGAAGTTACAAATGAGTCTTCTTGTCCTTTCAAAAAGGTGCTGGGGCAAAGCTCAGTGGTAGGGTACTGCTAAGCATGCTCATGGCCCTGGATTCAGTCACCACACACACATACACCAAAGACCCTACAAGCCCTACAAGAAACTTGATTTTATTGATAGTTTTAGCAAAAAGAAAAAAGGTATAATGGTCAGGATAAACGACAGCAATGCCTCCCCCTCCCTGTGCCCCTAGCTCTTCTCTGTCTTTCAATAAAAATAGATCATCTGTTTGTTGGCTCTGTAGGTTCATCAAGACTTCTAATGTATACTCTATGTCTATGATCTACTTGGGCAGAACTTGAAAAGGTAAGACTCTAAAGTTCTATATGGATGAGTGCCAAATGAGAATATAATTGGGTAAATAAGAAAAAAAAACCCTGACGGGCATTAGTAATCCTTATTCTACACCATGCTCAGGATGTACTTCCAAAGAGTCATTGAAAGACAGTCTCTTGGATTCTCCAAAGGAAAGGTGTTTACTGGGAAATGTTTGGAGTGGTAGAGTTGGAAATGATACAGGGAACCAGGGAGCTGGAGATTCCTTGAGAATAGACTAAGGTTGAGCTTTTCAGATTCTAAGGTTTTTGAGATTTAATTCTTACAGTAAGTACCCTATAAGGTTTGCCAAACCTAAGAGGAAAATGGCAGGGTAATGTCCTTAGAGAAGACACCACAGCCATTTTGGAGACTCTCAGGCCCCAGGTGACATGGAAAGCAGAACTGACTTTTATCAAGGACAAGGTCGGCATAGACAAGGAGCCCTTCAGCTGTACCCAGTGAGGACAGAAGACTAGCCCATGCCTCAACCATGGGGCCCTCATGTGATGGGGCATGTGGAGTGAGGAATCCCAATAAGAACTAACTGATGTTTTCCTTCATGTCCTGGGCGGGTTCTGACTCTTTAAATTTGATTCAGAAAAATAAAGTGATAATATCCTAGTACTGGGATGGAATCATTACTCAATGATAGTTTATGTCACCCCAGTATAGTAATACAGCAAAATTCATAAATTCAATACAGCTAAATTCATGGCAATATAAATACTAAGTCTCACAGGCTGACATAGGAATAACAACTACCTGGGTATGTCAAGAAATTTCACTGAAAAAAAAAACACATCTGATTTAATAGAATCCTTGCAGACTGAATGAGATGAAGAAGGGTAGAAAGGAGGGGAGGGCCACATTGTGATGGCATGTGCAAAAATCACATTCCTAGGAGACAGGACATTTTAGGTGCCAGTGACTTCTCAAAAGCACTAAGGGCACATGATAATAATGGCACCTTTGAGTTGGCCCTGAAGCTCTACCCAGGAACTATCCATATCTATTTTTAAAGTGTCTCCAATACTTCTTTTTTTAAAAAAATATTTATTTAGTTTTAGTTTTAGGTGGCCATAATATCTTTTATTTTCATATGGTGCTGAGGATCAAACCCAGTGCCTCACGTGTGTTAAGTGAGTACTCTACCACTTAAGCCACAACCCCAGCCCCTTCCCATATTTCTTAACATGTCACCAAACTAATGTAAGACGGAGCTGTGGGTTTAATTTATCACTGTGTGTCAATGCTTCATTCCATGAGTTGTTCTCTTCAAGTCTCAGCAATGGGAGAAGAGGATCCTCCTCTTTCATGGTCCACATTATACTTTTCAAATTTCTTCAAAAAGAAACAGGAGACTGTGGGCTTCTCAAACTGTATTCCTCTATCTCATAGTCCACCATGGTGAAAAACCAGAAAATGCTACACACGTCAGAAACGAATTGTTCAGGCTTCAACAACTTTGGCCGCAGTCCTCATACGTGTATTCTTTTTACCAAAGTGAAAAAACTTTTCCTTCTCACTATTTGGTGAAAAATGCTGAAACTGCTCTTTCCAAATCATCCATTCTTTCCATAAAGGAAGTGTTAAACTCGTCTCAGCTGGGTGCTTAACCTATAAAACTCAAAATTTTCTACGTATTTTTTATTTGGTAAAGGATAAAGAACTGTGAACCCATATTCTATAGAAATGCTATTTTAAAGTATAATTAAGTCTACTATTTAGCTATAAAGATTGGTGACTATTTAGAAAAGCCCTGGTATTTAATTTTATCTGTGCATGTTTAATCAGAAGAAAATATATGCTGACACATATTTTTCCCTCCTGTATCTCAAAACTTTGCTAATAGTCCCCTTTTAATCTCCTGCTCCCTCTTTCTGATTGCTTGTCTGGGCTCTGGTCCATAGTTTCAGAAGAAAAAGGAAAGCAGGCTCTCTAATTTCTTAGAACATCTTTTCTGGGCACTGTGATAACAATGTAGTGGCTCCTGGCCTTACATTTTTCTCCCACTTCTTTCTCTTTCTCTTTGTTTCTAGTGGCCATTGACATTAGTTTCATAGAATTCATTTTCTGTATCAAAGAGCTACCATTCCTGGCTTTGCTGAGTGGAAAAAAAACTCTTTAATTTTGATCAATTACTCTTGACAAATATTTAGGGAGATATATTCAAGATGCATAAATGACTTTTAACAATGAGCAGGTAAGAGGTAAGTTAATGTCCTGAGATGTTCAGCCTTGGTCTCCCTCACTGCTAAGGTTAGAGCTAAAGACTTCAGAATGGGGTCAGGATCCCCCCATGAAGATCCCCATGGACAGATGGGATGCACCTTTTAAAAAGTCCATTAAAATTTTTCTAGAAATAGATAATGATTTTTCTCTACACTTCTTAAAGCATCATGAATGATCACATTGGAATCACTGATGGTGAAAATTTCCTCATTTGCAGGGTGGAGGGGAATTGTAAAATGCCCATAAATGCCATGAGCAGAAATTTCCAACATGAATCCAATGGTACTTGAATATGGCAATGACTATTTTTTTATCTTTCCCTAAAGGTTCCAGTTTTGAGGGGCACACACCCACAAACAAATAAGCACAATGGGCATCATAGCCTTGTTCTAGTCCCCAGAAGAGCCAGACGAGAGTCCAACATGTGAATCAGACAAACTCTAAAGATCCTAGAATTCCAGCCACCAAAATATTCTCACCAGGGACTGAGACCACAAATATGAAACTATTAAACTTGCTACTCCAGATACTGGCTGGAGAGCCCACTTGAGTGGAGCCTGGCCTAGGACTTCTTACTGCTTTCTCTGATTGGAGCCCAAGTGAAATACTGGAGAAAGGATGCCCGCCTAGTGCAAGGGGTGAGGAAGACAGTTTGTTGCAAGGAAGCAAGAATAGAGCAATTAAGAGGTGAGTCTGAGGCCTGAGAGCCCCAGAGAGAGCAAGAGTGGGCCACCCATAATCAGTCCCCCATGTCCCAGTGCCACACCTCTTCACAGGGAGGGAGGGAATGACCAGGATTCCACTAAGCAGCTCTCTCTTAAATAGAGTGGAGAACTTTCCTTTCTCTTAGGGGAAAAAAACTTTCCTCCATAGAAATCCCCCAAAGAGCCAGGCATGGTATACGCTGGTAATCCCAGTGGCTCAGGAGGCTGATGCAGGAGGATCCCAAGTTCAAATCCAGCCTTAGCAATAGCAAGGAGCTAAGCAACTCAGTGAGACCCTGTCTCTAAATAAAATACAAAATAGGGCTGGGGATGTGGCTCCGTGTTTGAGTGCCCCTTCCCCCCCCCCACACACACAAAGAAATCCCCAAAGAGCATTGAATTTGTTTTCTCCAAATAAAGTCACATTAGGTATGGCTTCTTTCTTGAATCAAGTATTCCAGGAAAAGCCTGTTTACTAAATAGAGCAGTTTCTCAACAAATACAGCACTAGCCAGACAGCAAAACGTCTCTTTTGGAAAGCTCAGCTCATGCTGGAGAGCCCAACCGTGTTCATGCAATTGCTTTTGATTCTCAACAAGACTTTTGGGAAAGGAATTCACAGCTTCAGGAGTGCTTTGGGGTCCTACACCTCAAAGAGAGTCTCTGTCAGGGAACATGAATAACGGGCTCTTCTGCACATGTTCCCTGTCAGAATTGTTCAGCGATCCAGCGCTCCCGTCTCTAAATATTTACAAAGTACTATTTATCAGAATGAAAGAGAATGTTTCTGCTCCACAATGTCGGGCATATGGTAGCAGCATGAAATAGAAGATAAATTGTGTGGGGTGATTCCAATTGGATTTAATGCCAGCAGTAATTATTTTTAATCAGATGGAAAGTTCCCTCGGTGATACTAGGCCATCAAATGTTGGAAAATAATTTTGCCAGTCCTCGTTGTCTGTGGCTGTTTCTACAAATAATCTCCTCGGGTTTTTCAGAGTGTGACTTTTTGCCTTTTCTTTGACACTTTCTCATTCTTTCTGTCTATGGGAACGTCCTACAACTTCTCTAAATTCTGGCTTTTGGTTACAGGACCCTTTGTTAAGTTGTGTAAAGCATCTGGGGCCTAGGGAAGCCTCTTGAAACTACATAGAATTTCTACACATTTCTTGAATCTCTGTGCATGTAAATAAGCACAATGGGCATCATAGCCCTACCAAAAAAGTGTGTGTGTGTCGGGGGGACAACGAAATATAATAATCTGAGAGCAGCTTCTACCAGGTGACATTTAATTAGTATTTGATGTGTCGGTGTGTGAGGCTAGAAGGTCAGATGTGTTATTGGGGTAATCATAGTCCGAACGGGCACCTCATGGCAATAGCTCACCCACACACATCTCATGAAAACAAAGAAGCATTTTCCAGCCAGCGGTGATCTGGAATTTTTAAAATAACTGGTAATTTTTAAAATAACCATTTGACTAGAATTCACTTGTGAGTTTAAAATGTGTGTGTGTGTGTGTGTGTGTGTGTGTGTGTGTACAGCTAAAAAAAATCTCATTCCAAGCAATGCAGTGGAGGTTGGTGTATATGAGAATTTGGTATCAACAGGCACAGGGAAAGCCAGACACATCTCTGATTTAAATTGTGTGGGGTGATTCCAATTGGATTTAACCAAACATCCTTTGGTTCAGGCTGATGAATGCTCCAGTACAGAGGGAAATTCCCTCTCTGGCTTTAGGAGGTGGTCCTGGAAACACAGAGTGGCTTACCTGGACAGTGTGGTCCACATCAAGCTCTACATGGCCATGTTCACTGATGCTTGGGGCACTGTGGCCAACAACTTGGTCATGTCCCTGAAGCCCCCAGTCCTAGCAAACAGCAGACAAATCTCCATGTTTTTAACTAAGAAACAAAAGCTAATTTTCTCCAGGTAAGAAAAAGAGTCACAAATCCCATTCATTAACAGGCAATAGTGAGGTCTATGGTGGTATTTATCTTGGGAGTTAAGTCTTGGTGATCCTTGGAACTAGATCTCTTTCTGGTTCTGGAGAATGGCTTTGTGTCTTGGCCCCTCTGCTTCAAACTGAAGACCAAATTGTACAAAACGGTTGGCATCTAAACTTTCCAGATCACTTAATAAACTAGGTTGTTCCAGATACTTCCTTTGGGGTATACTGAACTGGACCCCAGTCTGCCGCTTCTACTCCTGGAGCTGGAATGTCATCAGTGGACCTCCAAATGGGCAGCACGGCTAGGGAGTTCCAACCATGGCCAAGGACAAGGGAAGTTCTGTGGGGGCCAGTCTGAAGATCCTTACTTCCAGGAACACCCTACCTTGTAACTGATCTTCTTATGACCTTGCCTTCCAACACACAATTCATTACTGCTGCTCCATTTATAAATACACTAGGGTGCTCCATGGGTATACAGATCTCTGGGTCACCAAACAAAGGAAAGTTAAAGACAGTAGTGCAGGTTCTGAGAAAGTCAATGACTCTGATAACTTGGCAACAATTCCCTTCTCAAGTGAGATGGCTCCAGTTCAGGAGTGCTTTGGGGTCCTACACCTCAAAGAGAGTCTCTGTCAGGAACATGAATAACGGGCTCGCCTGCACATGTTAAACAAAAATGAAGTTTAATCTAGTTTCATATAATAATTTTGGATACTAGATCATCATGTGATTTCTTTCTCTCCCTTTTTTTTTTTTTTTTTTTGCTATAGTAGCATTCCCCAGTTGTGCTCAGAGAATGAGCACAACTAGGGAATGCTACTATAGCAAAACTATTTCATCTACTTATTTAGCATTTTGCTTAAATGCTTATGTGAAACTTAAGGTTTAAGCATTTAACACGAATTAACTCATTTAATCAATACTCAGAAGAAACTTATAGGGTAAATTTTATGTTGTCTTTATTTTACACATGATAAAGGAAGCCCAGAGAGGGTAACTACTTGTCCTATAGTAGTTATATAGTGCTATATGGTGCTATAGCGCTCTGGTTTGGATGTGATTTGTCCTAGAACAGTTCATGCGTTAGAGGCTTGGTCCCTAACATGACAAAGTGAGAGGTCCTTAGGTCTATTGGGGACATGCTTTTGAAAGTCAAGTTATTTCTCAGAGAACCCTCATTGGTTCTTCAAGGGGATCATTAGTTAAAACCTCAGCCCGACCCCATCCAGCCTCTCTCTAGCTTCTTGTATCAAGATACAGTCACTTGTTCCCACATGTGCTCCCACCTTTGCCATCTGCCATGATGTCATGATGCTGAAAGGGCCCTCACCAGAACCAAACCCATGCCAGCACCATGCTCTTAAGCCTCCAAAACTGTGAGCTAAATAAAACTTTTTTCTTCCTAAGTAGCTTACCTCAAGTATGTAATTATGGTTTTGACTAATGAATACAGGTAGTAAGTGACAGAGTTGGGATTTGAACTCAGGTTGATTGGTGCTATGGTCTGTAAAGATAATGGCTGTGCTGTGCTAAATATGCTTTTTCAATCTATATCAATTGAAACAAAATTGGAAATAGAATTGCTGATGAACCATAACTTTTTTTAGTACCAATTATACTCATCTATTGATGCATGTGAGAAAAAGTTGAAAATTTTAAATGCCCTATTCATATTACATTTAATAATTATCAAATTTCATGACACATTCTTGTTGTTTTTATTAACTTAATATTTCTAATATTTGTAGTGATAATTAATCCAGAAGAAATTTTATGATTCAAAGACTTGGTCACAGGAAATTTAAAAAATTAAATTTATTTATATATCTGGGTACAGTATTTGAATTGTTTTGTTACAAAGAGTAATCAAAGAATAAATGTAAGATTTTTAAGCAAAAGCACTTCATTAAGGTAAACTTCCATAGGGGGAATTGGAGTGGAAGAAAGAATGATGTAGAAATTTTCAATTTTTAAAGCTGAGCTTATAGAGTTTTCTATTTTGGTATTATCTTTATATAGCCTTTGAAGCAATAGAATTTTTTCTCAGCTATAACACATCCATTTTAAAATGGATAACATGTATGAGATTACTATGATATTTAGATTTCTTCGTATAATTTTTAAAGGGCAATGTAAAAATTCTATTTTTAAATGCCAAAAGGTACAATAGATTGGAAATTATATCCTTTGTAACAATTTAACTTACATTAAAAATTTTCAGGTGTCAACCTAAAAATATACAAAAGGTTTCATAGTTTTTAAAAATTATTTTAAGTGTTATGTGAATAGAAGTGTTTAAAGACCATAGCTCTGTTCTGTAAGCAACTCCCCTTCCCTCCTTTCATGTTTTAGTTCTCTAATTCTGAACACACTCTCATTCAATTTGTTCACTAAAATGTTGGTACCATACTTAGCAGAGAGTTGACCCTTGATTAATAGTTTGGATGATGTGTCAGTCAGCTTTCTGTTACTATAACAAAATACCTGAGAAAATCAACTTATAAAGAGAAAAGTTTTATTTTGATTCACTGTTTTAGAAGTTCCAGTCCATGAATGTTTGGATTCCTTGATTTTAGGCCTTTGGTGGGGGGCACCAGACAACAATGGCCTAGAGTGCTTACCTTATGTCCAGGAAGCAAAAGAGGAAGAGGAAGGGGTTGAAGTCCTACAATCCCCTTCAAAGTCATGCCTCCAGTGGCCTGAGGATCTCCTTCTAGGGTCCACCTCTTAAAGATTCCACCACCTCCCAATAACACAATCTTAGGGACCAAGCATTTCACACATGGGTCTACAACTGAACTGTGGCAGATGGGTATAAAATTCTAGACTAGAGAGCTGTTGAACAGTTTAAATTGTGTGTGTGTGTGTGTGTGTGTGTGTGTGTGTGTGTGTAGTGCTGGGGATCAAATCTAGGGACATGCATATGCTGGACAACTGCTCTATCACTGAGCCACACACACTCCCAGCCCCCTCCACTTTTTATTTTTGATACTTTATGCTTTAATTCTTAGAAACAGTAATTGAAATATATCAGGCTCTCTTCTTAATCTTCAGAGCCCAGAAATTCTAAAATGACATACATTAGTATGGGTCTTTTCCATTTGAAAGGGTGGAATTTGGTGGTCCTTTCTATATAGAAATGTATTTCTTTAGTATTTGGAATTGCACTCAAATTTGTTCATCTGTCCTATTTTCCCTGAGTCCACAGTCCCTCAGTCCACTTCTTCAAAAAGCAAAACTCCAGTCTTCTCCCAGGGAGTGAGAAGGAGCAATCACCTGGATGTATCTGGTAAGAAAGAGTATCTAGGTATCTTGTTAGATTAATGAAGATTTTTTTTTTAAGGCAGGTTTGACTCATTCTTGTATCCTATGGTGTGAATCAAGTTGGTTATTGTTGACTTCTTTCTTTCTGGATTGGTTTTAAGCTCCCATCTGCCAAATCTGCTATAATTTTTTCATTTACTTTCCATCTTCTGAAGTTTCATATTTATTTTTGTCTCTTATCTACAACTTTATAGATTTGTGTCGTTTTTATTATTTTACTGTCGTGCTAGTAAAGTCTTGGCAAGAAGTAGTAGTAAATGCATTTTTAACTAGAAGTCAAATTATTCTCTCTCATTTGAAGAAAGAATAACTTTATCACTCTTTCCCATCTCTTCTTCTAGAACTTCTGTTAGATATATGTTGGAGACTTTTAGTTCATCTGCTGTCTCTTAATTCACTCTAATCTTGCTTAAACTGTATCTATTACATTTTTATTTCGAGTATGTTTAAATTTTGAAAATTTCCTGTTATACTTTTCCCAGTCTTATTCAGTTTATCCTTGTTTTCTTTTATTCACGTCTTAAAGTTTTTGACAAAAAAAATTTATTTCCTCTTGAATAAATCCATGCTAAAGACTAAAAAGTTGACTGCCTATGTTAGCACTCAACTGCTTTGCATCTTTTGGAATTTGGATTTGCAGTTCAATTTTCAGTGTTTTCCTTTCTTTCTCAATCTTATCTGTGCAGTGGTTTTATGGATGTCATTATTTAGTGCCCAGTTTTGGTCATATAACCATAGTCCAGTTTTTTTCTGAGATGATGTTGGCGAGATACAGATCTACCTACCCAGCCAGTGGCTTCATTCGGGAGATGGAGTCTGGGTCTCTCTAGCTCCCTAGACCTATAGCTTACCAAGAGCCACTGCCTCAGGCAACAGTCGAAAGTGGCTTTATTCAGACTCCTTTTAGGGTGAGGGCAGGTTCACTCATTCAAGTAACAGCTTGAAGGATCCTGCATGGAGCATGTGGAGTCCTCGTGATCCCACCAGAAGTAGACTCCCACATGTCACTGTGAGTCCAAGAGCCGTGATCCTAGATACATCATTTTGTGCTTTCTTCCTTTTTCTCTTCACCTAGACTGAGTCCCATGAAATGGCGAGTGTGTTGTCAAATATGGACAATTTTATATGGCATGTTAAGAAACCCATTTCTGCTACATGTTTTGCACACAGGACATCAAAGTATGAACACATTGTGACATCTTGATGGAGGTCTCTATAAATTCTTTAATCCTTCTTATCTCACCAAGCAACTCACTTTCTCACCAGTCAACCAAACAGCTGTGTATTAAAATCCCCTTGTGATTCTATGTGTATGAAGAGTTTTCCCTCCTGTAAAGGGCCTTTTAGATGCTGGAAACCTGCAGAGAAGTGGGGAGGTGGTGGTGGGATGTTGACAGACAATGATTGAGAAAGAGCTTTATTTAAGTCTATCTCCTTCAAACTGAATTATTCCCCTTTCTGCCATCATCCAAATGTTTCAACCAAATGAAATTTTATTGAGTCTAAGAGCTATGATTGTTTTGTTTTCATTTTTCAGAGAAGAGTGAACTTGAAAAGATGCATGAGAAGAGAGAAAAATGCTACATCATATTTTACTTTTATCATTAAAATCTTGACTTGTAGCCATTATCAGCAAACATATGAACAGCCTACCTGATACAATGAATAAAAAGCCAAGTGTAATGGAAATGTCTCATGTGCATTTTCTGGGCTTGATTTTTATGAAAGACAAAGCAGAGGAAGCCAGAATACAAAGTTTTACAAAGAAGTAAGAATTAAATATCCACCGTCATGAACAATTCCATAGCTTCCTCTCAGACATATCTAGCTCAGGAAGCACTGATATCTTTCAGCCTTGGAAGAATCAGGATTCCTGAATTCCTGCTGCCATTCTCTCATTCATTCATTCATCCATTCATTCTCTCTCTCTCTATCTCTCTTTTACACACACACACACACACACACACACACACGGGGACTGTTAGTTTTCTCCAAACATCCGTTCAGCCTTTTTCTCTTTTTCCTGTTCTTTTCCTTTTTTCCCCACTGCTGGTGGGATGGCACCCAGGGCGTCACACATACAAGGCAAGTGCTCTACCCCTGAACTACATCCCTAGTCCTGCCCTTTCTCCTAATATTATTCTTTCCTGATCTTTACTACTCCCCAGTTGGCAGACTATGTTCACCGGATCATAAAGTAGTGGGATGATCTTGTAACTATGTTTAGGTCACAGAGTTTCATATGGCTTCTGGGAAGTATCTGTAAAGGGAGGGACGTGCTCTTGGCCCCTATATGCACCTAGCTACCTGGAGCAGGGATTGGCAAGCTGAAGTACAAGAGGTCAACCCAGGACCCCAGGGAGGGCAGAGCAGACAGCTGTGAGGGTCCTGGGTCTCTAAGGACTCAGTACAGCGCGCCCAGAACAGCTCTGGTCCTAGCTGCTTTCAGACTTCCCTTGGGGATAGATGTAAGCTCTTGTCCTATTCCAAATACTAGGACTTCTACTTTTTCTGTTCTATGCTGCCAACTGATAGTGCCTGCAAATTATCCCAGTCCTAAAATAAATTATGCATCATGATGCATTCATTTGATAAGGCACTCAATATTTTCATGACAAAGTTGAAGGGCAGAGAGATTTGTCATTTAATTCATTCCGCTTCAGTTCCAAATGCTTGAAAAACAGTTGGGTTTCCCTAAACTTTGCTTGATCATGCAGGGATTTTCAATGACTTCAGCCAGTATTTTTGAAAACTGTAGTTTTCATGTCATAACTATCTGGGCTTCTATAGTAAATCTTTAATTTGCAAATGTCACACTCCCTCTGAGAGAAGAAATACTTTTAAAAGCCAAACCTGGTCGGTTGCTGTGAGCTTGCCTCGTGTATTACTTACAACAAATATCTTCTCCATTTATGAGTATATTAACAGCTACCACCTGTCTCCCTCACAATTTCATTAAGTCCTTGGCTAATTTCCTATTATCTTAAAGACAAGGCAGTTATTTATTAGAAATCTTTTTATTTTAAATAAGAGAAATGTGATGGTTTGGATGTGAGGTGTTCCCCAAAAGCTCATGTGTGAGACAATGTAAGAAGGTTTAGAGGAAAAATGATCGAGTTATGAGAGCCTTAACCCAATCAGTGAGTTAATCCTCTGATGGGATTACTGAGTGCTAACTGAAGACCGATAAGGTGTGGATGGAGGAGGTGGGCCATTTGGGGCATAGCTTTGAGGTATATATTTTGTATCTGATAAGTGGAGACTCTCTCTCTCTCTACATCCTGATCATGATGTGAGCTGCTTCCCTCTACCACACTCTTCCACCATGATGTTCTTTCTCATACTGACCCCCATGGAATGGAGCCTGCCATCTATGGACCGAGACCCCTGAAACTGGGAGCCCCCAGATAAACTGTGAGAACCTTAGAAAGAAGAAGAAAAAGAAAATGATGAATTTGAAGCAATCTTCAACCAATTTATAAACTGACACTAATTTTTATATCTTGAAACACCTACTAAAATTTTGGGTATTGTACTCAATGCAGATGTACTGGATTAAAGGAGGAAACACACATTCATCTATTCTAATGTGACCATACATAAAACCAGGGGTGATAAGTGGAGCCACAGGTGAAAAGAAGCTGGCTGGGCCATCTGGAAGTTCAAACTTAGTCAGCTTGCTGCAGGGCTCTAACCAGCTAAGCCAAACACCTTCCAGGCCTTGCCTCCAGGACCCACCCAAACTGTTGTCCTTACCGATCTATCCTAGCTCACAAGAAGTGATGTGGGTTCTTAGGTCCGTGCTTTCTAGAAATTCAAGATGATAGCTTTGGAAGTAAAAACATGAAAATTTTCACCCCTAGAATGATGACATCTCCAAATCCAGTGACTGTCTAAGAAGGAATTTTGGGGTTTTTTTTTTTTTTTTTTTAGTTTTTATGCTGGCAGGGTCTGGCACAATACTATAGGACATTCTTGCCCATTGTATTTTTCTGGCTCCCAATATAAGAAAACCCTCTTGCCCCTTATTTGCTATTCTCTTCTCAAACAATGTGTAAACTCAGGTAATAGAGGAAATCCTTTGTGGCTTCCATGGCCACTAGTCACATGAGATTGCTAGATAGTTTTTGGAACGTTCTAGCATCAGACGACATAGGCGTTGCCAGACTATCTTGGCCGCCATTGGGCCGACAGATGTCCTATCCAGGTTGTCCTCATGCCCAAGTGGCTCATGGGAGCCAGGCCAGAGCTCCAAGCTGGCAGTCCAAGGGCACACACAGCCGGAGTGGGCAGTGGCATGAGGCAGAGTCAATCTGAGGTGTTCCTGGCTCAGGGCAGGCAGGAGTCCTGATAGGTAACCAAAATGAAGGAAGTCAAGGTTCCCCTGTGGGGGCAAAAATAGAGTTTGTGTCCATTGTACTAGAAAACATTTAGGTGGGAAGAGGGGAGTCAATGCATTGAATAGTTTTGTGTGCCCAGGAATGCCCTTATCTTTAAGCGTGGAGAAAGGACATCATAAGGTTCTGTCATCGCTGTCTGATACAGTCTTGGCTGGCACTCCTCTTTCACTCTCAGAGCTCCATTTGTAAGAGGGATTCTGTTCCCATTGTGTGGGGTTTCATTTTCATGGAATCCTCTCTAAATACTCCTCCCTGTACATACAAGAACTCTAAGTCTCAGTGTCCTGGGAGGCTCACATCTCCTGATCTGAATTACTACTGGGAAACAGGACAGAGACATTATCTTTAAGATGGTGATGGGGCTGTGGAGGAGGCTTTGCTTGTCCTCTTGACCATTCTGGCTCCTGGCACAGGGCAGGTGCAGTTCTCTGTGCTCTGGTGTGAGCTGCAGCCGAGAGTCTGGGGCAAATGTGGAGCCGGAACGCCCCCGTCGCTGCAGCTCCAGTTGGTCTCGGCATTGGTATGCAGTGTCTCTGGGCCTCTGCATCAGGCACCAGTCCTTTGGAGGGGGTGGTGGCCTCGGAGAGACATTCTCTCCTCACCCACATAAATCCTTAGAGGGTCTCCCTCTGTGGGTTCATAAAAGCCCTTTATCTAATTCACAGCTCACAGAATTGAGCTCACTGGCTAGAAGCTTTTTAAGTCACATTTTGAATAATTTCTCAGCAATTCATTACATAGGAAAACAGGTCCTTTTTGTTCTCATACTTTGCCTAGGAATGCAACTCCTCTCTGCCAAATTCATTAACAAAACCTGTATACGGGAGCTGAGCGTCTCTGGCCAGTTTTTAAAATGTACTCAAACTTGCTGATCATTGAAATGTAAATTTTTACCTTTGGCTAGAAACGATTCACTTAGCTTGTAGGAAATAGCAATGTCACTTTCAAATGTCCAGGATAACTATAGACCAAGTGCCCATTGTGAGATGAAGCTTAACGTGTGGCAACCAAGAGGGATGGCCACATGTCATCTTTCTGACTGGCAGAAAGGGAGGACTGAGTGAACATGGTCACAGCTTGAGAGTAGAGTCCCCTTCATTAGCAACATAAAGTGACCAAGAGTTCAGCAGAGACCCTCAAGCAGGGAAAGACTACTCAGGCTCCTTGTCATAACCATTATCATCCTGGTTAGACTGATTTGGCTTTGCCACCCTGGCTGGCCTTGTGCGAGCAGAGGATGGCTCTCCAGACAGAGGTACACAGACTGGTAGACAAAGGTCGCCAGACTAGGGAAGCTGGGGAAACAGTGGGAAACAAGGAGCCATCGGGGGAATAATGCTGCTTGACACAAAGCTGGATATGCTTATCTCTAATATACATATAGATGTGCATACAGTAATGTGTATATTACATATTTATGCAAATGTATTATATATGCAATATCCATATATGTATCTGTAGTACATATAATATATATACACTTAGTATAAATTATATATGCATGCATGTTATAATATTCATATTGTGCATGCATGTATTTTCTATATGTTATATAAATGTATATATAATATATGTATTGTATGAAATATAAAATATTCAATTTAATCCTATATTTCTTATAAATATATCTAAAACAGTCAACATATCTTAAAATGATTTAGAAAAACATTTGAAAATACAACATTCATACTTTCAATATATACTTCATATATTTTAAAAATACTTGTTAATATAGATGCCTGGGGGGAAAACTAGAAGAAATCATGTCTCAAAGCTATTGCTTCTGTGGATAAGATTAAGGGTAAAGACTGGGTTTCTTCTTTACGCTTTATGTTCTAAGTTTCTTTTGATGAGCAGCAGTTACTCTTGTAATTATAGTTGTCATTATCATCATCATCTAACATTTACTGAACAATCATTTGACTGCTGGCACTGTGCTGAGCAAGCACTTTATATGAATTATTTCAGTTAAACTTTCTAGGTAACTGGCACCAGAATCATTTGTAAATATGTTGTTTATAAAAAGGTAACTTCTGTTCAAGACTCCTCAGGGTGACTTACCACCAAGTGCATTAGAAATGCCTTTTTGGTCATTTCCAGAGTGTATTCTGTCCCTGAGTTCTAAAGTAAGGCAAGTTGCTTGTTAGGTAAGATGAGCTACTTTGTGCTAGTGTTCTCAGCATGGCGTGGAGTCTGCAGAGGTGAATAATTACCCATTCAATTTATTCTAACATTGTAACAAACAGTTACAAAGCACCTCCCAGGCACCAGGCACTCTCCAGCCCCTGCAGCTGCGAACGTTAAGGGAAAAGATGCCCTCCACCTGGGCAGGTTAGTGCAGGTGAGCCAGCTCCTATGGTGATGGTAAGTGCTCCACAGGAAAGACATGACCTGGGACAAAGAAGAGAGGACCGCCTCAGGGACATCTGTACATGGCTGCACATCAGAGTTACCTGGATCACTTTATAAAATTACAGACCCTGGAACACCATCTCTGACTTGTTGGATCCAAGTTGCCAGGGCAGAGTCTTGGGAATTGGTATTTTTAAATTCCTCTATGATTCTGATTTATAGTGAGGATAAGAGATCAGTAGTAGAATCTTCACCCTGACCTGCATGGTGTATGGCAGGTGCTGTTGTTGAGTGACAGGAGTCTTGTCTTTTTAGACAAAGGAGAGAGAGAAGTTTTACATAATGAGAGAAGCTCCAGAGGGGCATAGAAGGATGAGCAGGAAGCTTGAGTTTATTCCATCATTCAAGCAACTTCCTGCAGGGTCATGTAACTTGCAGAGATGTTAAAGGAGACGCACTTCTCTGGGAACTGTTTTCTTTACCTGAAACAATTGAGACTATTAATGATTTGTTTTATCAGTATATATGATATGTACATATGAATGCAAATATTTCTATTCCCAAGCACCCAATTTAGTCACATTCATCCAATAATTCAATTTAATAGCATGGTTTTTAGAACCTGCTATGGGCCGAGTTCCTTGCTGGTCACTGAGCAAATAAGAACAACAATTCTGGGGAACTTAAGGAGAGCAAAATAACTTTTAATGTAAACATTCAAAGGAGAGAGAAAAGTAATACAAGTAGATAGAAAAGTTTGATCAGACCTCATACAAGTTTTAGTTACAGGAACCTCAAGACTGGCTTCCTATCTTCCCACACTACTGAATTGCTGGTTGTGAACTGAAAAAAAAAAAACAAAAAACTTCTAGTTGCTCACCTACTCTCCATCTTCCTCTTCTTCTCTCTGTGTTATTAGAGCCAAAAAAGTACCTAGCCTGAGGGAAAACGCGACTTAAATTTTTCAGCCTCCTATACCCTTAGTTGTGCCAGATGTGATGTAATCAGAAGTCACTGGTGGGGATTTCCAACAAAGCCCTGTTTTCCCTTCTGCTCATTCTGGTGCCTGAAGTTCAGTAACGCTTGGAGCTCCAGCAGCCATCTTGAGACAATGAGGAAAAACTCAGGCAAATCAAAGAGCTCAGCTATGATATCTTTGTGCTATTGAACTGAAGTCAGTTTCTATGTACCCCCAGACTTCCTAATATATAATAGAAATAGGTTCTGTGTGTTCAAGACACTTCGGTCAGGCCCTTACTCCTAGCAGCTATAAGGACAACTGAACTGAAACTATGCAATTCTTGTTAGGTACACTTATGTTTCAGAGCCTATGATAAATGTACAGAAACTTACCAATGTGCTTCAATGGACTTGTTCATGTGACTCACAGATTTGACTCCAAAGTTCTAGTTCTACTAGCAAAGAACTAGAGACTATCTGATGAGGGACCACTTATTTCACTCTCTTCATCTGTTAGATGAAGAATATGGTTGCCTTGGCAAAGATCATTCAGAAAAGTGATCAAGACTGAGACTAAACCCAAAGCCTTGGACTCTGCCCCCACCCCCATGCTCTGCATTTCTCCTCCTCCAGGTTGTCACTGAGCTGTACCAGGAGGCTCATGGACTCTCCAATTAGTCATTCATAAATTTTGTTTAATTAGTGCATGAAATGATTAAACTGCTAAATGTGTGAAATTTGGGGAAAGACTCTGCTGGCACAGAAGACTGCATAGAAGGACAGGCTCCTCTTTCATGCTCACAGATAATCCGCTCCTGCCCTGGAGCCGGAGATTCCATTTCCCTTGCTTTGATAAACTACAAGTGGTTTTAAATTGAGTCATAAATTTTGTCAGGCCCTTTAAAGACCAATCCCTGCCTTTGATTCCCTCACCTCCTGTGGCGGTGAAATCTGGCTGGAGACACTATAGTACTTTCTGCACATTTAGGCTGGGAGTTGGAAATTTATAGACCTCGCCTTGCAGGGTGACCTCGACTTTTTAACAGTCTGAGATGAACCACAGAGATTGCAAGTGTGAGTGTGCCAGGGTTGGTAGGCCTCTGGGACAGACCCACGCAAAGCGACCCCAATGTTATGTGCTAAGAAGTCAACAATTTATTGGTCACTTGAGAAACTCCATCAGTGGCCTGTATTGACTCCTTCTCCTTCCTTACTTTGGAATCATGGACCAAAATAAGTTTTTGTTTTTAAAATTGTGATTTCTAACTCATACATTTTGGTTTGATTCCTCTGTTTGGGCTATAATAATTTTGAAGTGTAAAGCCATTACAGTCAGCTGGGCATGGTGGTGCACATCTATAATCCCAACAGTTCAGGAGACTGAGGCAGGAGGTTTGTGAGTTCAAAGGCAGCCTCAGCAATTTAGCAAGGCCCTAAATGATCAATGAGACCCTGTCTCTAAAGAAAATATAAAAAAGGACTGGGGATGTTGCTTAGTGGCTAAACGCCCCTAGGTTTAATTCCTGGTACCACATTTAAAAAGTAAAATCCACTATAGTCAGTGAGACAGGATTAACACAATCCATCTCACCAAGTCCTTGGTGGGTTGTGTGCAGAAGTGTGAGGCAGTCTGCAGTTCCCCCTGTCTATCCCTGCTTCTTTCCTAGAGTCAGTTTATCATCCATTTCTAGTAGAGATGCAGTGATTAATAACACATAAGAATTCACCACGGGGTGGGGAAGGTAGACATGCAAACTGATAATTACAGTGAAAGTGTTAGAGGCAGGGACACAGAGCCGCGGGAGCAAAAGAAGAGGCTCTGGGCTCATCCCAGAGCTACTGTAGAAAGCACTGACCAAACAAAAGCACATCACAGGGTACATTTACTATTTTAGAATTTCTGGTAGCCACATTAAAAAGAATCAAAGAACAAGTGAGATTAATTTCATAATATACTTGACCCAATATTCCAAAATATCTCATTTCAATGTCATCAATAGTTTAAAAACACTTTAATAAGGTATTTTATATTCGTACTAAGCCTTTGAAATATGGTATGTACATTATACTTAGATTAGTCACATTTCAAATGCTCAAAAGCCACACATGTCCACTGTCTTCTTCAATGATCAACAATGGAGGAAGGGACAGTTGAACTGAATGAAGAGGCTGGGCTTTGTCTCTGATTACTCCTAGGCCAGGATAAGGTTGGCATTCACTGCTCCAGGAGAATGCCCCATGTGGTTGGCAGAACAATGACTTCCAAAAGATGTCCACATCCTAATTCCCAGAAACCCAGATTATGTTCCCTCACCAGGCAAGGAGGAAATTAAACCCAGAGAGGAAATGAAGATCACTAATCAGCTGGCCTTGAAATGAGAAGAGTACCCATTTTTAGGCACTTGAGTTTCATTTAATTACAGAAGTCTTTATAAATGGGAGAGGAAGGCAGAAAAAGAGCCAGAGAAATGTGATGTGAGAAAGATTCAGCCACCATTTTTGGCTTTGAGGATAATGAAGGGACCTAGAGCCAAGGAATGCAGGCAGCCTCTAGAGATAAAAAGTCAAGGAAACACATTCTCCCCTAGAGCTTTCAGAAGGATCCAGTCCTAATGACACAGTGAGACACAGTTCACACTTCTGACTTTCAGAACTAAAAGATCATAAATTTGTGCTGTGTGAAGCCTCTGCATCTAGAGCAAGTCGTTATGGTAGCCATAGGAAATAGTCCAATTTCTGGGAAAACAATCTGGGTATTGAGGAACTCACCTTGAGCACCTGTCCTTGAATGAGTCCATCCTGAGCACAGATTAGGTGCCTGAGAACTGCAGCCGGGTGGAGATGCTGGGGATCTCCATAATTAAGGACATGCATGTCCACAATCATGTAACTTATTTCCTGAACAGTCTCCATTAAATGAGATAATGGAGGTGAAAATCTTTGGTTATAACAATAGCTCTCCTTGTCTGGCTTTCATAATGTTAATATAAGGTAAAGGGTGCTAATCATAAGGGAAACTGGTGGGGGTGGTCGGCGGGGAGACCGTGTGGAGACTCTACTTGCCATTCATTTCCGTGTCAACCTAAAACTGCTCCAAAAATGTCATCCATGAATTTTGAAGAAATACAAATATGAAAAAAATAAAATCAAGGGAAGATGACCCACTCTCTGAGGTCTGTAGAAATGCTCAAGGGCTGGTTAGCAAGTCATAAAGAACGAGAAGAATGGAATGAAAAGGTAAAGAGGCTTCTTTTCAAAGCACACAGGGAACCCCATACTGTGTGGTTAAACAAGGAACCCAAGGACCATGGCTCAATTCCATGAGTCTAGGAAAAGTGGGTGTGGCCGAACTTTTTTTAAGCCTTAGGGATGCAGGGCCTTAGATGTCCCAGACCCTAACTCTCTGTGTATTATAAAAGGAAAATGGACCAGTATCCTTACAAGTGACTTCAATAACAATCCCAAGCCATTTCTGCCAACACAGCCTCGTCCCACTGAGAACCATTGAATTGTGTTCTTAACCGACCCTCATGCTTGGAAAAGGTAGCAGGGCCTCCTTCAGCTCAGATCATCTCACTTTCCCATGGGCACTTGTCAGGTCCCATGGATGACTGACAGACATGCTTAAGGGCTGGGTGGTGACTTGGAGAGAACAGGCTCCCCCTTAATCCCTCCTGGTCACTGACGCTGCTTTCTCAACTGTCTCCTCAGGGACTGGCCTTTTGCTGTGTGGGTCTTTACTCTCCTTACTGGCTCCACAGGAAGGGGCTTGGAGGAGACAAGGTCCTAGGGAGAGGACTGCAAGCCTCCATTAACATTCCTACCTTTCTAAGAGCCTGGGATGAAAGATAAGAATCCTATCAACAGATTCCACCCTTCTGCTCCCAGACAGCCAGGAGAAAACAACTTTGCTTTATTCCTGTTTTTCAAAATGCTGCCTAAGAGGATTTAAGATTCATGAGAGAGCGGTGGCTACAGGTCCCCTTGGGGAGGGGAGCAGGAAGAGCAGCATTCTCCCCACACAGAAGGCTCCCCATGCAAACGGACAGGGCAATTTATTACTCACTGCAGGTTAGAGCTGATAGTCCAGGGACTTGGCAGTCTGGGATTGATGGGCTTAATATAGTTTATGTGTTTGTGGCCTCATTGGTTAGGAAGTGAGAAATTCCATGTAAATAAAACTCAAAACGGGGATGATTAACAAGGTCCCACAGGGAACGCAGGTGCCAATGGAGAACCCCTCAGCTTGGGCCCCAGTGAACCCTTTGCTTGGGGCAGCAGTTCCTGTATTGCTGTGAGCAGCTTCTGTACCTCAAGCCATTTTTGTATCTCACCCCTTCTTAGTGAAGCTGCAAGAGTCTCTCAGAAAGAAACTTCAGAGACTGCAATTAGGTAAAAATGAGGGACTTTAGGCCTCACCACATAGAACTCTTAGGGCTCCTTAGAGATGCAAAAGGGAAAACTGTAGCTCTGTTGTGAGCTCCTTTGTTGATGCATTATCTTGCTGCCAATTGAAATAGCAGCAAAGAGAAACGAACACTTGTTTCTGCCTCTAGACCTGTCCTCGCAGAATACAGAAAGAGTTTGGTAAGTGCATGGTTATTTAAAATCAGTATCTTCTTTTTTCCTGATGACATCCTGCACTCTCGTTATCACCTGGTAAGTAAATGATGCAGTTCAACCAGAAGCTTAAGGTACCCAGAAACAGATTTAATTGAATAGCATCATAGAAGCTTGTCCCATAAGTATATAGTGATTAGAGAAGGAAGGAGAATATGTCCATGAGTTGGAGGTTGGATGTATTCCTAAGAAAACACAGGTTTGCATAACCCCGCAGGGTTTCAGGGTGGAGTCTGGCCCACCAAGGAGATGGTAAGTGAAATCTCATAGTGCCCTGGCAGCCCCTGCAACCTGAAGTCTCCCTAAATACAATGCAAAGTCCTGAGTGAAACAAAGAGAATAACTGTGCAGAGGAGAAGGCTGTGGCTGCTATTTTTAAACTGCCAATTAGAATGCCTAAAATTACGTGGCTAGAACCAGCACATCCGCTCCGAGTTAATCACACTCTTCTGAGCTGAAGTTTTACATTTTCTGTTTTCCAAGCCTCTGATCAGAATATTTAAAAAGATCATTTCTTGACTTCATCAGGCCCCAAGTCAAATTGTGGTTTGGTATGTTTCTACTGGGAAGGACGTTTCTTGATTCGAGTTTTAAAGACCTGTCTTTTGAATATGTATTCTTTGTTTCTGGGTGAAAAAAAGAGAATAAAAATAAATAGAAATTTAATAAAAAAGAGAGAGAAGGCAGAAAGAAAAAACTTCAAGAGTGACATCATGATTGTGTGATTCTGTTTGACCAATCACATTGCCATAATTAGCACGGGTCAGCTCACCATTTACCCTGGGCCTCCTGTTGGTCCTCCTTTCTTCCAGCTCCTTCTCTCTATGCATCATGGGATTATGACATTTTGCCCAGGGCGAGTGAATCCACTTTCCTCCACTGACATTGAACCGTAGAGAGCTCAACTTAAAGAAAATGGGAGTGACAGTGCATATTAAAATCCTCATCAAGTCCACTTACGAGATCTCATACAGGGTCTAAGCTTCATGAAGGCTGCATGAACCTTAAACATGTGTTGAATTCCCAATAACACCCATAATGCTCACGGTCCACGCTGCATACTATTGACTTCAGCTTTCTATGCAATCTGCGGCTAGTACACAGCTTTCCAAAGCCATCTAACATTTAAAAAACGATTCTAAGGAACAATATGAGCGGAAAGAAAAAAATGCAAAATTAAATTTATTGAACGGTGGTATCAGAGTTTAGCCTATAACTCTTAGGTTTTCAGAAAAGCATATGTCCACGCGGCCATTTATAAGTTGCGTCCTATTTCCCATGATTGTACTTTCATGTCTTGAGATTCTGTCAGTCAGGAGGAGAGTGTTAATTTGTTTTTTCTCAGAAAAGCACATGAAAGATTCTGGAGGACAAACAGAGCAAGTGCTTTCCAAGCAATGTCACACGTTACAGCAGCACTTCAGGAGAGACAGAAAGGGAGCGCAGGCCTGTGTGCACGCTTGTTCCAAAGCATGACTGGTTGGCAAGAGAGTTGTCTGTCCCTCTGTGTCCTCCTGTTCCCATGCATGCTTAGCCCCAGAAGGCTCCTTTCCAAACTGGAAATGATATGGAGGAGGGATGGTCGCCATCTGTGGCATCTCTCTCTGGGATCAGACTTCAATGTGTTTTCCAATTATTACATTTCCCAGCCAATGCTCCACCTCCTACACTCTCATATTTAACAAAAGGCTGCCTATACCATTAAAGTAAAAAGGCAACTGGTGGTGAACACAAAATTACTTTAAAAATGTGTGCTTCTGACTTATGAGCACTTAAAAATGTATCCGAGGAATCGCTACCATTGTATTCATCCCGGGGTTAAAAGTACTTTTTATGTGTGTGTTGTGTGTTGCTCAACAGTGAATCCCAGGCCTTCCACATACGAAGCAAATGCTCCACCACTGAGCTACAGCCTCAGCCTCTAAAACCAATTTTAAATGCAGTCTTTTTGATATTTCAGAAACTGCAACCTTACAGTTGAATGCAAGATAACACAGATGGCACACCCCAGGTCCCATGGCACTATCATAAAATTATGAAAAAAAGGGGGGGGCAGTTCTATGTTATGTTGGAAAAATGGTGTTATGCAATAATTAAATAATTGTTCTATAATTAAACTGAAAAAATCAGAACAGAGCTCAAAGGGAATGTTAGTCTCTAAAATTTTATCATCTAGTTCTTTTCTCATTTATATACTACAGTATATCTTCTTCCTGCCACAATAAATAATATAAGCTCTCTTCTCTCCTGAAAAGAGTTCATTCTGGGGGCCAGACAGGGTGCCCATTTCTCTCTCATACTGCCCCTCAGTCCTGTGAGCTCTGATTAAATGTTTTCACATGCTGAGTTAAATAATTGGAGTTGCCTAGCTCCTGACCATTTGTGTGCCAGCTATAATGAGCATCACTGTTTTAAGGGAATGACTGATTGGCTAAAAGAGCAAGAAAAGGCTATGGGTACCAGCCGACAAGGAATCCTATTCAAGGATGTGAAAAACAAAAGGTCCCCACTGCCCAGCCTCCTAGGCACACTCTTACACCCCCACTCACCCTGCATCTCCACACTCAGAAAGTGCAAATTCATATTCAGAGCACAGCATTTTAGTTTTCAAACTGACTCAAAAATTAGGATGCTAGTAATAACAAGACTTGGGTTCCAGCTCCTGTTGTGTGTTGTATTGTTATTGTTTTTTTCTATTTACTAGCCAAGTGTCCTGAAGTACTTATTGGTCCTTTTGTGGACGCAGTTTCCTCATCTGTCAAAGGAAGACATAATAAGGCCTTGGTGACATTCTTTGATTTCTCATCAGTTGATTAGGTTTGCTCTGAGGAAAAGCCACCATTATTAGCACCAGGAGGCTCCAATGGAGAACTCCGGAGCTACAGAAGGTTCTTTTATGCATTTAAAAGGAAGGGGGAAGATTTATACTAAAATATAGATTCTATTGTCCTCCCTTAAACCTTAAAGTGTAATCATAGCAATAACACATAAAACAAAGAAAAGGAAAATAACAGAGGCGTCAATGTATAATGTTTACATTTTTATATATTACATACAAATGGGTCTTGATGTTGAGAATTCATTAAAAGATCTACAGAGCATCTACTATGTGCTTGACCCTGAATTGAGGGCTTAAAAAAGGACAGGATATGACACTCAAGGTGCTTACTATTTCCTAAGGGTCATTGAGTGCTGGGACCCCAGATAAGGAATGCCCAAATTCTGTCTGGTGTGAGAAGTTTTAGGTGACCTGAGGAAGACGTAGGTTGAACCTTAAAAACAAACAGGAGTTAATCAGACAAAAAAACAGATTAAGGCTGAATAGTATTTCTTCAGGTATTTTATCACATCTTCTTCATCTATTCATCAGTTGATGGATACTTGGGTTGCTTCATATCTTGACTATTGTGAATAATCCTGAAGTGCTTTAAAAGAAATGAAGATTCTGCCATTCGCCGTAGCATGAATGGAACTGGAGGATATTTTGCTAAGTGAAATATGCCAGGCACAAAAAAGATAAATATGGTCTGATCTCTCTCTTATACGTGGAATCTGAAAAAAATGGATCACATAGAAACAGAGAATAGAAAGGTGGTTACCAGGAGCTGGGAAGGCAGGAAAGGGATTGGGAAAAGGGAGATGTTGATGGAAGGGTACAAAGTCTCAGGCTGGAAGAATAAGTTTGAATGATCTATGGCTCTGTATGATGTCCAGTTAATGACAGTGGATTGTATATTTCAAAATTGCCGAAAGAAGAGATTTTTAGAATTCTAACCCCCCCAAAAATTGTTGAGGTAATGGATAAGCTAATTAGCTTGATTAAATCTGCCTACGATGTATGTACAGATCCAAACATCACATTATACTCCAGAAACACAATTACCATATATCAATTAAAAATAAGTAAATAAAAATAAAATGCTTTAAAAAAAAATAAAAAGCCCAGCAGACCCAGGAATGCAGACTAGAGAAAGCTAGAGAAAGTAGCTATAAAAGGTTTAGAAAGATTGGAGCAGAGGTTTGAGGCTGAGAAGGGGCAACAGAGGAAGCTAGAAGGGAAAACAGAGAGCTGTGAGGAACAGAAGTGACCAGACCTGGGGAGCTGAAATTGACTCCATAGCACAGCTTGGGGACACCTGGGCAGGGGTGTTGGGTAGGGTGCTGATACCATGGATTGTGTTTACATTATAGAAAGAATACTTCATTAGCAATATTGAGAACTTGGGTTAGTGTATATAGGGGTGTAAAACAGGGATGCAAGTAGGGGAATATTTCTTGGCAATGGTGACCATAATCAATGCTATAAGAAGAAACCTAAGAGGGTGGGCAAACCGTGGCTCACAAACCGAATCCTGCCCTTACCTGATTTTGTACAATCCTCCTGGAGCTAAGACAACATTTTATATGTTTAAACGATTGAAGAAACATTTGAAAAAAGGAAAGAAAAGAAAAAGAAACAAAGGAGAATGAGGAGGAGGAGAATATTCAGTGTGTAATGAAGTAGAGGCTGCATTTGCTAAAAGCACTGACTCTTCACTTGAACCCAATAAAGATACAGAATCCCTCCCTCCATTTTGCCTCTATCTCCTTTGCTGTCTGCGTCATGCTGTGCTGCATCACCTTGGATTCCAGGAGCACTAGGTCTGATGGATAAATGTCTTACAACAAGGAACCAAAGCTACTACCAAACAACAGTGAGCCTTGTAGGCTGATCACTCTACTGCATGAGTTTGCTGCCCAGACCCCCAGCCAGAGCAACTGCCCCATAATGGGAACCAACGTAGCCCCACAAGGCAGGAAAAATCTTGTCACTAGGGGAGCTGAATTGCCCCCCCCCCCCCACCCCCTCCGACTTCCCCTGGCATTGCCTGGGGGTTTTA
>NW_026000229.1:50628917-50675245 GCF_001458135.2 Marmota marmota marmota | reverse complement strand
ATCAGCCCTGAGATAATGATCAACCAAACCATGGACTGATTAAGATGGGGTAGAGAGAGAAGATGGGAGGGGAGGGGAGGGGGGATAGTAGAGGATAGGAAAGGTAGCAGAATACAACAGTTACTAATAGGGCATTATGTAAAAATGTGGATGTGTAACCGATGTGATTCTGTAATCTGTATTTGGGGTAAAATTGGGAGTTCATAACCAACTTGAATCTAATGTATGAAATATGATATGTCAAGAGCTTTGTAATGTTTTGAACAACCAATAAAAAAATAAAATAAAATGAAGATGTTGTGTCCATCGAAAACTAAAAAATAAATGTTACGAAAATTCAAAAAAAAAAAAAAAGATTACCTGCTTTGACAGTTATGCAAAGCTCCCAGCTGTGCAAACTCCCAACCCCTGCCTTTGTTCCCCCTTTCTACGGAACCTCAAAGTTCCCATCAGTAGCCTACCCCAAGACAGGCCTGAGGACACTTACTCCCCCTTGTCTTCCTGATGTAGTTATATTGAATAAACATATTTCTTTCCCGCCTCTCACCCTTTATTTTTTCCATGTGGTTTCTGGGGTGAGTGGTGGAACATGATTTGTTGGGACTTCCTGAAGTCAGGTCCTTCGGGCCTAGGACTCTGATAACAGTGGCACATGAAAACTCACATGCAATTCAGATTTCTGTGCTCATAAATGCAGTGTTACTGAAGCATGGCCAGGCCCATTTGTTTAGTCGTCTAGGATAGCTTGGGAGCTTGTGGGGCTACAGTGGCAGAGCTGAGTAGCTACAAAAGACCAAAGTGACTATCAAAGCCCCAAACATTTACTACCTGGCTTTTTGTAGAGAAAGTTTGCAGATCCCCAGACTGAGGCTTCACGAAGATGGGAAAGAACATAGGGCCCTGAGGGCTGAGATGGTGTTTGCTCATTTCCAGTTTATACCTGACTTATAATAAATGTTCAAAGACTGGTGAGTGAAGGAATGAGCAAGGACCAGGTGGGAAAGGTCACAAAACTATGATGATGGCAAGGCATCCAGGAGATTGGCAGAGCAGGTTCACAGCAGGATGGTCTTTAGACCTGAGCAGGGACCAGGGTCACCCCCTGCCCCCAGACCAATTTATTTTACCACCTTTGGTGGGGCATGAGGGGAGGGGAAGAAACACAGTGAAGCAGGAAGTGACCAAAAAATCCCATTTTTTTTTCACCCTTTTATTTAAAAATAATTACGATGTACCCAGTAGTGAGTCAGAACTGGGCTGAAACCTGGGATATATCTGGACTGCAGCATTGGTCTTCTAGCTAATTTTCTTCTCTCTTTTCCTCCTCTCTAATTCATTTTCCTTGCAGACACTAGGGTAATCTTTCTGAAACACAGCCATCCATACCCCACATCTCAGCCTCTCCTAGAAAAACGCCCAAAGCGTGGAACATGGCATTAAAGACCCCATGTGATCTGGATTTTCAGCCATCTCTATCCAAGTTCTCCTTTCAGTACCACACTCAAGGGACCCTTAACTACTCTGGCTTCCCAATAGGCCAGGTGAGTTCATAACCTTGAGACTTTGTCCTTGCTGGTCCCTCTCCCCTCCCCCATCATCTACTCATTGAATGCAGCTCTGGCCTGGGGTGACCAGGTGTGGATCCACAGATGGGAGGCTGGCTCATGAGAATGGTTCTCACAGAGGCAGTGGACAACAGCAGCAGAGAGGTGGAAAGCCTGGCTGTCCAGATACCAGAAGGACTGTTCTGGAAGACCCTGGTTATCCAGAGTGAGCACAGGGTAAAACAGCAGGGGCAGGGTCAGAGCTCAGAGTGCGATTCAGAGCTTGAGTTGCTTTTAGGCTGCCATAAATAAGCCAAAGATTTTACAGACCTGGGCTAGTGTGCATTGGGATCATTCAGGAGCTTATTAAAAACAGAGGTGCTCCTACTAGACTAATAATGGATTACACCCTAACCCATCATAAGCTGAAATACCACAGGTGGAAAGTGATTTGCTACACCTAACCTGCTGAACATCTTAGCTCAGCGACACAGTGAGCTGCAGAGAACCACTAGTTTCTCTCATAACTGCCAGGCTGACTGGGGGCTGCTGTCCAGCATCACAAGGGGATCGTATGGCACAGTGACAACCTAAGAAAACGTCACAATTCAAATTTGGAAGTGTGTTTTCTACTGAATGTGCATCGTTTTCACCCCATCATCCCGTCAAAGAATCCCAAGTTGCGCCATCATAATTTGGGGTCCACCTGAACAGGTATCCAACTAGGGTGACTAAAACTTTAACTGTCAATACTAAGTAATGATGAGGATATGGAGTCAATGAGACTTTCAAACAGTGCTGGAAAGACTCTTTAAAAAAGGGTGAAACTGTTTTGGAAAACAATCTGACAGTTTCTCCTAATGTAAATATACACTTAGGTGACCCAGAAATCCCATACAAAGACATTTCACATAGATTATTCATAGCAGCTTCATTCTTAATGGCTAAAATTCTGAAACAACCCAAATGTCCATCAAAAAGTGAATGGATAGAGAAATTGGGATATAGCCACACAGAGGAATACTTGTTACAAATAGAAAAAATGAACCAATGATGTACACAATGAAACAGGCGAATCTCAAAAAACTATGCTCAAAAAATAAGGTGTGTGTGTGTGTGTGTGTGTGTGTGTGTATCAAATGTATCATACAGTATATGTCAAGGGTGAGCACAGGATGGAATATCAGGGACAGGCTCAAAGCTCCTGGTGAGATTCAGGCTTGAGTCCATGTTGATGAAAAATTTTAATGGGAACTGATTAGAGGAACTGCAAACCAATGGATGCCTGGTGCCAGGAGAGGGATGGGAGAATACTAAATGCAAAGGACACATAGAAACTTTGGGGGGTGCTGACAATGCTTTATACCTTGATTGTAGTAGTGGTTATAGGGACAAATCCTTTGTCAAAATTGCTCAAACTTTGTCAAAACTGCTGGGCATGGTGATACACGCCTGTGATCCCAGCTACTCTGGAGGCTGAGACAGGAGGATCATAAGTTCAAGGCCAGCCTCAGTGATATAATGAGACCCTGTCTCAAAATAAATATAAAAAGGGCTGTAGAGGTAGCTTAGTGTGCCCTTGAGTTTAAGTCCTGTACCATAAAAACAAACAAGCAAGCAAACAAACAAAAAACTGCTCAAACTTTGTATTTAAAAATCCCCGTGAATACCAAGCGGGAATGTAAATTATACCTCAGTAAACTTGGCGAAAATATAAAGGATCAGGGCCCCACAACAATATACTCCTCAACGGGAATCTCTGAAGGTGGGGCCTGGCGCCTGTAGACAGGCCCCAGAGATGACTGGGTGGCACTGGGTCTGCAGTCACCTCACTACCATCTGCTGAGTTGGCTGGCAAGACCACAGCTGCTCCAGGTCTCCCTCCACAGGCCATGGCTATTTGAGAGGAGTAGTGGTGACAAGCTCTCTCAGAAGAGATTTTGGTGACTAGAAGGAATGTCAAAAGTTTGCACAGGCCAATCCCCTGCTTTAGAGTGGGCTTTATACTCAGGACCTCAGCAGAGGCCACCTTCAGATTAAAGCCCAAAGCCAAATCTCCCCAAAGTGAGCTGAGCAATACTGCAGTCTAGGCTGTAGTCCAAAAGCAATGCAGGATTTCTGGAGTTTATTGACATCTCTACTCACTTCTCTATGGAAATTAAGAGCTAAACATTGCACATTCTCACCGGCAACTGTGCCTGATTTTTTTCTTTCTTTTTCTTTTTTTTTTTTTAAGTCTCTACTAATAGTTAGGCTGTTGGAAGTTACCATTTTAAACTAAAATAAATATGCCACTTTGAAAGGGGATGAGTAACCCTGGGTCTATGATGTTTCTCAGGGTGGGCTCAAGAACCAAGAGTGTAATTCAGTGCGTGACACTACCTATGATAAACTGCTTCTTTGTGTCAGTAACTAGCACTCCAGGGTTGTTTAAGCCTGTTTAATTGTGTGAAATAGCTTACTAGATGTTTAACATGCTGTAATTTGGAAAGCAATGCATTATGGGTTAAATCAAGTTACCATCCAGGCACTACTAATAAATCACGGCCAAGGGTAGAAGTGAACATAAAAATCTCTTCGTGGTAGAGATTTCACCTTCCTGGAGGCTGACTGCTTGTCTTGATCAGGGCTGCTGCTCCTCAGGCTCCTGCATCAATAGAAGAGACCACTAATAACGTAGAGCTCATGTTGCCAAGTAATTGCTGCATAAGGAACAGCTTGCATTACACCACCTCCCCACAATGTCAGAGTAAATACAATGCCTCAGTCAGAGGGGCTTTCTTATAGGGTTACTGGGAAGATCATTTTTGCAATTGTTGCTTTTATTTTTTGTTTATGCTGTTTAAAATTGAGTTCTGTTTTAGAGGAACTTAATGCTGTAAATGATGTAGAACGATTCTCGATCTGGATCCTTTCTTGAAGTAAATCCAGAGTAGAGCAGATCAACATCCCTAAATAATGCAAGGAAAAAAATTACATGTACTACATAATTCTCAGAAAAATGAACAAGGGAACAAAATATCCCCTCTATCGGTGTATCTCAGGTATATCTGGCCCTAGAACCAAAAAGGAGATGTGTTAATGCCTCAAAAAGCAGGAGAGGGGCTGTAGCTGTAGCTCAGTGGCAGAGCACTTGCCTCGCACATGTGAGGCACTGAATTTGATCCTCAGCACCACATTAAAATAAATAAATAAAGATATTGTGTTCACCTACAATTAAAAATATATATTTTAAAAAGCAGGAGAGAATATTAGTCATGGGCATGAGAGGGAGCTGGGAATGAAAAGTCTTTTCTTCAGTGACAGTAGTGGTGGCATATGTAGTGGGCATGACAGTAGCAGGGCATTGTTCATTGTGACATCAATGCCTCCAAGAGTTGTCAAGGAAATCTCCAAAAAGGAAAGAATAAAGGCGAAGGATTTATTTAGTTCAGTTGGGAAGGGGGCATTGTAAGTATTTAATAAAGGGTAACCATTATCTTCTTTTTTATTATCAACTCTGTTTTAGAAATAAACTGAGGAGCAGAGAGACTCGGTAGCCTGTCTTGTATCATAAAAAAGTAGCCGTGAGAACAGGATTCAAACTCACATCTGAGTGAGCCTAAATCCATGGTCTTAGCCAATCTCTAGGACTGTCTTAGATGTAGCTATGGAAGCCTGCTGAGAAAATTATTTCTCTCAATACAGAATTGCACTCCTTGGTCCAGGCAAATAAGGGAATTTTTTGAAGCAACTCAGGGGTATGCAATTACCTACTTCTGTGTCTTGAATGAGGGCACTAGAGCTGGGTGAAGGGGGCTCAGTGGCAGAGGTGTGCATATGGAGGGGGAGGGACTATGACAGTTTGAGGGAACCGTTTTGTGAAAATCCTCGCTGGAAGTACCTGGACTTCTGCACCTTCTCTGTACTCCCTGTTCCCAATCAGGTTTGACTTTTACAGGTATGTGGATTACACCGATATCTGGCTTGATGGGATCTGTCCTACAACTGTGATAAATTCAGGATACACATTCAGGTTGTTAATTTAATGACTTGTTTCATAGTTTCTCCCAAGAAAACACATAGATATCTAAGGTCAACTATATTTAATAAATTACTTTCTGTTTAAAGTCATTTCATGAGTGATGAACATGGGCTAGCTTACCTATAGTCAAGGACACAAATCCTTCTATGCTCAGGAAGTATTACAGAAACCACAAAATGTTTATGGAAAGTCCTGAGATGAGTTCTGTTGCTAGGGCATCCAGTGATGCATAGATAGATAAGGAACTCCACAACATCTTATTAATAAATTTGATGTGTCTCTGGTTGACTGGCCAGTTATGGCTGCTTTCGAAGTCATTAAACTTCAGACCAGGCTCAGGATTTATTAAGAGATCCCACTGTCTGATAGTCTGTGTAGTGGTATTCTTATAGCAGTTTCTCTATCATGTTCAGCCACTGGGTAAATTTCAAGCAACCAAGGTTTTGAGAAGAACTGAAATCAAGTTTAATATAATTCAACGATGACAAGAATGCAATAGGAAACCAAATAGAAAACACCAGAGACCAGTGATTTTCTTGTAAGGAGTTATACAAAATTGACATTAAAGAACTTTACATGTAAGCACTGTTGATTCGTTATTTTCATCTTTATTATTAGTAGCAGCAGCATTGCCATCAACATCACGATTAAAGTTTACTGACCACTTGCCACCCAAGAGATACTGCGCTAAGTACTCTAGTGTCCCATGTAATCTTCCTAATAATTCAATGAAATAGAGGGCTGGGGATACAGCTCGGTTGGTAGAGTGCTTGCCTTGCCTGCACAAGGCCCTGGGTTCAATCCCTAGCACCACCAAAAAAATAAATAAAATAAAATAAAATTCTATGAAATAAGTACAATTATCATCTTTTCTTTTAAAGTGAGACTTTTGATGTTTAAAGCAAGTATCTTGCCTATGTTTGCACAGTTAACAAGCCAATAGTGAACTGAAGTCCAGGCGCTCTCTGTCACACCAGGCATTGGGCTTAAGTTCAATTCTGGCAAAATTCCGATACAGTAGATCTCAGTCTTATTGGACAGAAACTTCGTGTGATTTCTCAGTTCCCTGGACCATCCACTTCTTTCAAAATACATCCCTCAGGCTGTACTGCTTCACGCACCTCTGTGGCACCCTTGTACAGGGTCCTGGCTGGTGGGAGTCCAGGGAACTCCTTGGTCTGCCTGCCTCTCACATCGCCCATGCAGAGCCATGTCATCTCTGCATTCCCTGCTGCTTCCACACAGGGATAAAGTGCCACACTGCAGACTACTGAGTTTGGATTCTGGAGTATTCACCAAAGGGCTGGATGATGTGACCTGGAGACCTGGAAGTGGGGTTATTTGCCAGTGAGGTCAATCTTGACCGATGGGAGACATGAGATAGAAGGGAACAGAACAAATAAGTCCCTCTCTTCTCTGCACCCCATGCATGACTCTGAGGTGTGCTTTCTTATTATTAACTCTCCAGTGAAGTCCCTGTTGGTTGTTTTGTTGTGAATCAGTGGCATACATGGTGTCACCCATTTTCTCACCTTCCTAGCCACACTGTCCTCCTCCCCTTCACCTGTGCTACTCCAGTTTTTGTTTCTCAAATAACCCTATTCCTTACCTGGTCTTTGATTCCAAGATGCCTAGGGCTAAAACATAGTATTATCTCATCAAAAAAACTGGGTGTCAGAGAAGCAAAGTGAGCAGAACAGGTATTTGGAGTCAGTCTTGGCAAACTGAGAAACCTAGTATTGAGGGAATTAACTAGACTTTAGAAACTGAAAACTAAAAGAGAGTCTAGTAAGCTGATACAAGACAGCCAGGTCTTCATTCAGAACTGAATTCTACATATGCACATTAACTAACATATATACATACACACACACACACACACACACACACACACACACCCTCAAGCAGCAAATTCAAGTTGAAGAGAATGCTTTCTCTTCTATGTCTCTCATAAACTTTTAATTGTTCTTAATATTAATTGTAAACTTTCCCTGATATCTTTCTTTTCCAGTTAAATATCTGATGAGGATCATCTGTGTGCAATAGACTCAGCAAGCCACTCGAACATGTCCTGAGTCTTCACTTACACTTGAACAGTTCCTTCCCTAGAACTCCAAATGAGCTAGGCAGGGGTCTTTCTCTGGATTCCAGAGCACCCATCCTCCACCTTAATTGGCATGCACACAGGGATGGATGATATTATCTCAAGGTTTTCTAAGAGACATAAAATGTGTTCTCCAAAATTGTCTCAAGCAAATTAACCTCAATTTTTTGAAAAACAAATGTATGCTACCCATTATTTTTAGTTCCAACAGGCATTAGATAAAACCAAATTAAATAAAATGGGATGTTGAAATCCTCAAATGGTAGGGCTCTGCCTTTAAAGTGCCTGAGAAGCCAACAAAACCATGTATCTGTCCCGTGAAGATAAAAATTGATTAAACCAGGGTTTTTTCTTTTTATTTATTTATTTTTTGCAGCTTCGAAAAGATGTCCGCTCTTTAGGAACACAAAGAGGGGCTTGGATTGCCTCTCTTTGTCAAAGCCTTTGAAAATATTGTGTAACAAAGAACTCCAGCTTTTTTCTAAGTGGATGTGCAAGATGAAGGACTGAATCACACCTCAGGGCAAAAAAAAAGGAATTCTGCTTCTGCATTTTCTCAGCCCTCCTCCACCTCTGTTGGGGATGCCCACTTCCCTTTAGCCCTCCAGGGACAGGTCTCCCGGTGCCCGAAGCTGCTGCTCTAGGTATTGCGAGTGGCATTTTAGAGAATGCACTTAGAACTTCACTTGCATCTCTGACCATTGGAAATGGGCATCTTTATCAGAACCCTTTCCTCTTTCTGTTTTGTCCTTTCCCTTCTATAAGCGTCAAGGCAGAATTCTATAGTGCTTCCCTTCTAGATGGACCATGCTGGAGCTGTAGATGATTTGAATATGTCCCCATCTAAACTACTGTTATAGTCTAGGTCCCTTTCAAAAGAGGACCTGAGGCTGTGTGTGGTGGCACATGCCTGAAATCCCAGTGGCTCCGGAGGCTGAGGCAGGAAGATCACAAGTTCAAAGCCAGTGTCAGCCACTTAGTGAGGCCCTAAGCAATTTAGCAAGACTCTGACTCAAAATAAAATATAAAAGGAGCTGGGGATGTGGCTCAGTGGTTAAGTGCCCCTGGGTTCAATCCCCACTATAAAAACAAAAAAAAACCAACAGAGGGAGAGAGAGAGAGAGAGAGAGAGAGAGAGAGAGACAGAGAGAGAGAGGGAGAAAGAGAGAGAGAGAGAGAGAGAGAGAGCGCCTGAGACAAAGACTTGGGCAAAAGTCATTGATTTAAATGGTGAATCCTGGGAGTCAAACTGAGGAAGTGAGAATGTGAGAGAGAGAGAAGAGTAAAAGACAATATGGGTGCAATAACAAGGGGGCTATTACTGTGGGTCCTGGAGGCTCAATTCCCCTGATACCTCAGAATCACCTCACTGAAGCACGGAGACTGGACATTATCTACCTTTCCTGTCCCCCACGGGTGGAGGGTTGCCCCAGGGTCATGACCTCCAGGTTACACCAGTGCCCTCATGGAGCCTTCTGTGTTTGAGGAGGGAGGCTCTGGGTGTGCTGGGAACTCTCCTGCAGCTACAGGCGGACTCAGGTGGGCCTGCAGCTCATTGAACAGGTCAATGACCTTTCACTTACTCCCACTACTACTCAAATAGGCTTTGGAAGTGCTCAACAAACTTGCTTTAGGGAAGAATCTCACCACTGGCCCTTACTTGCTACATAACCAAAGGATCATTTAACCTCTCTAAGTCTCAGATCCTTTAAAATCATGGTGGTAATGATGTCCATGTCATATAGCTCTGCAGAGACTTAAATAGGACAATATACGTGAAGCCTTTAGAATGTGTCTGACTCGGTGCTCCATAAACTATTGGCCATCAATATGCATTTTGTTCTGTCGTAATGTTTGTCTGTGTCTTTACGAAGGAAGAGTAGGGGCCTGAGGTTTTTGAGGCCTTGGTTTTAACCCTCCCTTTGCTACGATCTGTGTGTGTCATGTTGAGAAAATCAGCATCCGCCTCTGACCTCAAGTTCCCTGATGGTCATTTAAAGGGTTGGAATAAAGTAGCACTTGGGGGAAAAAATGTTTTAGTTGAGGAATCTTGAGTTCATATCCAAACACCTAACATGTTGAAGTGTGGAGACTGGAAATCCAAAGAGCAGATCGGGGCTCAACCCGTTTTGGGGCTCACTCTGGAAGGATAAGTTTCAAGGAGGTCGAGGACTCTGATGTGAGACTGGTTTAAAAATCACTGGACTCTATACTTCTTAAATCTCTTTCACTTATAAGGAATAGGAGATTCGACCTGAGCTGGCTTAAGCAGAAATGGAAAAAACAAAATCCTGAGCTAGATTGGTTTTGATCATGGCTGGATCTAGGGGCCACATTTCTCTGCAACCCCCAGCTCCATGCCCCTCTATGCAGGCTCTAACTTCATGATGGCAAGAAGACTTTTGACAGCTATACTCTATCTCCTATCCTAGGAGCCCAAGAGAGAAAGCTTCCCCTGAGAGGCTGAGACCTGGGCCCAACTCTCACTAGCCCAAGTGAGGGTGACATGGGTCCTCATTTGAACTGATCACTAGAACAGGATGGGGACTATGGTGATTCACTGGCACACATCACAGGCTCACTCTGCTGAGAATGAGGGGGAAAGGAGGTGCACTTATGAGTAGAGAGGGATGGCCCCTCATACAGCAAAACCAATAAATGTCCCAATGTGAGTTCCATCCTGCTCCAATCTTCCAACATCTCATTTCTGCTGATTCCTCTTTGACTTCTGGATTTTACGAAAACCTCCAAATTTCACCATTCAGGTAACCTCGTCCTTCCTTACATTCCCTTGTGACCATAATCACATCCCTTAACCAGGATCAGTAAGCATGTGTGCAACACTCTCCCAGGGCTCAGACACAGCAGAAGTCTGTGGGAAGATCAAGAAGAACAACGAGTAGCTTGTACAGAATATATTTTGACGTACCGTACTTTATTCATAGAGTATAACTTCCCATTCTTGTGGTTGTAGATGATGTGGAGTTACACTGGTCATGCATTCATATAAGAACATAAGAAAGTTATGTCCAATTCATTCTACTGTCTTTCCTATTCCCATCTCCTCTCCCTTCCCTTCATTCCCTTTGTCTAATCCGGTGAACTTCTATTCACCCCTACAGGCCCCCCACCTGCTTATTGTGAGTCAGCATCTGCATATCAAAGAGAACATTGGGCCTTTGGTTTTTTGGGATTGGCTTATTTCACTTAGCATAATAGTCTCCAGTTGCATGCATTTACTGGCAAATGCCATAATTTCCTTCTTCTTTATGACTAATACTCCATTATGTACATATACCACATTTTCTTCATTCATTCATCTGTTGAAGGGCATCTAGGTTGGTTCCATAGCTTAGCTATTTGTGAATTGAGCTGCTATAAACATGGATGTTTAAGTCCTTTGGATATATGTCAAAGAGTAGTGTAACTAGGTCAAATGGTGGTTCCATTCCAAGTTTTCTGAGGAATCTCCATACTGATTTCTAGAGTGGTTGCACCAACTTTCAGTACCACCAGCAAAGTATGCGTGCAGCTTTTACCCCACGTTCTCACCAACATTTATTGTTACTTGTATTCTTGATAATTTCCATTCTGACAGGAGTGAAATCTCAATGTAGTTTTATTTTGCATTTCTCCAATTGCTAGAAATGTTGAACATTTTTTCATATACTTGTTGACTGCTTGTATTTCTTATTCTGTGAATTGCCTGTTCAGTTCCTTCACCCACTTATTAATTGGGTTATTTTTTTTGGCATTAATTTTTTTTTAGTTCTTTATGTATCCTGGAGAGTAATGCTCTAGGTACAGTGGCAAAGATTTTCTCCCATTCTGTAGGCTCTCTCATCAACTCTTGATTGTTTCTTTTGCTGTGAAGTTGATGCCATCCCATTTTTTGATTCTTGATTTTACTTCTTGTGCTTTAGGAGTCTTGTTGAGGAATTCGATTCCTAAGCTGACATGATGGAGATTTGTGTCTACTTTTTCTTTTAATAGGCACAGGGTCTCTGGTCTAATGCTTGGGTCCTTGATCCTTTTTGAGTCAAGTTTTGTGCAGGGTGAGAGATAGGTGAGACCAGACACTCTCAAGGGATTTGTAATCTAGGTTGGACAGAAAAACAGAACAACTTGATTACACAGGTTTTATAGGTAGTACAAGTTCATAAAGGTAAAAATCAATTATATAAGCAGTTGTAGATGGATTAAAATGATGGTCAAGATAAACTTTGTAAACAATATTAAATATAATACACTATATTTCATTCCAGGGTCACTGGGGAACCACTGGGTTTTTTTTTTTTTTTTTGTTGTTGTTTGTTTGTTTTTGGTATTGGGGATTGAATCCAGAGGCACTTTACACATGAACCATATCCCCAGCCCTTTTTTATATTTTATTTACAGACAGGGTCTTGCGGAGTTGCTTAGGGCCTCACTAAGTTGCTGAGGCTGGCTTTGAACTTGCAATCCTCCTTCTTCAACATTCTAAATTGCTGGGATTATAGGTGTGTGCCACTGTGCCCAGCAAGACACTGGTTTTTAACCAGGGAAGTGATATGGTCAAAGCAGTGCTTTAAGGAGAATTATTCAGCTATATGAATGGAGAGTCAGAACAATGAAAGATGGGAAGGTGATAGCCAGTTTAAGGTGCATTGTGAGAGTGTTAACATAAGGTTACAAGGTCTAGATCTGAGGTGATGAAAAACTTGCATAATAGAAATGAGCTAGTTGGAGGAGAAGAATGTGGATGGTGTCTCTGAAGGTTCTAGAATGGAAGACTAAGGAATGACTATGTCAAAAGTAAGAAGGCTAGAAGGGGGAATGTGGATGGGGAGGTCAGGCACAGGGTGGAGAATGGACGGGGAATAAACTCTGTTGTAGATGTGCCACTATGTGATGCAGCAGGTGGGAATCTTCAAATATCAGCTGGCTCAGGGTCAGAGAAGACGAGTTCAACAGAAGACTGAGATGGAAGCAACTTCCTAGGGGTGGCCACAGATGAGATTGATGCCATTTATTTATCAAAACAACAATACATTGGAAGCCCAGATGGTGCGTTGGCTCCTTGGAATGGCTGAATGACCTTGGTCTCAGTTCCTCACCAGTATGTTAGTGTTAATAACCATAGAAACTATGTTGACTGAGCGTAGAGTCTGCTATATGAGCTTTTTAACAATATGAGCTTTTTTGATCAATCATTGCAGGTTCTATCACTGCCTGGAAATGATATTGTTTCATGAGTTGCCTGGCCCTGAGTGTGCCTCAGTCTCCCATGGGTTCACCCAGACCTCTACCTACTGACATCCGTTTTCTTCCAACTAGATCACAGTAAATATAATTTGTGCATCACCTGCTTCACATATCCTTTTTTTTTTTTTTTTGGTACCCAGGATCAAATCCAAATCTCTTGACCACTGAGCCAAGTCCCCAGTCCTTTTTATTTTTTATTTCGACACAGGGGTTCACTAGGTTGCTTATAGCCTCGCTAAGTTGCTGAGGCTGACTTTGAACTCGCTATCCTCCTGCCTCAGCCTCCCAAGCTGTGGGGATTACAGGCGTGCACCACGATGCCCAGCTTCACATATCATTTTAACACTGATAATTTGCAGTCTCCGCATTCTCTCCACTGCCTACTGACCCCTGTCTTGGGGTGGAGACATAGGAATTCCTCCCACTCGGAAAAAATTTCTACCAAATTTATCTTTGAGTCCAGTTAAAATTTCCTAAGTATTTTATTCTTGAGCTCTCTATCTTAAAATCCTCAAAATGCAAGTCCTATCTTTTGTTTCTGCCCCAAAGTAGGACAATGGGTGCCCATTGTCCTTTTTACCATTAAGACAGAGCATCTATTTGCAGTCTTTTCTCACATTAGAATTTGAAACTAAGAGATAAGTTATTTGGACAGAAACATTTCCCCCTACTGCATAGCAATGGGCTGCTTTCCAAGCAGGGCCTAAGGGCACGTCTCCAAATGGCAGATGGCGAATAACTGGCTTTGTGTAAGTAACTCAACCTGATGACTACATCTAATAATTTCAGGCCTGATCCCAGAGACTCTGCCAGTACAGAGAGTGATCCCACTGCCATTTCCAATTATGAAGCATCATTGACAGTAAGTATGCTTTAATTTGAAAAATTATATTTGTGACTGTCTATGTATGTGTATGTTTAGGTGTGCTTGTCCCACCTGAGCTGGCATTTAGTTTTTGCTTGTTCATTAATATTGCTTTTAGTTGAATTATATCTTTATATGTATCCAGCCTCTGAGTCAAAACTATGTCTTTGGATGATAATTGGCACCTACTTATGGAAGGCATTAATATAATGTGTATATTGTTTTTTGAATAATTATTATATGAAAGATGCTGAAAGGACTTTCTTAAGCAATCCTGTGAGATATATATTATGAACCCCACACTACAAAGGAGGAAGTTAAGTAACACCCTTCATGCTGTACAGTTAGCAAAAGTGGGATGGAAATCTGAGTTTTCTTTTTTTTTTAAAAAGAGAGAGAGAGAGAGAGAGAGAATTTTAATATTTATTTTTTAGTTCTCAGCGGACACAACATCCTTGTTTGTATGAGGATCGAACCCGGGCCGCACGCATGCCAGGCGAGCACGCTACCACTTGAGCCACATCCCCAGCCCTGGAAATCTGAGTTTTTGAGAAAGATCTCTTATTTCTATCTTGACTCTCATGAATCTATACATATCTGTTAAATGACTGAATGAATGAGGGACTCTAAAACTTACACCTTCAACCTCAGTTGTTATACTGGATTAATTTGTAATCCAGTGTTATATTGGATTGATTTATAGCCCCAATAACAAACTTGGGGCATTGTATATCCAACACAAAGATGTGTAGGAGGTGAAAACTTACATAAAACTAAGAATTCTCTTCAAAAAATATAACCCTAAGGGAACAAAATCCACAAAGTTGCATAAATACACTGAGTGGGACCTATGGGTGAAGAATGCTCACCCTGCCGTCTGGTCATCTTCACAGCGACCACTGACCATCGTCATTCCTCAGATCTGAATCTAGACCCAAGCAGGCCACACTTGCCAAGGACTGGCCAAAAGAAATAGATCAGCTTGACTTTGGAGCTTTAATTTCACACATCCAGATTATGGTTTCAGGAAACTGAGACAAACTGGCAGGGAACTGGCTGTGAGCAAGGCCTGGTGCTGGGTCTCAGGGTTGAGTTCCAACCTCTCCACCCACAGCCTGGGTTCTGGAGGATGATCCTACAATATGTGGGGAGCATCATGCTATTTCCCTTCCCTGGGATCTTATGATGGTCCAGTAGACAGATAAACACACTCAACCCACGCACAATAATCTTTGATATTCCAAAGCTACAGAAGCGACCTATTGGTTGATATTTGGCTAGTGACGACTGTTCTCTGCTACTTAAATGTGTGCCAATATTTCTCTGTGCCTCATTTAAATGACTACAGGGAATGAGAGTCTGTTCATGTTTGGATCCCCCCCCACCTTTGTTTTAATAGCTACATCTTTTTTTTTAAACTCGTTTTTCCTTCTAACAAGTAAATTTTTCTTTCTATTACAGGTTATCTCTGGAGTTCACTGTCAAGTTCATTTTAATTCTTGCATTCCCTTATGAGATATTCATTCAAAATGAATTGCTATCCTGTCAGTTACATGGCTCGGCTCCTGGCTTGGGAATTGTATTTCTTTAATGGCTTTATTCCTCTAAACATATTCTTTTTAGAGGTCTCCATTATCCCCCAGTCCTTGGAGGGAACCACTGGCAATCACAGAATAGGACCCTTCACTGCTGGGAGGCCTGAGAAGCGAATCTGAAGTATTTTAAAACTAAAAGAGCTCCTGAACCGACGTGTGTCCTGGGCTGACTGCTGCTGGGATCCAGGCACCAAACACGACACAAAATGGCCACTATTCTTTCAGGTTGTTGGGGTGCCAAATGAGGCTTTCCTGCTCTTAAAAATGGACAGAAGAGGTGTGCAGCCACGGAATGAAATAAGGTACAATAATTTAAAATACTGTTCATTCAGAGAGAGATTAGGCTTTAATTAAATGGTGTCACTTAATACACCATCCAGCAGATATGTAACTGGCTTCTTGAGCAGAGGACACAGTTATATCTAAGCTTTACTGAAGTGATAATGATGCTAATTTAGCCCTGTGGGTACAGAAACAGCTTGGCTGCTGCCTCTGACACCTCAGTGCATGAGAAGTAAACTTTGATCAAGAAATCCCACAACTCTTGGTCATTTATTACTGAAATAAAATTACTCACCACTCAGACCAAACAAGAACTGCTTATATCAAACAGGTAAAATGCCTGGGATGTTGAGGAGTCGTAGTTTGTTTATTTCTACCAGTACAAAAAAAATTTTTTAAAAAATGAAGGGCTATCTTCAAAGCAGTTGTGAAATTACATTTCATTGAGCACGGAAAATGGCATTTATGTTAAAAATCTGATATAGATGCAAAATAGCACTCAACAGTTTGTTCAAAGAGGGCAGACAATTTTCTGGTGCAGTAACAGTTGTGTGTTTAACTCCTTTTTTTTACTCCTGTCAATGCTCGGTCATTTACAAGGACATTTTCATTTCAGGCTTGGCTCCTGTTTCCTCATTGCTCATTCCTGAAATGTGATACAATAAGGTCCTATTCTCAAGTCATTCTGCTTGATAATTCTGAACAAAGCCTGAAAGGAGTGGGGTGAAGTGGGAGGGAATTTAACTAAATCTAAAAGAAGAAAAAAAAAATACCTTCTAAGGTCTAATGCCCCAGACAGAGTAAGCAGGGATTAGATTAAATTCCTTTGGTAAATTCTGTGTTTTCGAAAATATACAGCATTGCACCTAGGGATGGAAAAACTTTCATTTCCCTGTTTGCATATGACCAGCAACATGTTTATTTTGGGAGAGAATGGAAACATTGATTATAGCAAAGGGCTGGCTGGGTTACCATGTCATAAAAACAGGCTGGCTCTATCATTGGGTGGGGAAACAGAACTGGCCGTCTCTGACTGTACAGGGTCCCTGGGGTCTAACTCCACCTTTACAGACTTTCCAATGGAGTATCACAGATTTATCACAGTATTTCAGAGATCCACCCCGCCCCCTTAGAACTCAGGGAGGGTGTTAGAGGGGCCTTACACTAGAACAGAATTATAATTGAGGACGTGGAATGACAGTAATGCTTTCCTGCTGTATATTGCTTCTGAAAACTCTAAAATCAGGATACGGTCGGCCCTCTCTATCCATGGGTTCCCCATCTGTGGATTCAACTAACCTCAGATTGAAAATATTGGGGAGGGGGAGTGGAACTGTGTTTGTATTAAATATGTACAGATTCTCTCCTTTGTCATTATTTCCTTAACAACCATTTGCATAACATATACATTGTATTAAGTATTGCAAGTAGTCTAAACATGATTTAAAGTATATAGGAGGATTCACACAGGCTATCTGCAAATACTACACAATTTTATATAAGGGACTCAAGCACTGAAATATATTGGCATTCATGGTGCTAGTAGGTCTTGTAATCAATCTCCTGTAGATACAGAGGGATGACTGTATTCTCCACAAACTTAAGAGAACTAGCAGCCCATGTTGGGGAAAGCAATCCTAAAATGGGCAAAGGCTGCCTCAGAGTTTGCCTGGGTCTTCACAGTGAAAGGACAAACCTCACACCAACACAACCACACATCATAATACAACTCTCAAGTGGTCACTGACATCATGAAGAAGCCATCAGACGCCTGTTCTCCTGGGGTTTCTTGTGTACACAGCAAACCACACTCACTGGACTGAAGGACAACCACAAAAAAGCTACTGTGCTGTGGACAATTAGAGCCTGGTCTTTGCTTCTCTGCAAAGCACTATTATAGACCAGGTCCCCGCTGACTTCCCATCTGCCAAACTCAGTGACCTCTTTTTAGTAGTTGCCCTTCTTGACCTTTCTGGGGCAATTCAAAGCAGCTAAATACCACTTTCTTGAATGTTCTCCTCCACTGACTATAGCATCTAGATTCTTCCTTTCTCTGACTGCTGGAATAATTGTTTTAGATTATGGATGTGCTGGAACTATGGCCTGTTTAAATCTCTCGTTGACTTCCAGTTCCTACAGAATAAAAAAAGAGCATGAGAAGAAGATTAACATTAAACAGGGATGAGAGGTGGGAGGGAAAGGGAGAGAGAAGGGAAATTGCATGGAAATGGAAGGAGACCCTCAGAGTTATACAAAAGTACATACAAGAGGAAGTGAGGGGAAAATAATACAAGGGGGACAAATGAATGTCAGTAGAGGGGGCAGAGAGAGAAAAGGGGAGGGGAGGGGAGGGGAGGGGGCATAGTAGAGGATAGGAAAGGCAGCAGAACACAACAGACACTAGTATGGCAATATGTAAATCAATGGATGTGTAACTGATGTAATTCTGCAATCTGTATATGGGGTAAAAATGGGAGCTCATAACCCACTTGAATCAAAGTGTGAAATATGATATATCAAGAACTATGTAATGTTTTGAACAGCCAACAATAAAAAATTAAAAAAAAAAAAAAAAGCAAACCTAACAGTATTGCATATGGAAGCCTTCAAAGAAGGTCTCAAAGGGCTGACTTGTCTTGCCTTATTCCCTGAAGTTTCCTCACTATTTTCTGTCCTCTTGTTTGCTTATCTGTTCTCTCTTTCTTCTTCGCTTAATGGGACCCAAATCATCTCTCAAAATCCAGATCCATAAACTTCCTCCAACCCCTTCCTGGTCCACTAGACTGGAAACTCCACACATTCAGAAACCCATCATTGGTACCTAACAGCAGGCACATGATATATTTATCTGCAGTGAGTTGTCCCCAATGTTGAGTGCGTCTGTCTTTCCTGTTCCCACTGAACTTTTTACATATCTTAAGAATCATAATTTTTAATTTGTGCTTTGATTATCTGAAGGAAACCTTCTAGAATTATTGTCAACCAAAAGTGAGTTTTTCCAGGCTATGTGCTTTGCACATAGTAGACATTCAAGGTGTTCTCTGGTTAAGGGAAGAGACTGCAGGAAGCAAAGTGGTCAGGTGAGCACAGAGACATGAATTCCCTCAGAACTCCTGTGATCTCCCACTTTCTGGGGGTGGCATTTCTATAACTTCATTAGCTCCAGGCAGAGGTCTTGAATCCTGTTTCCTGGATTTTTGCAATGACCCAGCAATCACCACGCAGGCAAGGACTGATTTGGCATGTCACCCACAGCCTAAATCACAGCCTCCCTGGGGCACGCCGGAGCCTAATACACACAGGATAAAGAAGCCTGTTTGAATCTAATCAAAGGACTGCTTCATAAGGCTTAATTTCCCCAGATTCTCTGCATTCTCCTGCCTCCTCCCTTAGACACCCACCAGGAAATAACAGCAGCCACACAAGCCTGCAAGATAAACCCACTGGGATTACAGCCATTCCCCATAATTGAGCAAGCCGCCTAGCGAAATGCCCATACATTTTGCATTAAACACAGTGTATCAAATTAAAAATAAAACTCAAGTTGTTTGGTTAATGGTTTTCCCAGGCCTGAGGTTGAGAGCAGACCACTGATCCATCTCTTCAAGAATGTCAGCTGGTTTCGCTCTTTGCCGCAGACACTGTGTAGCTATTATGTGGCACACGAAGCACTTTCATTCATTCTTAAACCTAATGTCCAATTAACTGAGAAAGGGGATTCATTAAATAATTTAAACTGGAACCAAATTAAAGGACCGTTTCCTCAGTTGTATTTGCAAAGAAGTTCAATTTGACTGAAAGAAGTAATCATTTTAAGCCCATGTTGGTCTGTGACACTCTCTAATGGAAATCATTTTAAATCAGCTCCATTGATATGGTCTTTCATAAGTAACTTGGGAAAATCTAGCCCGTGGCAACCATATACATTTTCTCCTTGATAATGTGTTTAAAACTTAATTTTTAAAAAAATTGTGTGGGAGAGTTTGGTCATAATTATATGTGCAGCTTTTGCTTGAAAGGACCTGTTAGATGAGTCACACTCATTGCTGAAATCCTAAGAAAAAAAACCTTGGTTCCATCTGGAAAACCGGTCATTCAGAGACATCATTCATGTCAGTTTATTCTTAGATGAGCTGGAAATAGAATTCAGAGTGTTTGACTCCTATGCCTGTGCATTTCCACCTCACCTGCTTAATTTTGTGCTACAAGCTGGAGCTGAGCCATAGGGAAAAAAATTTAGGGGGTCTCAGTCAATTTGCTGGGTATTTCCAGAATGTATTATTGCATTCAGGAATGCAAGAGGAGCAAATTAATCTCCTGTGCCTGAAAGTGGGCCTAAGTTTGCATGCAGTTCCTAATACCAATTGAAGATTAGAAAAGCTTATAGAAAACCTGCAAGTCTTTCTCTCAAGTCCAGGGCTCAAACCAGACCACCAGGGGTCCCAGAACAGGTTCTACCCTTACACATTCCACAATGCCCTTTTCCAAACATGGTCCAAAGGCAATTAATTACTCAGATGACCCAAGACCCAAGTTTATCCCCATAACCATCTACAAAACTCCCTGGGTCCCAGGAGCTGTTCCTACAGGCAATCCTCTTCTAAGTACATTTCCCTAAACAGATTTTCTGGACTGTGTCTTTTCCTTTCTTTGGTCCACGTAATGATAATAATACCAATAATAGTTCTCATTATTATTTACATCGAAACACTTATCTCCAGTTGGCCTCTTGGTACCAAGCAGTTAGCACAGCTCTCCTCTCCCTCGGGGCAGGTCAGCCTTGGGGCAGCACAGCCCACCCTCCCCAGCAGGCTCCCTGCTACCGCAGCTGGTTTCCAGCTGCTCTTCTTAACGGGTCACCAGTAGCTTTGGCAGCTGTTCCTAGTAGGGAACTCCCATCAATAGCAGCACCTCCCACCTTTCCTGTGCCCTGCCCCAGTTTATCACCAGGAAACTTCCAAGGGCTCCAATCAGTGGCTTCTCTCACCTCCCCTCACAGGTCTGTAATTTCCCAGTAGCTTAAAAGCTTTGTTCACATTTTCCATACCTCTTGCAGAGAAAGGCTCCTCAAAAGATCTACTCAGAGTCTTCCCGAAGTAGCTACAGAGCTCTATTACTCCTTTAACAAACATTAAGTGGGAAAAAATGACATTTTCAAATAGGTCTTTGTAAAGCCCCAAATTCTTCTTGTGTTTGTTTGCCCTCATTTTCACTTATGAAAGACATAAGGAAACTTAATCTCTTCTTGCATTTGTACCCCCAAACCATCCATGATTCTCCACTCTCTTCAGATAATTTGGATTCCTTAACCTAAGGTATAATGCCATGTGCAATAAGACTACCAAAGGTACCATGATACTGTGTGGAAAGCATTAGATCTGGATACATAGGGTTTAGTTCATATCTCTAATTCTACCATTACCCAGCTGTTCCACCTCAAGAAAGCAAACAAGCTTTCTCATTTCAGTTTTATAAAATCAATTCATCCATTTAAAATATATTTATTGGTGAACAAGTAGACATGGTTCTTATTACTCTGGATCTCACCCTCTGGGTTATAGTGGGACAGAGAATAAGGAGCTCAGCCTTACTGCCAGCCAATGAGTGGAGGGCAGTCAGAAGGGAGGTGCAGAGTGGGAGCTGAAAGACTTCCCAGTGACTGGAGGATGGAGGTACAATGGTAGAATGGTCTCCAATGGTCCCCAGGGAGTAAAACAAAAGGGAGGTCATGAAGGTCCTTGAAGTTCATTCAAAAATTTGGATTTTATTCTAAGGAAAATGAAGGACAATCACAAGACTTTAATCAGGAAGCGTGTAAGCCAATCTGCATCCTACTGTGAACACTCTGGCTGCTAGGTGGAGAATGAATTGGCTGAGGAGAGGTCGGGAGGGCCAAGACCAGAGGCAAGGAGACCAGCTGGTGGAAGGTGGTCACAGTGTATGAGCAACAGTGTGGCAGGACCAACGCAATGCAGCCAGGGTCCAGGAGACTGGGTGGACTCCAGAGATGTCTACAGGTTGGAATCAACAGGGCTGAAGTTAGCTGAAGGGCAGAGTAGGAGGAGTCAAGAATCATGCAGGATCAGGCTTGGGCAACAGAATGGAGAGCAATACCCTTTACCAAGGCAGACGCACAAGCTGTGAGGGGAACTGGTGCAGGATGAGACAGAAGGAAGTGATGAGTGCAGCCTGAACATTTTGAGTCTGATGTGCTCACAGGACGAACTAAACCAATAGAGTTCTTTTAAGAATTAAATGAGATAACGTGCAACTTTCTGGGCACCATGTGGTAACCACTAAAGTCTGATTTCCTTTTCTATTTCTCAAACCATTGTACTTATCTGGAATGCCTGCCTTCTCATTTTCACAAGCTCAAATCCAACCCATATTGCAAAGTTCCTCTCAAAAGTCACCTTCTCAGGGCTGGGAGTGTAGCCTAGTGGTAAAGTGCATGCTTAGCATATGTGAGGCCCTGGCTTCAATCTCAAGCACCAAAAACCAAAACAAAACAAAACAAAAAACCCCAAAAGTCACCATCTCCTCCCAGGCTTTTCTGATCTTTCCATGGAAGCTTTCTATACTCAAACCTCCCAGATCATATCCCCTGTCTTGGATTGCAGGTATTTATATCTGTGTCCCATTGCTCCTGGAGCTGTGGATGTTTCATGAATGACAGGACTCATGCCTGATTGACTCCAACTCTCACCTTAGTGCTTAGTGATAAATAGCAACTAACTGTGTAATAATAAACAATAATTGTTATTTGTGTATCAGTATACACAATATATAATTTACAATAAGATACAATAACATTGATTGTTGATGAATTATCCAGGAAGTCAATACATTCATTACTAAATGAATGAGCAAATTTTTCCAGACCATTTCTCTCCTGAAGTCTGCAAAGGGGGGAAGGGAAAAAGAATAGGTTTCAGAGTGAAACTGACTTGAGTATCTAGATCTTTCAATTCTTAATTGTGTGACTTTAAATAAGTGAGTTAATATCTCTGAAACTCTCTTTATCTGGGAAATGTAATAAAAATACATGACAAATAATCATGAGAATAGATGACCCATGATAAGTGTCTGGGGTAGTATCTGGCCCTTGATCCATGCATTCTGGCCCCTTTCTGTTCTCACTATTACCATTCTCTAAGCATCAGGGAGGAATGGAGAACCAGATCCCAGCAATAAGAACAAAATGTTTGCCTATTAAAATTTTTTTCCAGATATATCCATTTGGCTTTCTCAATTGTAATGCAAATTTCTGGTATGTCTGCTGTTGTTATTAGAGCTGTGATATTTCATCCTCTGGTCCGTTTCGTTTCCCATTATATTGGATGCCTGGCTTCCCACAGCTTTGTTGTCTGCAAATCTGTAGGATGCTCACAAACAGTAAACAAGGCCCTTGCTTTGATCAGATTGTAACAGAAATCATTGGTAAAAAGCTAAAGTGCCTATTGTCTAAAGAATCTTATGAGGAATAGAAGATAATGAAGTAGAAAACAGCAAAAAATATTGACTGAACAAAATCACAAAAGTCAAAATGCCACCCTGTCTAATCACGACTTAAAAGAAACAGCAACATATGTAAAATTAGATGTTTAAAGAGACAAAGACTAGCGATGGGGAGCGATTTGAAAACATCTGCATTGGAGGATGAAAGAGTTCGGATTCTTGTCATTAATATCCAATTTGGCTTTACATTTCTCAGGATCAATCACATAATTAAAAACATGTGGGAACTGATGATTGCATAAAGCATTGGTTTATATTATATTACATTAAGAAGTGTTGGAAAAACAAAGCTCAAAATAAAAATGGGGGGGGCGGTGGCTGAGGTTGTGGCTCAGCGGTAGAGCTCTTGCCTAGCACATGCGAGGCCCTGGGTTAGATCCTCAGCACCACATTAAAATAAAGGTATTGTGTCCAACTACAACTAAAAAATAAATATTAAAATAAATAAATGAAAATAGGAATTATGGTCATGAAAGAAAAGCAGAGACATTTTCATTTATGAGTTTTCCTTGCCAATGCACTGAAAATATAGGATGTGTTTGGTTTTTTCAGGTAAAACATCCTTGAGATTGAGAAGAAAGTTACTTTTAGTATTTTCTGACTCTTCCCTGGGTAGCAATCAAACTATAGGGGTTTGGAACCAGGCAGCTCCCTTCCCCAGTGGACCATCCTCCATCTATATTTGCTTTTGTCAAAACAGATGTGACCCCAAACCAGAAGGCAAGAAGGTCAGAGGCATTATTACAAGTGAGTGGACAGGAGTTTCGCATACTGAGCTTTGAACCTCAGCTTTGCCCACGCTGTACAAACTGGAAACAAACAAACAAACAAAAAAAAACTTGCTCTGTTCTCCTTGAGCATGTTACAGAAGCTAATATGTGGCCCAGATTCCTCTGATGGTAGCTTTCATAGCTGGAGTTTAATGTTAGTTTTGCTGAAACAATCAGGCAACCCTGAATGAGGATAATAGACTTAGAATCTGGCTTCTGCCCCAGGCCACTCCAATTCTAGCTTCATTTCTCTGAGGTCCCAGTATACCCAGTGACTGAGCCCACGTGGGCCATGGCCCTTTGCTTTCTATTTTCTGCAGATCCACAGTTTTCATACTGCTACTTTCTTCTAAGGCAACATTAGAATAATATTTCAATGAAATAATTCCCAACAGCTTTCTCTCCTAGTCAATGTTTTTCTTGGAGTTTTCATGGTCTCAGAAAGCAAAATCTATATCTTTCTCACCCACCACATAATATCATCAATGCTGCTTTTATTAATATAGCTTAAAACCTCACACTATGTCTAGGGTTCTTTCACAAACTAGTAGGAAGGGTATCTGAGTGCTAGGGTTTTTAAAAAAATTTAATTTGTCCTTTTTAGTTATACATGACAATAGAATGTACTTTGACATATTCTATATGCGTGGAGTACAACTTCCCATTCTTCTGGTTGTACGTGATGTGGAATTACATTGGCTGTGTATTCATATATGAACACAGGAAAGTAATGTCTGATTCACTCCATTATCTTCCCTATTCCCATTCCCCCTCCCTTCGCTTCATTCCCTTTTGTCTTTTCCAAAGTACTTCTATTCTTCCCTAGCCCCACCTCTTATTGTGAGTAGCATCCACATATCAGAGAGAACATTGGGCCTTTGGATTTGGGGGATTAGCTTATTTCACTCAGCATGATAGTCTCTGGTTCCACCCATTTGCCATCAAATTCCATAATTTCATTTCTCTTTATGGCTGAGTAATACTCTATTGTGTATATATACCACATTTTCTTTATCCATTCATCCATTCAATAATTTACAGTTTAGCTATTGTGAATTGAGCTGCTATAAACACGGATGTGCCTGTGTCACTGTAGTCTGCTGATTTTAAGTCCCTTGGGTATAGACTGAGGAGTGGGATAACTGGGTCAAATGGTGGTTCCATTCCAAGTTTTCTGAGGAATCTCCATACTGCTTTCCAGAGTGGTTGCACCAATTTGTAGTCCTACCAGCAATGTATGAGTGTGCCTTTTCCCCCCACATCCTCACCAATGTTTATTGTTACTCGTATTCCTGATAATTGCCATTCTGACAGGAGTGAGGTGGAATCTCGTTGTAGTTTTAATTTTCATTTCTCAAATTGCTAAAAATGTTGAACATTTTTTTCATGTATTTGTTGACTGATCATATTTCTTCTTCTGTGAAGTACCTGTTCAATTCCTTTGCCCATTTATTGATTGGATTATTTGGGTTTTCTTGGTGTTAAGCTTTTTGAGTTCTTTATGTATCCTGGAGATTAATGCTCTGAGGTACAGTGGCAAAGATTTTTCTCCCATTCCCTAGCTGGGTGCTAGGGTCTGAGTATCTGTTCCTTCGCAAACTCACATTGAAATGTAATTGTCACTGTCGCAGTACTAAGAGGTGGGGCCTTTAAGAGATGATTAGGCCATGAGGGCTGTGCCTCATGGATGGTTTGACACCGTTCTACAGGAGTAAGTTCATTATCGTGGAGCTGGGTTCTATATAAAAGGATAAGTTTGGCCCCTTTAGCCTGTCTTGCCATCTCTTTGCCCTTCTGCCACATGTTGACTCAGTAAGAAGGCCCTCAGATGCCAGCATCTTGATCTTGGACATCCCCATATCCAGAACTATGAGGAAACAAATTTTGTTCTTATTGAATTACCCATTCTCAGGTATTGTGTTATAGCAGCACAAAACAAACTAAGGCACTGAGCTTCTGCTGGTGATCACTGCTCTGCTATGTTCTCAGTGGGTAGCAAAGATGGTTTAGGGAACTGTTGGGGTTAGAGCAGCTTCTCTCATCTGTTTTCCTTTTGGGGTTCTGAATAAAGAAGCTAGGGAATCAGCTGATCTTAGGCTCTGCCCAGACCACAACTCACAGTAGCAAAAGATTCACCAGAACCTTCAGATTTGAGGCTCACTAGTACTTTGTCGGCAAAGGAGGAGTGAGCTAAGCAGGTGAGCAATCCCACCTTGGACATTGTCATTTCAGGAGACCAAGATGAACTTTAAGTCTCCTGGGTATAGACTGAAGAATGGGATACCTCTTGAACAATCGATCCTATTGATGATTTAATTTTGAATCTAATGACAGGGTATCAGTTTTCAGACATCTTTAAACTCAGCTAGAAAACAAGGATTACAGTCTTCTCAACAAAAAGGAACCACCGACTTGGAAAGGTCCCCTGGAGAACACACAGCTCAAATTGTCTTAACCATCTTACTAGATAGTTAAGTGTCTACCCTGTGTTTTGAAATTGAGAGAACAGGAGTTTTTGCAGGTACCCACTACCATCAAAGTCCTTTATGCAACAACTTTTTACTGAGTGCCTCTTATGAGCTCAAGAAGTGGCAAATAAACAAACTTGCCTAAAATTCTTTGTAAGTGAACTTTAGCCCCTTGCTATCTGGTCAACATTAGAATAGAATTTCTATATTGAAAAAAAAAATCTTAGAAACTGATTTCAAATCCTTCTTTTTAGGGGTAAGGAAATAGAATTTGGAACCCCCCTGAGGTGACTCTCCCATGTTACAAAAATGGAAGTGACAGAGATCCGACTGAAGCCCAGATTCCCTGACTTTCTGTCCTGTGCTCTTTTCCTGCTACATGAGCCTTCCTGCAGGGCACACCAGCATGCAGAGGGCTAAATTGTCATAGAGACACATGCTGAAGCCTCCAAACATTATTTTCCAACCAATCAACAAGCATTTATGAAGAATCCACTTAGGATTACATTATATCATTGATGGGGCCCCCAGCACATCTGTCTCTGTAAACCCCTTCCTTCATAAAAAGTAATTAAAATTGTATTTAACAACTGCTTGGGTATAAAGATGAATCCATTAATATTATATGTGAAAGCATTTTGTTTGGTCTAAAATTTCAACTTTTCTTCTTCTGATTTTAAAATAAATAAAAATCTTTCTCATAGGTCCCTAAAAGTCTATAGGTCCTGTGCAGCATGCCTCCCATGCTAATGGATAGGCCAGTCCTGCACCCCCTCAGCACAAGTCATGCCTGTGGTCCTGGAAATGTGAATGAGAAGTGTGAAGACAGTCTTCCCAACACCAGGTGCATAGGCTGGAGAGAGTGTTCTCTGAGTGTTCTCTTCTTTAGATTTGGTTAAGACTGGCATTTACCAAAATAAAAACTGAGCTAGTCGCAGACCATTTCTCCACCAATGTCTCCCTATTTACATCTGCAAACATTTTGGCAGAGTCGTGCCTGTAAATCCTCCCGACCTCTTTTGCCCAACCTTTTCTGTCAAGCCAGCCATTCCAGGGGCTGAGATAATAAGCCCATCTTCAGCAAGGTAGTATCTTCTCTTATTCCATCATCAGTTTAATGATTGGTGCCATCTTTCTTAATAAAAAGCGGTTGCTAGAAGCTATCTCCACTAAATACTCTTGACATCACTTCCTTTAATAGAGCTTACAAGTTATAAAATATTTAAGCAGCAAGGTGTGACAGAGCATTTGTTACTCTGGACATTCATTCAGCTCTGTCTCCTGGTGTGAGACAAGATGCTGAGGGCCAGTCCATTCCCTGCTTCTAGGAGCATGAGTGCAGATGCTAAATGCTGCCTCACTGGGGAAATGATTTTTATTACCAATGTTGGTCTTTAAAAATAATTACTAGATGGAAAAAGCATTCAACACAGATGATGAGCATGAAAATAAACTAACCCCTGACAGGGCTGAGTTGCTGGCTGTCTATCCTCTGATTTTTCTGCAAAGTTGTAGTCTCTACATCAGCAATTAATTGAGCAGGCCTTCATACTCTTTTTTTAAAAAAAAGCTGTTAACACTACCTATTCCCACTTTTCAATGGAGAAAGAAATAAATGATCACTGATCACAAGAATTGGAGAAGATCTAAATAGAAGTCCAAAAGCAAAAAAGAAAAATAAAAAAAAGAAGTCCAAAAGCTAACTATGTAGTCTCTCTCTCTCTCTCTCTCTCTCTCTCTCTCTCACACACACACACACACACACACACACACACACACACAAACACCAAACTTTTAATAGAAGGAAGATGATTTAATACTAGAAGAATAGCAATAAAAAGTCATAACCATCCAAAGCAAAACTCATTCTGCCCTGATAAGGATGCATTCTTTCTCAAAATTTTTAAGAGTTCTAATCATCCATAGGGTCACATGCCCAGTAGGAGCTTTTCCAAATAATTAAGCCATTTGAATAGAATACCTGAATTATGCTTTAGTCAGCTCTCCTAATGTGTTAATTTATGAATACCAAATTTCAGCAAGTCTTGATAATTCATCTTATAGAGTACTAGACAGTGCGTTAGTTGTGGGTAAAAATGAAAATCTATAAAATTATGTATCATTTGCATATATGAACCAAAGGAGAGACCTTTACTTTGGAATTGTTTCTCACCTCATCCTTAAAAGCTACCAGGGGGCTATACTTAGAGGAACATGGCTATGTTGAGGGGCATTTTTTACTCTGGACCATTCATTCAGCTCTGTCTCCTGAGACACATGAGACACATGAGACACATTCCTTGCTCAAAAGAGAAAATGTACCTGCAAAAAACTATTCCTCTTATAAAATGCATAGTAGGTGCTTAAGAACACATATACATTTGACCATAATAGTTCTTACCACTCTCTATGAGCCCCTTTCTCCTTTGTAGGAAGGTAAATCATTACCTTTCTTAGACACATGTTTCCCTTGACATGTTGAGTCTAAGAATCTGAATTCTTTGCTCTTTTTTATTTTATTTTTACTTTTTTTTTTTTTTGGCAGTGCTGAGGATCAAATTCAGGGGCTCCTGTATACCAGGCAAGCACTCTACCACTGATCTGCACCCCCAGCCCTCCCTTGCTTTTTCAAAGTGTCTCTCAGAAACACCCACAACTCTTTTGTAGGTCAGATAAAATTAATTTTTTTAAAATATGAGTGGTTGAAGGCTCTGAGAAATCAGACCAAAAATGGAAAATGTGGAGTAGAGTGTGAGTATGTAATTAGGTGGTAGCTCATGTCCTGACAGATGATTCTAGAGAAAAAAATCAAACAAAGCCTGCCATATGTTCAGCTTTCTATAAACCACTACAGACAGAGATCTTTATGGAATATTCTATAGCATATGTCTAGTCAGTATGTTTGTTCCACCCTATTTGTTGCCAAGTTCCAAATGCTTAAAATAATTAACCTTTGCCACTTCTTTGGAAGGCTTTGCAATACATTCTAAAAGGAATGCTTTATTCTGCCATCCTTAGAGGCTGCACTCCACCAAAATCCATCAATGAAATAGGTTTATTCTCCTCTGAAATTCAATCCCTGAATATATGTTAAGAAATCTCTTTTCCAGAATGATATTCATATGGTTGTACAAACAAGTGCCAAATGCTAGCTTTTCAACCATTAAGAAATGCACAGAAGAAATAATATTAATGAAACAAGCATTTAGCTTAGTGTTATGTTGCTATTTTGTAAGAGTATGTTTGTAAATTCATTGTTTTACTGAACATTGATTAAATACCTACTGCATGTAGATACAGATATACAAATATAAATATAAATGAGACACATTCCTTGCTCAAAAGAGGAAATGTACCTGCAAAAAACTATTCCTCTTATAAAAAGAAAGACATGGGGACATAGTGGGTTTGTACTGTGTCAGCTCAGCTAAGCTGCATATGTGCTTCTGAAAATTTTCTTCTCTGCACAGTTCTAGATTAATATGAACCTCAAGAACTATTTTATGAGAAACTTAAAGGCAGAAGTGAAATAGCCATATTCAGCTATTTCAGAGGGTTATTTACACCAGAGGGTTGAAGCATGTCGAGGGGTGTGTGGTAAATCATAAATCTGGTTGCTTATCTGCTGGCTCTCCTGGTGATGGTGATGGTGGGTACATCAGGTCCACATCGACTCCAGCTCCAACTGGATCCTCCTTCAACTCCTCTGACTCCTGGGCCTGGCACATATCAGGAATCATGACAAAGTGCATCAGCTTCTCTTATGCAACACTTACATCATCAAAGTTTCAAGGGTAGAGATGCAAAAAGACAATTCAGGTTCCCATTCATCTTTATAAGCTCCATTCAGATCCAAATATGTCCTTCTTTCCTATCTTCCCTTCCCAATTGCTTTCCCTAAAGGCAGACACAACAACCTCCTATAGGCTGCCTAACCATGTAACTTGCTCCCACAATTGTGTAAAGTCAAATTCTGATCATAAATCATAAATATTTTAGTGTTTTTTCCAGGGAGTATCAAGAAATATTTCTTAGCTAAGTGATATTTAAATAAGTTGAAGTTCTTCAAAGATGAACAGAGTTCCCTCATACAGGAAGCAGGAGAGAGATCTTGCAGGCATAAGGAACAACATATACAAAGTCTTGAAGACATGCAAGAGCATCATGTATGAGGATACAGTGAGCATCAAGTTGTTTAAAGAGGGTCCTGGGAGGTGAAACTAAAAAGAGAGTCTTACAGACTGCACTGACCATGCTAAGTCTGAATGAAACCTAGTAGAAAATCAGGAGCCAAAGAAAGATTTTAAGCAGATGCTTCATAGATGTATGTGTGTGCACATGTGCTCACACGCACGTACGTTACTGTGTGCACACCTGTGCATGTGTAAATAATCCGATTAGTATTCCAAAGATAACTCTGGGCAGCTGTGTGAAGGATGGATTAGAAAAGATAGGACAATCCCAGAGCCAGAGAATTTGGCTAGGTGCCTAATACAATATCAATCAGCAAAAGATAAAGGATGTTGGAAGTTGGGAAGAATCACCTGTCCTGTAGAGTCGATAACTTCACTTTGTATACACAATTATATGAGACATAAATTCAATCACCACACAGATATGCAGGATCATCCTTTAAAACTTCCCTTCACTTAGAGTTAAATCACACTGACTCAGAGTACCAATCAGCAACCCTTAAGGAAAAAATCAAGAAAACTAACTCTAACTGGCCTAAACTACAAAGGAATTTAATGCAAAGTTCAGAGATTCAAAAGACTTCAGGATTACTTTGAGTGTTAGGCTTAATCATGGTACCAAAATATTGGGACTTTTAAAAATTTCTCTGTTTTACTTTCTAATAAAATTTTAGAACACATACAGCAGCAACAACAAAAACTATAAACAGATGTATTAGTTTATTCATGCTGCTATAACAAAATACCTTAGACTGGATAATTTGTAAACAATATAAATTTATTTCTCTCAGTTCTGAATGCTAAAAAGTCCAAGATCAAGGCACCAGCAGACTCAGTGACTGGTAAGAGTTGCTCTTGCTACTGTGTCTACACATGGGATGAGTGTTGTGTCCTCACATGGCAGAAGGAGCAAAAGGGCAAAAGAGACAAAGGGAAGAACACATTCTTCCAACCCTTTCACCAATCCCATTCATAAGGGTTCCATCCCTATGGCTTAATCACCTCCCAGTGACCTTGTCTCTCAATGCCATCATCTTGGGGTATAAGTACCAGGATGTGAATTTTGAAGGGACACATACATTCAAACCTTGTCAACAGATAATATGTGTTAAGAACTTAATTTGGACGAAGATCTGTTGAATGTACTTTAAAAGCAAAGTGCTCCTAGCAACATTTGGAACCACACAATTCCTTTCATTGCAGTAGGCAATGAAAGCATCTCTACCACCAAACATGACTCACCCCAAGCTGATTACTATAGCACTGACAATAAGACTATATTCACTAATCGAATCTCATTCTGAGTCTGGGACTTGTTTCAATGATATCTGACAAAATAATCTAGAATTCCATTAGAATTAACCAGTGCAAACTAAGAAGTCAACAGACAATATCCATCATGTTCCATTTTAGTACTGGCCCAGGGTCTGAGTTCTAGATCTGTACTCTTCCCCCTTGTATTCTGCTAGCAGCAGCTGTTACCTTCATGAAAGTGGCTATTTAATCTCATATATCAGTACTAAGGGAACAGAATACAGAGTCTCCTCTTCTTACCTCTAAAATTTCCCTATTCTCCCTCTGTATTTTAAGCACACATTTTTATGTCCTAGATCACTAAAGATATGGCTCTTGTCATATTATTTCATATGACCTAAAGCCAATACATAGTAAACATTAACCAATGCTTTCTAACCTAAATTGGAATCATGGGATCTAAAACCATAATTACCTGATACTATAATGCTGACATTTATCCATTTTTTTGATAAATTTCTGTCCATTTTTGCTTCCCAAATTTTGGAGTTTTGATATTTGGCATATGCACATTTATGATCACCATGCTTTCCTTATGGCCTGACCCTTTTCTCATTTTTACATATTTTTCTGGTATTAATGCAGTCCCTTCTGCCTTCTTATATTTCCTAGTGTACTCATTTTCTCGTCATTTACCCTCAACCTCCCCTCTTTTTATTTTTAAGGTGTAACCTTCATAGATAGCATATCACTGGGTCTTGCTCTGCAAAATCTCTATTGAAACCTCTGCCTTTAAATGGAAATGTTTAATTCATTAATATTTAACACATCTATTCATGTTTGGATTTAGGTTTACCATTTTATTATGTTTCCTGTTTGCCCCTTCTGTTTTCTGTTCTTTTGCTCTCTCTTTTCTGATTTCTTTTTATTTACTTTAATATACTTTAGGATTCTACTTGAATTAATGTACCAATGTTCTAGATATCCCTCTTTGCTTTATTTGTTAATGTTTGCTGCAGTGATGAGACATACTTATCTTTCAGACTATAAGGCTATGACTACCACCAAACACAGGCAGTGGGCAATGAAATTATCTCTTTCAACAACCACCAAACATGACTCACCCCAAGCTGATTGCTATGGTATTATACCATTTTGCATAAAATGCAGATACCTTACAACTGTGTAGTTATGCTTATCCCACTACTCTTCAATCTCTTTTGTTTATTCTATATTTTATTCCTTTATTTTATAATTAGAACATGAATCCCACCTTCATATATTATAAATCCTACTGGAAATGTAATAAATTTTGCTTTAAATAGTTCTATTTTTTAATTAAGCAGAAAACAGTCTTTAAAATCTATCCATATTTCTACTATTTTAAGTATTCTCCATGCCTTCCTGAAGATTCAAATTTCCTTCCAGTATAACTTCCCTTTTTAAAAAAAGATTTTTTTTTAACCATTGATTGATTGATTGATATGTGGTGCTGAGGATGGAACCCAGTACCTCACGCATGCTAGGCAAGCACTTTACCACTGCGCTACAACCCCAGCCCCATAACTTCCTTTTATCTAGAAGAACTTTAGAATTTCTTACAATGCAAAATTACTCATGATAAAATTTTCTAGTTTCTTTTATTGAAAATATCTTCAGTTTACATTCATTCTTTTTTAAAGAGTATTTTCACCAAATGTAAAGTTATGAGTTGGTAAGTTTTTCTTTTCTTTTTTTCTTTAAGCATGCTAAAGATGTTGTTTGTTGTTTTCTGACTTGTATTGTTTTTAGAGAGAGCTCTTTAGTTATGGAAATCAATGTTTCTCTTTTGTAATGTGTCAGTTTACCCTGGCTGCTGTTAAGATTTCCTGCTTATATTTGGATTTCAACTATTTGACTAAGATTCATCTAAGCTTAATTTTCTTGCTCTATATCCTGTTTGGGATCACTGGGTTTCTTGAATCTGCAAATTATGTCTTTCACCAATTTTGAGGACTTTTTGGCTAATCTTCAATCAGGATTTCTTTCCCTTTTTCTTTTTTTTTTCTTTCTGGGACTTCAATTACACATATATTAAATCCTTCGTTATTATGCATATTCTTGAAACTTTGTTCATTCTTTTGGTCTTTTTTCCCTACCTTCAAGTTCATTAACTTTTCATTACTCTACTATTAAGCCACCCAACACATTTTTTTATTTGTTTTAGATATTGTAATATTCAGTTCTAAGATTTTCATTTAATTTTTTTCCTATTTCTTTGCTGAGTTTTCTGATCTCCTTTCTTAGAAACCTTGTTTTCACAGCCTCATTGGGCAAAACTAATACAACTTTTTGTCTGAGAATGACAATGTGTAGCTCATCTTGGGTGAGTTTCCATTTATTTTGTCTTTTTCTTTGAGGCTGGGTTATACTTTGCACATCACACAATTTTACATTATCTTCTGAAAATACTGTATTACAGAGACTTTGAATATTTTGGTAAAATTTATCCTTATATTCCCGATGCTATTTTGATTGGAATTCTTTCTTTAATTTCATTTTAAGATATTTCATTAAAGGTATATAAAACAGAATCAATTGTATATTAAGTTCAAATACTTAAACTTCCTAAACTCTTTTATTAGTTCTAGCAGTTGTTTAGTAGATTTGTGGATGTTCTATCAATAGGATTATGGCTGACTGTGAAAAAAGACAGCTTTACTTTTTCCTTTCCAACTCATTTGTCTTTAATTTTCTTTTTAATTTCACCAACAAGAACCTACTGTATTACCCAAAGGACTTAAAATCAGCATACTATAGTGACACCACCACATCAAAGTTTATAGCAGCTCAATCCACAATAGTTAAATTGTGCAACCAACCTAGATGCCCTTTAATAGATGAATGTGGTGTATACACACAATTGAACATTACTCAGCATTAAAAAAGAATAAAATTATAGCATTTGCAGGTAAATGGATGGAGTTGGAGAATATCATGCTAAGTGAAGTAATCCCCCCAAAACAAAAAAACAAAGGCCAAACGAATGTTCTCTCTGATAAGTGGATGCTGATCCATAAAGTGGGGAGGAGTCATGGAGGAATTTTGGAGGACAAAGGGAAGGGGGGAGGGTAGGGGACATAGGGGTAGATAAGATGGTGGAATGAGACAGACATCATTACCTTAAGTACATGTATGATTGCACAAATGGTGTGATTCTGCATTGTATACAACCAGAGAAATGAAAAGTTGTGCTTTATTTGTGTACAATGAAACGAAATGCATTCTGCTCTCATGTATAACTAATTAGAAAAAAAAATTTGAAAAGAACCTATTGTATGATTTTGAACAGAAGTGGTAACAGTGCACATCTTTGTCTCATTCTTGACCTGCGGGAAAGAACTCATTCATTCATTATTTAGTATAATTGTTAATTGTATTTTATATATATATGTATTATATATATATATACCCTTTGTCAAATTGAGAAAGTTAGGGTCCTATGACTAAAAAAAAATAAAAATAAATCAATGGCAAAAAAAGAAAAGAAAATGGCCACACACAGAAAAAAGAAATAAAAAAAAAATAAAAAATAAACTTTCTTTTTTTTTTAATGTGGTGTTGAGTATCAAACCCAATGCTTCACATACGCTAGGTGAGCATTCTACCACTGACCCACAACCCCAACCCCTAGAATCTTTTTTAGAGCAATAAGCTTCCCCAGGAAGGGACCAAGGGACCAAAGCCAAGTGGGGCCCTAAGGATTTCAGAATATCATCTTTGGCAGGAGTTGACAGAGATACTGGCCACTGATGAGAGGTAAAATCAGCTGGTCCAAGGCACAATTCCCTTTCTCTCTTCTACACCTGAGCAGGAGTGAGCTGTCAGCCTCTAGTGCTGCTAGGCTGGTGGCACTTCCTAGTGGCTCCAGAAAAAGATGAATGGGTGGCATAGAAGAGTCAGTCATCAGAGAAGGGGGCTGGATTGTTGGGATGGGTAGTCCTTGATACTAGAGATAGCTTTCTGAAATATTAGATTTAGTCACCACAATTTATAAATATACTTAATGACGATTTAAAATATTTCTGTTAAAGCAATGCTTCAAAAAAAAGAAAAACACAAGAATTTGATTCATCACATGTTTTAAAACATATTCAAAGATATTTTAAATATGTCACCTAAAATCTTTGAGGAACAAAGGAGAAAATAAATAAATAATACATGCATAGTGCCTTTAGTGGGTCAAGAAAATCAGACAGAAAGTTAACCACTATTCTAATGATATCCAGAGGGCTCAAAAGAACAGTTGTGCCTTTAAAAAAAAAAAAAAACTCTCCCCTTGAATCTCTGGGCTGTAAAGTACTCTTACCACTAAACCACTGAGTTGTGAGATCCAAGAGTTGGAGTAATCTTATGTAATATAATTTATGCCCATTTTGCAGATGAGGAAACTGAAAATAGAAGTATAGACATTTAACCAACCTCTGATAAAAATTGTATTCCCTTGCAATTCATTCTGGAAAAGATATGCCTGATAGAAAGTTCTCCTTATAAAAGTTAACCCCAGAGTTTTCTCCCTAACAGCTCCAATTTATTTTAATTTAATCTGAGCTGTTCCTTCTTCCTCCAAAAGGATAGGAATTCCCAACCCAAACTCAGCATGAACTTTTAGTCTATGGCCCTCCCTTCATGAAGGCAGTGTTTTCCAGAAAATCTCCCTTGGCATTACTCTAAAGGTCATTGCCTGAATTACAAATTTACCTTTGCCCTTTGCTTCAATTACCACATTGCTTCTTCCTAGGGTCCTGGAGCTCTGGGCAGGCAATAAATTCAAGCCTCTTTAACAAGCAGGCAGTGTCCCTGTTGTCCAGGGGACAGCACTCAATAAACATGCCATGCCTTGAACCTCCCCAATCTCCACTTATCTCTGAAACTAATTACCTTGCTAACTGCGGAAGCTGTACAGCCATGCTAATAAGCTGCTGGACAGTGGCAAGATTTGCTCTCAGGAGAAAAACCACAATGCAGTGGCAGAAATAGGAGCCTCAGGAAGTTCAGGCCAGCTCTTCTCTGAGACTAAGCTCCAGAACTTTTTGCAATGCCACTTAGCAGGGAGATGGACTTGGATGCAAATTCCTCCTGGTGCTGCATGTGTCCATTAATTAGCATTCAGAGAAATAAAGAAAAATGAAGATTTAAAGGTCACTACATTAACATTTTGCCCCCATTTCTAAATAGCTATGTGTGTATACTAATTTTCCACCCATTCCTTGTATTTAATCACCATCTCCAAGGAGAACTTGGCCAAAGTAGATTAGCCAAATTCTTCTCCATAAAATAATAATAAAAGGTATCACTGTTTATTTGCTCAACTTTAACATTTTCATGTAAGTATGAGTCACAGAGGTGGCTAAACTTATAGTTCCCACTAAAAAGGCAAAATTTCTTGTTTATCTGCAAGCCAAGATCAGTGTCAGGTCAGGCTTTTTTTTTTTTTTTTAAACCAGACTGGTGGTTTATTATTTTTCACCCTACAAGTATCTTTTTAAATTAATTAATTAATTTTTTAGAAAATACCCATTAGTGACAACTCTTTTTCTATATGAGATGAGAGGTCACCACAGTCCTTCCATAGCAGAGTATACAATGTGTTTTTTAGATTCAAAGCCACTCAATTCTATTAGAAAGATGTCATGAGGACGTTTGGAATTCAGTAGCTTCTGGTTGCCATAACCCGACCACCCCACTCTCCTACTATCTATAATAACCTGAAACCTTCATCTTGAAATAACTTCTTTCCACACTGCCCTGGTGCCCTAGAACCAATGCACAGCAGTCCTTGGACAGATGGGAGCCTCTGCTGTGGTTTAGATAAGTGTCCCCCAAAATCCCATATGTTAAGATCTTGGTGGCCAACCTGAACTACTGGGAGGTGATAGGACCATTAAGAAGTGGAACCAAGTGGAAGGAAGTCAGGTCATTGAGGTCATGCCTTGAAGGAGATATTGGGACCCTGCCCCTTGCCATTCCTTTCTCTTTTTCTTTCACGATGCCACGAGGCGAGTAGCTTCCCCAGCAATAAACACTTGCCATGATGTGTGCTGCCTCAACACAGGCCAAAAACAATAGGGCCAACTGACCATGAACTGAAAACTCTAAAACCAGGAGTCAAAATAAACCTTTCCTCCTTATCAGTTGACGATCTCAGGCATTTTTTTTATAGTAATGGAAATTTGACTAGCAGAACAGCCAAACCCTACAAGCTCCAAGAGGCAAGAATTAGTAAAGGTTTTCTTCAGGAGGTTTTCAAATACACACTTGCACTACTTCTGCAACCTTTACCCTTCATGGGAAACATTTTTTACTTTATCATGGAAAGTCATTCTCAGATAAAATCTGTCCCAGTTTTTACTGACACAGGGAGACCTTCCAGAGATTGAGAAGTTGGGGGGCCAGTATTCCAACCATTCTGACCAGTGAGCATAGCCCTGAGCTTTGGGAGTCAACAAAGCATTTTTTTATCTAAAGCACATCTACATTGCATTTCTTCAGTGACACACTCACATACATCAAGTACAGAATGTTCCCAAACCTGATAGGAAGAGGAGCCAATGTCCTGACAATTCATCTCTGCAATCTTTTTTTTTTTTTTCAGTAAGCAGCCAAAAATCATTCTAAATCAGCAGCTGTAAAGGTCATATGGGAAATTTGTTGCCATCCTCAAATAATTTCTTATGCACAAGAGGAGAACATGTTGGAACAAGGAGAGGAATGATGCTTCCTCTTAGGTGTCAACCTGAGAGGCATAAGACATTCCCCAGCACAGTGACAGTAACCCTCTTTCCCTCCCTCGCCACCCACAGGTAGATACCACTCACTTAATACCAAGGTATAGTATTACCCAGGCCACATGAGCATTGTTGATTCACTTGCTTTCATAGACCCCCCCCCCCAGTGGACTCTATTATTAAAATACAATAGGCAAGAAACAGTTCTCTTGTTAGACAATTCCAAGTTTTATTGATCCCATCACTTCTGTCTAATGGTACATATCCAAGAACAATAAACCTCAAAAAATGATTGAAAAAAGAAATCAAATGTGCATTTTCTAGTATTCAGAAGCTGGCCATTTCTTCACTTCTAAGAAAGGTCTGAACAAAATATTACATTTTGGCTGTGCATCGGGAGAAGTTCCCAAGAGGCACAAAATCTCCTTTCCTGTTAAAAATAAAGAAGTTTAAGACCCAACAGAAAGAGGGAAAGACTCCACTGCTGTTCACACAGGGTTTTGAGAACTTCAAATTGGGGCTGTACAATTTGCTCAATGGCTATTTAAGAGCAGACAGAGCCATACTCTAACCCTGACTGTAACTCAGCCCAGTTTCCTGATGCCTATAGACCAGCAGCAGGCAAGAGGACCTCACTGGGAAGATAAAAGATAGTGCCAGGAGGAACATTGAAGGTCACCTGAATAAATTCAACCCAATAGCGAAAAGAAAGTAGAAGTGGCTATGTTTCCACTTTCTTGGTCAAAAAGACAAGCTGAGAGGAAGAAGGACACACAAGCAGGCTGGCCCTTAATGGGACCATACCTACAAACAAATAGGAGATCAGGATGAACAAAATATTTGAGCAAAAGAATTATAATGGAAATTATCATGGAAATGTGATGCTTCTGATCCTTGGTTGGTACTCTAAACTTTGCCCACCAGAAGAATTCATCCCCAGAGGGAAGCTGTGGGTCCTCTGAATCCTCATCTTCCCTAACCAGTGTGTGTACAGGCCTGGGGTGGTAGTAAGAGCAATGCCTCACGTGTGAAGCCACCAGGCACTTCTGAAAGCCCCCACAAATGACTTCTGTGTGTTCAGAAAAAAATCCCTCCTGCAGGGTTCTGCACATTCTCTGCCCAGATCTGGGACCTCTCTGCACCACTCAGCACCTTGGCCCACCATGATGTCATGGCCATTTGGAAGTTTACGGCAAAGCAAGGTGGAATTCTCTCCTTCAGTTCAGTCATTCTTATAAAAGCCCTGCTGTCTGATATTCCAATATTTATAGTTTTTAGCACAACAGCTCTTTCAGTTCTTATCGACTATTCTCTCTCTGCTTACGGTGTATCAGAACCCAGCAAGAGACAATGCAGTCGTTAGAGTCACTATCCTCTCTGATGGCGATGGTTCTGTGACTGGGTCTACAAGGCATGCCCGGCTCCTTCCTTTAGGTTAACTTCTCTCCAAGGGGCTCCCTTATCTCTTACAGAGTCTTCCTCCATATGATCCTGCAGGAGGCTGGTCATACTCAGATAAATCAGAACACCAGCAGCAGGTAGATATCAGGCCAAAGTAGGGCTCCCTTTCATCTTCCTCTAGGTCAGCTATCCTACATTGTCCCAGAGGATGTCCCATGTGGCATGAGGCTCTGGGACAGGGAGTCCACACACAATGTGGGATCTTCTCTCATGTTTGTTGCTGCCTCTGATCAGATGCACCCTCTGATGTGCCGCAGTCTGGCTGGGCACAAAATCACGAGCCACCACACAGCTTGTAGATTCAAACAGCAACTCTTTATTCCCGAACTCACACCAGCCGTATACAAACACGTTCTGGGGAAATCCACGTTCTCTGCCCAAATCCACACCCACTGGGCTTCTGTCTCCCAAAATATACTCTGAATCCCGTGAGAACTCAAGGGGAACTCAGGCAGCAGGATACGCCCTATTCCCAGCAGGAATAATCTTAAACCTTAAACCTGGAACCTAAACTGGGAACGCCCTAAACACGATTATCTTAAACCGGGAACACCCTAATCCGCCTTGGTCCTTGAGCAAGGTCACCTACATTCAATGTCACTGCAACATGGGGTACGCTGGCAAGGAAATTGTCATACCTACTTGGCTAATGGCTCCCAGCACTGATGCAAGCCACATATCTCTATTTTGAGAGATGTGGTACACAGTTTTAAATCAGAAATTCAAAAGCTTTAAAAACTCTTCGAGAGGAAAGGATGAAATCAAGGTTCACTGGGAGCAATTTCCACCTTTTCTACAAGCTATTTCAAGTTGTTTTATTACCTGTCAGATGCGCCTCCTCACAGGAGTCACTCAGGAAACATTTGATGAACAAAACCAAGTTCTATTTCACTCTCCTGCCATTAAAGAGGGAGAGGAACAAGGGAGAGAAGTAGAAAGGATTCCTGTTTTAATTCCACCTCAAGTCCTGAATCAAATCCACCACTCTGGTCTTCATATCTTGGACAGTTGAATACACAGAACAGTTGTAGGTGACCTGATAAAACACCAGCTGGAAATATTTTCACTTGATGTTGATGGTTAAAATACAAAACAAATATTTCATATTTCCAAGAATTCTAGATTTCAAAAGTGCCTTTTGGCATTGACGTCACTCACATGAATTTTTCTTCTTATTTTAAGAATTTTTCTTCTTATTTTAGAGAGAATTTTACCATAAGGAACCATTTACTTAATCATTCAGTCTTTCACTTACCTCCTCATATGCCCATCTATCCATCCTTTATTCTTTCCACCTCAAGCCTGAATTAGGTCCATCTTTTCACCTGTGTGAAAAAAGTTTCAAAATCACAACATGAACAGGAAAAGGTAAAACATTACAATTTTTCTCCCTTGCCCATCTCTTCTGTATCAGTGAAGATTCAGCTAGAGAAAGAAACACTAGGAGATAATATATTAAGAAAATATTGGAAGGAACTGCTTATGTAATTATGGAGCTGACCAGGCAGGTCTATTTTACCACCCTGGCAAGCTGATGATAAGGATCATAATTACTACTCAGTTTTCTAGGCAAGGAAGCTAAGGGTAGGGTGAATTCAGCTACCTAACACTACATAAAATCCACACCAAACACTGGTTTGAAATAACCACCAATTTATCAGACCGTTGTGTGAGTAGACTGGGGCTCAGCTGGTCAATTCTTTGGCTGGCCTCACTTGGGATTTATCAAGGAGCTTCATCAGATGGTGGCTGGAGCTGGAATGTCTTAGATGGCTCACTCGCACGTCTGGCATCTGACTGGGGACACACTAAAAGGCAGGGCTCAGCTGTGACACTGGGGTGGCTGGGTCTCTCCCTCCATGGAGTCTCAGGGCCTTTCCCTCTCTTTAGGGCTCTTGAGCAGAGCAATGCGATTCATAGATAGTGGCTCAGAGCTCCCCAAAGAGAAATGTCTTCTTAGGGCTTAAATCCAGAAATGACACCATGTCACTGTCACTGCAGTCTACCACTGAGAGCAAATCCCAGGCTTGTCTCAGGTTCAAGGGTCCAGAAGCATGGTGCCTTAGGGACCACCAATGCGACAAGCTACTTGTAGTTGTCTGGGTGATGAAACTGGGGCTTGGACCCATGTCTTCAACTCCAAGTTTTGTGAACTTTGTTCTTATCCCTCCTTGTTATTACTTTACCCCCAACAGAGGTGTTCCCTTCAATTCTGTCTTCAGCCTCTTTCTCTCCAGTCTTTTTTGGGAACCTCATTCCATTCCAGGAATTCTACAGCTCACTTCCATGAACATGAGCCTCACTTCTTACCTCTCTGACTTTTCCTTTTTTTTTTTTTTTGGTAGTTTACTGTCTTAAGAAGTCCAACCAGTCCTTCCTACTGAGCATGTGCTTACGTCTGTGTCCTTCCCTCTGGGCTTGGTGACGTCGGATTTGTCTTCTCCCAGCCACTGAAGTGTGAAGTCGCTGAGTACATCTCATACCTCCCTCACCCACAGCCTACACATGACCATGGGGCCAAGTACTATTCACTTAACCTCCTTTTTTCAATTTATGCTTCTCTCATTTCTTCTCATGCCCTTAATACAAATAATAAAAAAAGGTCTTAGAAAACCTCTGCCTAGGCTGCTTTAAAAATTATATTTTTTGAAAGGCAGCGGAGCACAACAGACACTAGTATGGCAATTTGTAAATCAATGGATGTGTAACTGATGTGATTCTGCAATCTGTGTATGGGGTGAAGGTGGGAGTTCATAACCCACTTGAATCAAAGTGTGGAATATGATATGTCAAGAAATTTGTAATGTTTTGAACAACCCACAATAAAAAATTAAAAAAAAATTTATATTTTTATTCACAACAAATGGCTTAAAACTAGAGGGGGAAATTACTCAGAACACTATCTCCCTCTCACAATGCTTTTTAAAAAATTATTATTACTGTACCAGGGATTGAACTCAGGGGCACTCAATCACTGAGCCACATCCCCAGCCCTATTTTATATTTATTTAGAAACAGGGTCTCACTGAGTTGCTTAGCACCACGCCATTGCTGAGGCTGGCTTTGAACTCATGATTCTCCTATCTCAGCCTCCTGAGCCACTGGGATTACAGGAATGCACCACTGCACCTGGCTCAAATGCACTTTAAGAGAATTATTATTGTAGCATACATGTACTATTATCAACTACTTAGTTCACTCATGTTTAATTTTACTCCATAGTCTTCAGAGGAATAAGATTTTAATGACTACATAGTTTTTCATTTTGTAAGTGCATCCTAATTTACTTAACAATTTTTCTATTGTTTTGTATTTTTCTCAACATTACCTTGAATTTTTTTAATGATATTTGGTGATGAGCAACTTCATTTATGTAGATTTTTAATGTTTGAGGTTATTTCCTAAATATTCATAACTGGTGTATTACTAGATTTAATGAGGTAAATATTTTTATAGCTCTTAATACATATTGCCAAGTACTTTCCAAATCAATTAAACTGTTTTATGATTTATTTTAAAATCATCTAAACTATTTTGTATATAATATATGAATATACTGTTTTTCTATTTCCTCAATTGGAACTAAATATTATCAAAATTTTGCTAACTTAATTAGCAAGAAGAAATATTATTTCAGTTTGTATTTCCTTGAATAATTATAAGACTGACTTTTTGCATATAGTTGTTTACCAATTATAATTTTTCTTCTAGGAATTGCATGTCCATGTCTTATTGGTTTGTCCTTTGATATTTTTCTATTTTTCTTACCAAATTTATGGTGCTTTATATAATAACAATACTCTGCCTACAATCTATTTCTTCTTCAATTGCCTATAAATCCTTCAATAATTTTTCAAGTCACAGCCCTGAATGTAACAATCTCCTCCTAAAAACAAAACAACCAATCAAATAAAACAGTCAGCAATTCCCTTCTGTTTAATATAGCAGTTTCCATCTCTTTCTCACTCAGACATCCTTGACAGATGGCAGGCACATGCCTGACACACCACTATTATACATTCTGGTTTATGCACAACTTCCCCCTTTCCCTAACCCTTAAGGAAGACTATTAAAATTTTCTACTTCTCAACTGATGTGATACTATGTTTTCACTTATTAAAAGCATATTGTAGTCTGACATAGTTGCACTTATTTATTTTTGCTTTTATTGCTTGTGTGTTTGCTGGGATATCAACAACAACAACAAAAATCCTTGCTAACGTAGATATTAAGGAGCTTTTCTCCTGCATTTTCTTCTAGGAGTTTTATAGTTTCATGTTTAGGTCTTTAATCCATTTGAGCTGCATGAGAGGAACACTTTACTTACATTTGCTAGTTTATTATGAATTATATTACAAAGGATACACCCAGACAGCCAGAATGAAGAAGTGCATATGACAAGGGATGGGGAAAAGGGTGTGGAGCTTCCTTGTTCTCTCTGGGAGTCCCACCCTCCAGCAACCTCCATGTATTCAATCATCCAGAAGCCCACAAAACCCAGTCCTTTTGAGTTTTTATGGAGGCTTCATTACATAGGTATGATTGATTAAATCATTGGCCATTGATGATCAACCTGACCTTTAGCCTCTCTTTCCTCCCTGGAGGTCAGGGGATGAAACTGAAAAATTCCAACCTTCTAGTCACTCTGATTCTGCCTTGGTCTTTCTAGTGAGCAGCCCCCTTCCTGAAGTTCTCTAGAGGCCTCCTCTACCGGAAAATTTAATAGCTTATGAAAGATACTCTCATCTCTTTGGAAATTCCAGAATTTTAGGAGTTGTGTGACAGGAAACTGGATGAAGACCAAATAAATATTGTATAATATAACATGACAGATATATTTAACTTGCTTGACTGTAGTAATAATTTCACTATCTATATGTATATCAAAACATCACATGGTGTCCTTAAATATAAGAATAATCAATTAAATAAATAAGGTGTATTTTCTTTTACTTGATTGAGCATAATTATAAAATGTGTTTTAATGTTCTTTTCTGACAATGTCAATGTCTACATTATCTTGGAGTTGACATTGACATAGGCTGATTGTCCTTTCCCCAAGGAATGGGCCACATTTCCCTGTTTCTTCATAAATTAAGTAATTTTGGATTATGTCATTGATACGTCGTACTATATTGTAGAGACTTTCAATTCTGTATGTTTCTCTAAAGAGTGTTTTTTCCCCTTTTAGAAGGCAACTTAGACTCACAATGCAATGCAGACTTTCCTGCCCTAGTGGTGACTCTGACATGGGTCATCAGTCAACTGAGTCCTAGGCACAGTTTATGCAGAGAATTTGACATTCCCTTCTCTGGTTTCCCCTTTCTGGGATTCCTCCATCTCTCTCTGGTGGTCCTGGTTACCCAAGATTCCTTGACCTGATTGCCCTCACCAGAGAGGCACAGGCTTCCTAATGAAGTGATAACCCTTCCTGTCATAACAGTGATAACACCTTGATTAACCTGCACTGTCTGTTGCTGGTCGTTGGCAGGCCCTTCTTCCATGTTTTGAGTCTCTTTCTGGTTTTCTGTACTCTTCAGAGCTCTTAGTCTCTTAAAAATAGTTTTGTCCAGACTTTATAGTTATTATCTGTTAGAGACTTAGGCTGTTAGATTGAAATTTACTCCAACATACTGGAAGCAGAAGTCTTTTCGAATATGTGCTTGTTATGTGCAGTGGAAGGTTTATAAAATATACATGGTGTTAATTCAAAATGAGCAGAGAGGTATTTTAATTTCAAGAATCACCGTGTAGTAGTTATCTTATAACTTTTAGTTAATTATGGCTGCAGAAGCACAAGGAGAAAAAAAGTGTAATAGCTTTTCTCTATGTTAATCACCTCTATACTCACTTTCAATGAACATATAGAGATTTTAGAATTCCTTTTGTACTGATGATAGCCATGGAAATATAATGTGTTTTGTTAAATAAGTAGGGCAAACAGGCAGACTCTGACAAGTCTAGTTTATGCCCATAAATATTCCATAAGTAAATATGCATCTACCCTATAACTAGTGTCTTAGTCTATTTTTGCATTACTATTTCAGAACACCTTAGATTAGGTCATTTGTAAAGAATAGACATTTGTTTAGCTCATGGTTCCGAAGGCTACCATCCCAACCAAGTGGCTGCATCTGTCAAAACCTTGTGCTGGTTGCAACATCAAAATCCAAAGGGCAACATTGCAGAAGAATCAAAACACGAGATGCAAACTTCTTTTAAGACTACCCCCCCCCCCC
>NW_026000229.1:50620762-50624427 GCF_001458135.2 Marmota marmota marmota | reverse complement strand
CCGGAGTTCCTGCCTTCGTCCCAGTGCCAGTGAAGACGAAGGTGGAAGAATTTCCAGTGTTGCTGAGAACCGGACGAGATTTCGGCTGAGAAATGGACGAAACTTCAGATCAAGCTAGCTGCCTGCAGAACTTACCTGGACTGTGATTTAAGCTAGCTGCCTGCAGAACTTACCTGGATTGTGATTTACCTGGACTGTGAGTTAATCTATTGAGACATTGCTTTACCTGGACTGAAACAACAAACTGTAATGTACAACAAATTGTTACTTGGTATCTTTGCTAACAGTGTCATTGCTGGTATAATTTTTCCAAGGGTTTCTTGCATGGAGCCATCAAATGGCTTGGTATTGTGGCATTTTGTATCCTCCCTTTCTGTTTGTAGCAGGTTATTTATGGTGTTTCTGTAAAAACCACTATGGTCATTATTTAAATTAAACAAAAGGGGGAAATGTTAGAGTCTGTAAACAAGTCAAAATAACACCTGGCATTTTGCCAGGGGAATTTTAAAGTTCGTAAACAAGTCTGGATGGTACCTGGCAAAATGTCAGAGGGAGTGGTTTGAGAAGTAACAAAACCGAGCCATTAAGTGTAGAGATTCCTTATTGGTTGACTGATGTATCTAGTTTATGCTAATTGGATAAGCTGTGTGGAATGTATAAATACTGCTCCTGTCCTGCAATAAACGGCTCCTACTCCTGCTGTATCAACGTACACAAGTTATTCGTCACCCCCCCTGATTATTCTGCTGCAGCCGGACTGCGGCAAGATCCAAAAGTAAACTCATGATATTTCTTCCTCGAAATTCATCTTCTTTCAGCATTCCTTAACTCAGGGAATGCTCCCATTTTTCATAAAAGTATTCAACCCAGAAAAATCAGGAATTATCATGGGCATCTGCTTGTCCATCACCATACCCCCTCGAGAGTATTACCTTAGAATTTTCCCATCTCCCTCCTCATTGCCCTGGTAATCACCAACTTGATACAAGCTAATCTCTTCTCTTGCCTGGACGAGGTACAGCTTCTTCATTGCTCTCCCTGCACCCCCAGGCTTGGTTCACTCCCTCTTGAATATTTGTTCACCATTATCAGAATGATTCTTTCAAAATAGATCTGATCATGTCACCCTTCAGCTTAAATGGCTTCGAAGGCTTCCCATCACTCTTAGGAAAAAGACATAGAGGGAGTAATATTACAGCCACCACCCACTGGTCCAGCTTTATCATGCTTGTTCCCTTCACAGAACACTGGCTTTGTTTCTTGAGTTTGCAACATTCTCTTCTGCTACCAACATTTGTGCTTACTGCAATCTATGCCTCAAACCCTCTTCCATCAACTACACCTGTTACTAGGTCCGTGTTTCTTTCTCTCCCCAACATACCTGATGGGGGCAGATCCCCATATCATTCTCCCCATATCATGAAGCATCAAGTGCTCTGGCTACAGAGCCCTTTCATGATTATGGATTACTTCTGTGAAACCATCTCTGCCACTAGACTAAAGTTCTATGAGGACAGGCAGCACACCTGTCTGACTTCCCATTGTATGCCCAAGCCAGACATATACTGGACTCTAGATAACTACTTTTTGAATGAATGAATGAATGATGGTATGGTTATTGATTGTTTCTCTTTTTCCTAAGAATAGTAAGTTCCTAAGAAGTCAAGTGCATATAATTCATCTTAGTAATGTCCGTGTCTAGCACTGGCCTAACATATAACAATCATTAAGTGTTTGTTGAAGGAATAAATGAATTGCAAGATTGAGGGATTATGGCATCATGGAAAGAGTAGGGTCAGACAGATCTTAATATGAGTTCTTCCTCTTCCTTCACTGCTGGAGAGACCAAGGATAAGTTCTTAGCCTTTCAGAAACTCAATTTCCTCTCTATACACCTACCTTGAAAGTGTGTAATAATAAAGGAGGTTGCAGTGTAGGGACCCTTCACATTATCTGACAAATAGTAATTACACAAGTTCTCACCCATGTTCCTCTACTAAGGAGTCAGACACAAAATAAACATTTATGTTAATAAATATTTTAAATATTCTGAAATTCAGTTTTCAGTCAAGAATCACTGAAGACCAACCTGAAGGTAGATGGTAGGAATGAGAAATAAGGAGAACTTAGTCTCAGCAAGGATAACTTTCCCAAGCAAGTGATGTTGAGATTGAGAAGGGAAGGGTGGGAAGGGCTTAGGCTAGTGAAGAAGGCATAGAAATTTTTCTAGATAGAGGAACCCCCAACACACATGAAGACCTGAATCTAGAGGGAGCTAGGCTCATGTGAGAATCCAAAAAAAAAAAAAAATGTCCACACATCTGGAGGATGTAGAAGTCAGGGAGCAGCTGGAGTAGTGGTCCTATAAGCATTGGCAGGGCATGCCAAGTGTTATTCATCTGTTATGGCCACAGAGTCAGACCAATGTATGGAAGGAATTCCAGGAAAATTCAGTAAGAAGGAATGCAGAACCCAGTCAGTTGGTCAACAAGTTAGTTGCAATTAATCTAAAAAAGATCTATTTAAGTGAAGTCACAAAAGTTGGGAGAAATGATAAGTGAGCAAGATTAAGAGTACAGCTTGAACTCATGGAATGCTGGTTACAAAACCAGTGTAATCTGAAAGAGAGTGTCAAAATCCCCTGTTGATACATGAAGTGTGAAAAAGAGTTCAAGGTGTCCACTGTGGCTTATATAGAATTATCCTGGACACATGTAGTCCCCAAGTTCCTCCAGCCCTAAATCTGTATGAACTGACAAATACATTAATAACCTCAATGTGACTGAAATTTAAAAAAAAATGTTCCAGGAAGATTCAGGAACTGAGACCCACAGAGCTATGGGAGATACAGACTAGGATCCAAAGAGAGAAAGAGTTAATGGTACTATTGATGACCAAGATGCAATTTAAATATGTCACTTGATGACATCTGGGGGTGGAGGGCAAAATATGGAGAGTGGGGTGCTGGGTGGGAGAGCAGAAAGGCCGGGCCCTCCAGATACCTAGGAACACTGCAGTCAGGTTCACCAAAGAGGATATGAGAGGCATGCTATAGGAGAGGCAGGTTGACAGCCAGTTACTGGAGAGCAACAAAGATCACTTACAGAGTCCACAGGCCATGGGGAGAAGCTCCCAGTATCATGTCAGACCAGACCTAAGATAGGCCTAGAACTGAACCAGGGACCAAGCTAGAAGCAGAGTTCTTTTCTATTTTCCGTCAATCATTTTTTTTTTTTTAATGTAAGGCATTGGAACATTTTCCAAAACAATGAATCTTGATTATAAACCTAATACATATCAGATAAAGGAAGGCTGCTGTAGTTGAAAAGGAGATGAGAGAGGGACACTGGGCTCCACTTTTATCTATTGAAGATGGGAGGGGTCTGTTTAGCTTCTTTGTAATCACTACGGGTAAGGACTTGGGGGAAGACACTCAACTTTTCCTCCAATCCTTTCCTCATTCCCAAGGGCAGCTCAGAGAGACCCAAGTTAGCAAGTTCTAGCCTCTGATCAGTTGCTCTCAGTCTGGGCCAAGAAAAATACAAAATATGAATGCTAAGTCTTATAAAGGTTCTTGGCTATGTTGGCTACAGATGGAGCCAAACCAGAAAAATAAAACATTTCCATGAAAGCAATCAGGCTTGAAGGTAGATAAAGAAAAAAAA
>NW_026000229.1:50487655-50620259 GCF_001458135.2 Marmota marmota marmota | reverse complement strand
ATAACAGATATATATATATATATATGTGTGTGTGTGTGTGTGTGTGTGTGTGTGTGTATATATATATATATATATATATATTATATTTTGCCCACATTTTCCCTGGCATACAATTAGGGTGTAAAACTATGTAAAGGCATCCATCATGTGAATAACAATGGCCTTTGGCTTTGACTGAGGCAGAATATTCTGGGTTGTTGTGGATCTGAAGCTGTTCTATAGAGCGCTGGTGTTACAGGAAGTTCTTGAGACAAGAACAGTAAAGAATATGCACAGTGTTCATGTCCAGCAAGCATATTAAATGCTTGGTTAAGCATCCTTCCCGAGATGTGAATAATGACAATAAAAAACACAGGCAAAGGAGCAGGGAAAGGCTGCCCATTCTTTATTTGTGGGAACACAAATTGGTCCAACTTTCCTTTAGAGAAATTTGGCAATATAATCATCCTTTTAAGTATGCCTACCCATTAACATAGCAATTCCACTTCTAGGAGTTTATCTTGTGGAAATGCTCAACCAAGTGCACCCATATATAGATACAGAAGGTTCTTGCAGCATAGTTTTTAATAGCAAAAGAAAAAATGGAAATATTAACATAACCATTGGTAGTGAGCTTATCAAAAACATTATGAGCTGTACTCAGATTGGAAAGAAAAAAGAAGCAGCTTTTAAAAGAAGATATATCTATATGTACAGTCATAGAAATAATTGTTGATATAGTAATCAAAGAGAGTTTCAGGCAATAAGATGGCACAATTGCAATTGTGTGTAAAAAAACCTCAAAACTATATGCATGAATATAATCCAGCTAGATTGGTTATTAGCAATGCCATAGAAAAAGATTGATTAACCCCACATTTTAACAATGTTTTTGTCTTGGGAACCGGTATGCAAGTGTGCAAGGATTTAGTGGACCTTCATATTCAACTTTGTACCATTCAGTGTTGTCTGAAATATTTTCAACAAGAAAACAGTAAAATGGGTGTGAAAAATGCCAGGGAATGACGGCATCTGGATTTGCAGCCAAATGGGGCTGACTCCACTCTCACATTCTCTGTTCTACACCACAAGCAAAAACACATCACTCTCTATACATATTCCTGCCTGACTGCCGATCTGTCGAGGATGCACACCAACAAGATGCCTCACCACCAGCACCAGTACCCTGCTGCTGAGGCTATTCGCTGTCTTGTCCCCTAGGAATTGCCATTGGAATCCCTGCACTAGAAAATGGGACTTTCTGTGTGAGTCCCTGGACATTTAGGACCTGGAGCTTTCCCTTCTTAGCAATCAAAAATCTAGTTCCCTATTAGAAACTAAACATATGCACATGTTAACCAGACATTAGAGCAGCGCCTGGGTTCAGACCAAAGGTCTCAGGCGGACAAGCTCCAAGACCTGATTGACAGCACCCACCTGGCTAACACTTAAACTTCTGGACTAGGGGCTGCAGTTAATTTGTAAAGGGGGCCTGGGTTCTTTCCTACTGTGTGGAAATCGTCGCAGAGCTCCCGGTCTGTTCAACTGTGAAGGCTTTTCCACTTGCTGGTCTCCAGAGCCTGGGGTGTGAATTTCTGATATTACCCTCCCACTGTTTCCTGCTAAACTCTCCTTTCTGCGGGAGCCATTAGGGAAAGGCCTGGGGCTTTCCTGACCTCCTGCATTCTCACCTCTTCCTCTTCTGCAGCCAGAACTTCTTTTATTCATGCTCTTTCACATTCACTCACAGACTCCCACTGCCCCAGGCCATGGCATCAACCCAAGGAGACCTTCTGCTTTACCTTACAGTTTTGTGTTTACTCTTTTTTCTGTTTGAGAAATATCTACTCTTTTTTTATTATTCTATGTTTTAAATTTTTTAATTGTTTTAATTAGTTACACATGACAGTACAATGACTTTGACATCTCATACATTTGAATCAGATGGGATATAATTTCTCATTTTTCTACTCTTGATCCTTCTCTTTGAACATGTCTTTTTGTTGTTGTTCTTTTTAGATATACATATCAGTAGTATTTTAACATATTATACATACATGGAGTATAACTTATTCTAACTAGGATCCTCGTCTTGTGGATGGATACAATGTGGAGTTACACTAGTCGTGTATACATATACAAACACAGCAAAGTTATGTCCGATTCATTCTACTGTCTTTCCTATTCCCACTATCCCCTCCTATCCCTTCATTCCCCTTTGTCTAATCCAATGAACTTCTATTCTTTTCCCTCCCTACTCTCCCTTATTGTGGGTTGGCAACCACAAATCAGAGAGAACATTAAGCCTTTTGATTTTTTTTTGAGACTGGCTTATTTCACTTAGCATGATATTCTCCAGGGACTCACACAGCAAGTCCCATTTTCTAGTGCAGGGATTCCAATGGCAGGTCATTATTCCTAGGGGATAAGACAGTAAATAGCCTCAGCAGCAGGATACTGGTGCTGGTGGTGAGGCATCTTGTTGGTGTGCATTCTGGACAGATGGGCAAATGTCATGGTTTCATTCTTCTTTATGGCTCAGTAACATTCCATTGTGTATATATACCACATACTTTTTATCCATTTATCTGTAGTAGGGCACCTAGATTGGTTCCATAGCTCAGCTATTTTGAATTGAGCTGCTATAAACATTGGCTGTTTCACTGTAGTATGCTGGATTTTTAAGTCCTTTAGGTATAGGCCAATGAGTGGGAAAGCTGCTTAGTGCCAGTTGCTATAACAAAATACCATAGACTGGATGGCCTAAACAACACACATTTATCTATCAAGGTTCTGAAGGCTTAAAGTTCAAGAACAAGGCTGACAGATTTCGTTTTTGGTGAGGGCTTTCTTCCTGGCTTGCAGGGACCACCTTCTTCTTATGTGCTCATATGGTAGAGAGAAAGCAAGCTCTAGTTTCTTTTCCTCTTAAAGGACCTAATCCTATCAGGGGACACATCTAAACCTCCCACAGGCCCTACCTCCAAATACTGCCACATTAGGAGTTAGGGCTTCAACACACGAATTTGGGGGGAACACAAATGCTTGATCCTTAACGTAAGCTTTCGCAATTGTCAGTTAAAAACCTTTGCCTCCCTTTCTCACATGAAAAAAAAAATCAAATAGTTGGCTCCATGTTTGGATTTCTACAGTCCACAAGGTAGATAGTCTCCCTGACTCTGAAAAGCCAGAGGAGTGACGAAAATTTGAGAATATGTCTTCAAACAGCTTTGATTGACATGTTAACTTGCTTTACACAAAAAATCCCCGACACAAACATCCCCCCCCCACACCCCTATTGTTCCTGGGGGTGAGTTTGGTGCAGTGGATAAAGGCCCACACTTCTCAGGCAGTGGTGAACCAAGCCTAAGTAAAGGTGTTCTTATTTCTGGAGATAAGCCTCTACCATGGTGTGGTCCTGTGACATTTCTCAAAAATTCTGATCATGCCATGCAAAAGTGTGTTCAGTGTACCCTGCCCATCCTAAATTCCTTCTCTTAAGAGCTTAAGCTTTTAGAATACTTCTGACGGGGGGTATTTGATATAGAAGAAAATTAAATAAAGTAAATAAAAATGAGTTAAGAAAACTACCACAACTTAGTGCCCCTCCCTATGATGGCCCCTCTCACTCAGCTCTCGGTCTCTGACATATTGAAAAATGTTTTATATTCATTGCGTTTATTGCTTATCATTTATTCTTCCTGTAGAATATAAACTCCAAAAAGGCAGGAAGCGTGGTCTCTTTTGTTTACCGGTATCTCCGCTGTATACCCTGAAAAAGGTCTGACATGTATTAGGGATTCCAAAATAACATGGAACCAACCTAGATGCCTGTCAACAAATGGGTAAAGGAAATATGGTCTATGTACACCATGGGGTTTTACACAGCCATAAAGAAGAATTAAATCATGTCATTTGCTAGTAAATGGATGTAACCCGAGAACATTATGCTAAGTAAACTAAGCCAGACTCAGCCAAGTGCCAAATTCTATTCTCAGTTGAGAAGCTAGAGAGAAGCACGAGAACAAATGGAGAGGGGCAGTATCATGAAAATAAAGAGAAGCACCGTGGAATAGAGCAAGGGGATCCAGTGGAAGGGAGCAGAGGCTGGTAAGGGGAGCAACCGTCGGATGAAACTGACCAATTTGTGCTACATGCATGTGTGAATACATCACAAGGAATTCCTATGTGTACCTATAATGCATCAATTAAAAAAAATAATAGAGGAAGACCAGTGGAGTAAAGAAAGGGGAGAGAAAGAGGAAGTAGTGGGAATTGAGAATGAACAAACTATATTATATATAACTATGTCACGTGTATTCATGATTAGGATAAAATGAACCCCCACTAGTAAGTATAATACACTAATAAAATATTTTTAAAATTAGTTGTGGAATTGCAGTTGCAAGTGGGACAGGATTCAAGGTTCCTTTCCTGGTCCCTGAACCCTCTGATTTCCAAAGCTTTCCTTGCTGGTGGGCCAGTCCTCTTTGTGCCCGCTTGCTGGCACTCCCCTGGGAAGCTGGCCTTGCTCCCTCCTGCTGACTCCCCAGACAATGGTCCACTGTGTGTGTACAACCCCTCTTAGGCCCAAAGACGATTTTCTGCCCAGGGGCTCACAGCCAAGCTCAGGAAACCCAGCCCAGATGTGAAACCCCAGGCTCGGCAGCTGGCAGCTGGCCGCCAGACGCGGCAAGCAGCCCCTGGCTCTCTGCGGCCATCTCCAAGCACTCCTGGGTAGGCCATGAAACTCCTCTGAACTTTTCTGAATACATACTCTGACTTGACGTGATGTGGAAGGGAATGAGCAAGCCCCATGTGCTGCGCAGCGTCAGCTGCTTTTCAGAGAGCCAACGTTCAGCCATGTCCATGGGCTCGGCACGGCCCTGCCCGGGGAAGCAGGCACAAAGGCTGGGCCAGCAGACAAAAGGCCTTGGGGTGGGCCCCGGGTTTGTGCTTTCTGCCAGACAGAAGGGAAGGGTGGTACAGATTAGCACCAAGGACACTGACCTAAAGACCAGATGGGTGAGGGGCTGGATCCAGTGTCCTACAGCAGGAGGTGGAAACTGGAATACAGCTTCTTCTCCTTCACGTGCTGCCTCTTGGCTGGTAAGTGTCTTCTCTGACCCTAACCGCAAGCAGCAGGACCTTGGCCCATGAGTGTGACTCAGGCACCCAAAGATTTTGAGGCCTTTCTTGCCCAATACTCTTCCTCATGTGGCTCACTTGGTTCTTTACTGGAAGACAACTGAGTTCCATGGCACAATGTTCCCCCTGAGCCCAGGCCACCACTCCCATCATCCAGTTCTGCACATCTCTACTCTTCTGAGCACCTAACGCACTTTCTTGCACTAAATAAATACTCAATAGTCATTGAATAGAGGAATCAATAATGAGTAAGTGCTTGTTATGGTTTGGATGTGAAGTGTCCCCCAACAGCTCAGGTGTGAGACAATGCAAGAAAGTTTAGAGGAGAAATGATTGAGTTTTGAGAGTCTTAACCCAATCAGTGAATTGATCACCTGATGGGATTAACCGAGTGGTAATGGAAGGCAGGTGGGGTAGAGTTGGAAGAGGTGGAGCAGGGGGGGGTGTGCCTTTGGGGTATATATTTGTATTTGGCAAGTCAGTCTCTCTCTCTCTCTCTCTGTCTCTCTCTCTCTCTTTATCTCCCTCCCTCCCTCCCCCTCTCTCTGCTGTCTGATCATCATATGAGTTCTTCTCTCCACCATACTCTTCTTCTATGAGGTTCTGCTTCACCTCAGGTCCCAAGGAATGGAGCCTTCTGTCTATGGGTTGAGAATTCTAGAACTGTGAGCCCTCAAACAAACTTTTCCTCCTCTACAGCTGTTCTGCTCAGGTCCTTCAGTTTCAGCAGAGAAAAAGCTGACTGAAACAGCACTCATCCCTTTGATGCTATAGATTTGGAACAAGGTTCCTTTCCACATTTATTACAATTATAGCGCCAGCCTGATCAGGTAATCACCCAAGTGACCAGTCCTCTTTTCTCAGCAAGTCTCCACGACGATGAATATTTCAGGCAAGTTTTTGGTGTTTTTATGCAAAAGCAAGGAACAGAGAGCACAAAGCAAGCCTGCCTGCCTCAGGACCTCTTGAATTGATGCTCCAGGTTGTAACCTCCCCCACCTGTCACAGTAGGTCCCAGTACTAAAGGGAAAGAAATAGAAAAGGGAAATTTTCTGCCCTGATGTAGTTCAACAGCAGAGCTGGGCAGTGCTGGTCCTTTCCCCACTAGCTGTGTTGATGTGCCAGCAGGAAACAGAGAAGTGAAAGTATTTGGAAGCAGATTTTTAGGTTAATTTCTGGGAGACACCATGAGTGAATGAAAAAAACCTCAGGCTTTGTGGTCGAATGAACATGGTTTCCTAATCCAGCTCCACCATTACCAGCTACATGACTTGGTTTTTAAAATGGAAAACAAAAAGAAAGAAAATAAAAAGAAAGAGAAAGAAAAACAAAAGAAAAAAATCACAGAAAACTTTGGAAAAAGAAAGGGCTTATAAAATAAGAAAATAGCAATGTTTCTGTATAGTTGTATAATCTTTTTGAGTTTTAAGCTAGGTGTTAGTAGTGTAAGAGTCAAAATGTTTGAGATTTTTTTAAAAATTCAATAAGTAAAAAAGTTATAGTCTGCTAATGCTAGTTTACAGTTGAAGAAAGAAAACCTGTCTTTATAAATGTAGCGTAGCCTACAGGGGTTATAGTCTGCAAGGTTGCAAAGCCTCCACCTTCCCTCACTCACCCAGAGCCACTTCCAGTCCTGCCGGCTACACGCATGGTAAGTGCCCTATACAAGTGTATCGTATTTTAAATCTTTATGCCTTATTTTTACTGAAGCTTTTCTTTGTTTAGATATAAAAATAATCACCATTGTGTGACAACTGCCTATAGTACTCAGTAACTAACCCGCTATTCAGGTTTGTGGCAGAAGTACAACAATAGGTGGTACCACGTAGCCTGGGTGTGCAGTGAATTGTACCTTGTAGGTCTGTGTGAGTACACTCTGTGGTGTTTCCACAGGAGAAAAATTGCCTAACAACAGATTTCTTAGATCGTGTCCCCACTGTTAATGTTAGTCACATATACCTGGTACACATCTCATTTGTGTACCAGGTATATGTGATTACACCTGGTACACAAATGAGATGTGAGCTAAGCAATGTTCAACTAGTACTGGAGAGACACTGAAGATTTGTGAAATCACAGGCTCCTAGAGCAAGGTCCACTGACATATCACTTCATTTGCTTAGATTTAGCATAATGCCCAGCGCATAGCATATTCAAATATTGCATTTCAGAACTTTCTGGAATTTTTTTCCTAGACATTTTCCATTCACAATTGATTGAGTTCATGCCTGCAGAATCTGACCATATATATTTGGTGGTTGTCCAGTTTGCGGGCACACAGTTCCTGAAATCTTTGAAATTTGCCGAGTATAAAAGAGTATCTTTCAGCCAGTCATGTTGGCACATACCTGTAATCCCTGCAACTTTGAAAACTGAGGCACAAGGATCACAAGTTTGAGCTAGCCTGGGTGACTTAGCAAGATCCCTCTCAGAATAAAAAATAAAAAGGGCTGGAAAGGTAGCTCAGTGGTAGAGCACCTCTGGGTTCAACTCCCAGTACCTTGAGGGAGTAAGTGCCTTTTTGTATGCTAACAAGATGCTTGGTTGCTGGGGGCAGGAAGAGTCCCTACATAGCTTCAGGATGACAGCTGGTCCCCAGAAAGATCAAAGCCTCATTAGAGAGTTAGGACATTCATCCCTAACCCCTAACCTTTAGGGAAGAGAGGGGCTGAAGATCATCAATGGCCAGTGGTATAATCAATCATGCCTACATAATGAAGCTTCCATAAAACCCAAAGGACCGAGCTCAGAAAACTGGACACATGGAGATGCCTGCAGGGTGGCAACCACAGGGGCATGGAAGCTCCACTCCCCTTCCCACATGCCCTGCTCTCTGCTTCTCATCCATCTGGCTGTTTGTTTGCATCTTTTCTAATCTCCTTTATAATGAGTGGTAATTTTAAGGAAAGTGTTTCCTGAGTTCTAAAAGCTGCTTCAGCAAATTAATCAAACCCAAGAGGAGAGTCATGAGAACCTTTATTTACAGGTAGTCATTCAGAAGCACAGGGCAAAACGTGAGATTTTTCCATTGGCATCTGAAGCAGGAGATGGTCTAGTGGCACTGAGCCCTTAGCCAATGGGATCTGATGTGATGTCCAGGTAGTGTCAGAATTGAATTGAATTGGAGGAGACCCAGCTGGCATCCTTTGGAGGACTGCTGGTGTGTTAGGGGGAAAACCCACATCTGTTGTCAGACGTGTGCTGATTGAGCGGTGTGTGAATAGCAAAATAACTTTTTCTCTCCCTATTTCTATTAGTAAGAGTCACTGGTAAGAAGTCACTAAAGAAGTCTTGGTAGACTTATTTTCTTGAACCAGTTTTCAGCTGGATAACCATAGCTGAGCTCACTATGACTAACTGGTAAGCCACTGCCTTCTGAGCAGAGACGATATGAATCTAGAAATATCTACTTTCTCAAGAAAGGTATACTTTTGGGGTCTCTCTCTCTCTCTCTCTCTCTCTCTCTCTCTCTCTCTCTCTCTCTCTCTCTCTTTCCCTCCCTCCCTTTCTGCCATCTGCCACATAAAGAGAAATAGTAAGAGAGAGCCCCTCTTAAATTTAAGGTCAGATGCACCAGCCTTTTTGAAATCAATGTTTTTCATGCACAGAGATCCATTTTCATGATCCATTTTCTTTCAGTGTTAGCAATGGTGAGTCAACAGTTTCCTCAGTGTGAATATTAGATGCAGCTTAAATATGAATAAAATCCCAGAGTCTTTATTTCAAATTTATTTTTGTGCATCATTCTTTACCATTCTCCAATATAGCTGAATTAACATCAAATGGTTCTGAATTATACAATTAACTATATTCAGCTTTCATTGTAGTTACCAATTAATCCAAATCTGCAAACATGATATTGGCTGAGAATCAGTTACAGATGATGACATCCAAATGGGGTCCCTATTGGTTCATTCCTTTTACCTAAGGAAGTTGAAGAAATTCTAGCTAACAAGTCATTTGCTGTGGGTCACACATGGGACTGCTAGATTACTAGTGATCTGGATTTCTTGGAAGGGAAACAGAGATCTCCCTGTAAATACCTCTGATATTTTAGGCCAGGGGTTGACAAGTAATGGGCACAAGCATTGCCTCCTTTCTTCTTTATTGCAGCACACACCACCAGTGATCTCTACTTTCTCTTGCTGAGCCCAAGCTCAGAGCCACAATATTTCTAAGATAGTCATCACCAATTGTATTAGTTATCTCTTGCTGTGTAACAAATTACACAAACTGAGCAACTTAAAGCAACACACACTTATTGTCTCTCAGTTTCTATAAGTCAGGAGTCTGAGCATAGTTTTCATCAGTCAGAGTCTACTTCAAGGTCTCTCATGAAGTTATCTATATAATCCAGGTGTTGACCAGGCTAAGGTGAATCAGGTAATGATTCACTTCCAAGCTCATGTAGTTGTAGACTGAATCCAGTTTTCTTCCTTCCTTCCTTCCTTCCTTCCTTCCTTCCTTCCTTCCTTCCTTCCTTTCTTTTGGTGGTGATTAAACCATTTTGCTCAGCACATGTTGCCCAATACAGAACGCCTAAAAATATATGATAAAAATATAAGAAAACTTCTTTTTAAAGGGATGATTGAATCTGCTAAAATATGTAAGAGAAATTCTCAGAATGCAAAGCAACAAGAACCCACAAATCTGAGAGGTAACAGCACACCAAAGAACTCATCAGGAACATCCCGTTCATTCCTAGTGTACTAGAACTTGAGTTTTAAGGGACCAAAGATGTTGGGGGAGACAGGCAGGAGAAAATCCTGGGATCTAAGCAGAGTGGGACCTTGGATTGGAGCTTATTCTTCTCTATCCAATAAAGCCAGAACACCAAAACACCAGACCCACAGAGGTAAACTAGGGTAAAATCCATCTTTTGGATGAAAACAGAGGATCACTACTCATTTTAGCCCTGACTATTAGGAGAGAAGTTAAAAAAAAAAATGATACCTTAAGAATCCCTACCCCATGAACATACTTCATGAATTAAGAATTAACCCTAACTTCAAAAACTCTAAAGCTGAAAATTTAGATTCAAATTATCTAATTTGTATAGCTCCCCAAGATTTTGAGTAGACCAAATCCTCTCAGAAGGAATTAATTTTAAATCCAAGCTTCATACAATTCCCAAAAATAAAGTTCCAGTGAGCTCACAACAACAAAATCACAAAACACATACTGGAACAAGCTAATGTGAGCTAGAGTCTTCATAATAAACCCAGAAATAATGAAAGCAGACATAAAAAGGTTGCAGACAGAGAAATGATAAGATATGAATACAAAGCAAATACACTAAAAATGCTTACATATGAAGAGAAGAATTTTTTTAAATACCAAAGAAAAAAAATTATATTTGATTAAGCAATTTTTTTGAAAACACAGCTGCTAGAAACCCAAAGAAATTTGATGTATGATTCAACACCAGTTTAGACATAGCTGAAAAGATAATTTATTAATTGGAATATAAATTTTTAAAAAATTACACAAAAATTAGTCCAGTGAGACAAAGAAATAAAAAATTTGGAGGCAATATAAGGATAAGATAATGAAGGATAAATTAAGAATGTCTAACCAAAGTTTCTGAAAGAGATGACAGGGAGAATGGGGAAAAGGTGATGTTCAAAGAAGTAAAAGATGAGAATTTTCTAGAATTGATAAAAGATAATAAATCATCACATTCAAGAAATCCAGTGAATCTAAAGTAGAATAAATCAAAAGAGGATGAAATAAAAATACCTAGATTTGTTGTTGTTAAACTTCAAAATACCAAAGTTAAAAAGAAGATCTTATTTACTGTAAAATATTTATTTATTGTGTGTGTGTATATCTCTGTGTGTGTGTGTGTGTGTGTGTGTGTGTTTACTGGAAATTAAACCTAGGGGTAATGTACCACTGAGCTACATCCTCAATCTTCTGTGAAAAAAAAATTTTTTTTTATTAGTATCAGGGATTGAACCCGGGAAGCTTAACTACTTAACTACTGAGTCACATCTCCAGCCCATTTTTATATTTTATTTAGAGAAAGGGTTTGTCTGAGTTGCTTAGGGCCTTAATAATTTGCTGAGACTGGCTTTAAACTTGAGATGCTCCTGCTTCAGCCTCCAGAGCCATTGAGATTATAGGCATGCTATACTACATCTAGTCCCCCCATGAAATATTTCAATCTACTAAAGAGAAAAGATGACTTATTTATAAAAACAATTGTCAGATTGACTTGACTTGACACCTAACTTCTCAACAGTAACAAAGATAACAGAAGAAGATAACATAAGATATTCAAAAGACTAAAAACAAATTACTGTTAATTTAGATTTCTGTTGTTTAAAATAACAAGAATAATGTCAATTTGTGAACTTAAAAATAGAACAAAATACATAGGAAAATAGCATAAGTACATGTAAGAAGTTAAAGTTCTCACATTTTTTTTTCCTAGAGAAGGCAAAAAATGGTGATTAATTTAAGATTTTATTGAATTGATAGGTTAAAATTTCTGGGACAAACACTTAAAAATAGAAATAGAGTAAGAATGAAAAAATTTAAGTAGACTATAGCCTTGAAAATCTAAAATAAGGTAATAAGGGGAGATAAAATATGAGAGATCCACAGAAAACTCTGGAATAAATACACAGCATAAAATAATATGGTAGAAATGAATCCAAATATATCAATGAACTCAACCAATGTAGATGGAGTTACTTTCCCAAATTTAAAAGAAAAAGATGGTTAGATTTGGGGCCAAACTGAGCTATGTCAAAACACACAAAACTAAAACACATTAAGGTTTAAAATTTAAAATGAAGAAAGATGAGTTGTAACAAAATCTGGTATAGCTGGGTTTATAGTAGACAAAACAGTTTTTAAGGCAAAACCATAGGGTCATTATATATGAATAAATGTTCGACTTGGCAGGAAAATAGAGCAATTGAAATCTTGCATGTTCCTAATCAGTTAACCTCAAAGTATGCAAATAAAAAAACTGATAGAATTATAAAAGAAATATAAATTCACCATCTTAGTGCAAGTGTCATTGCACCTTTATCAATAATGTATGGACCAAAACCATGAAAATTTAAACTGCACCATTAAAACTTGGTCTAATGGACAAAGAACAGAACCTGGCACCCAATAATTACATTCTTTTCACACATTTTTTCCCCTAACATGCATGGGATACTATGGTAGAAACAGGTAATTGATCCCCAATTACTATTCTCTCTTTTAGTTTTTACCTGTTTATATACATGGCCATTCTGAGTAAGGAGTTACATTCTTAGTCTTCTTTGAAGGTAAGCATGGTCTACATTTTTGCCAATTCAACATAAGCAGAAATGACATATTCTTGGGATTCCAGAAGGGAGTGGGCATGTTCTCCTTTACTCTCCTCCTTTCTTCTGTCTGGAATACAGTTGGGATATTCCTGTGACAGAAAAAATAAAAACAAGAATGTTTGTAGCAGTACAATAGCCTAAATCTGTAACACCCAAAATGCCCATCTTTAAGGAAAGGAATCAGTAGATTTGGAAGATTCATACAATTAAAAACTGTGCTACAGTAAAAAGGAATGAGTGCTTTGTCAACATAGTGTAGAATAAAACAGGACACAGAAGGGAATATATGCACTTTTATTCCAGTTATATAAAAATAAAAATCTACATGATATATCTTAAGGGATGCATACAAATGTGGCAAAAAGGAATAAAAACTAGAAAGAAATCAAGAGAATGAGAAATTCAAAATTCAGCAGAATGGATACATCTTCATCAAGAGGAGGAAAGAGAGCTTGGGAGGAGTTCACAGCAGTTTTAGATTTACCTTTAATGTTTTATACTGGGTTAGTACACAGGCTAATGTTATTATCATCAGTCTTTAAAATCTATATATGCATTATATATTCTCCATTGCACATGTAACATATTTCATAATAAGTGAACTAATAAGAAAAAGATCAGTAGAAAAACTACCAGATTCTACCTAGACATTCATATATTTAAAAGTCTATAATGATTATGACTTTATTTATTGTTTAATGTTTAACTGATTTAGTAAGCATTTATTATATGAAGAAAGAATAGGGAAAATATTAGTATGAAGTGATTCTTTGATCAACCTTCTCATTGGAAAACACAAAAAGAGAACAAATGAGAATTAGGAGCAACATTTTCTAATTGCAGGATAAATAATTAACTCCTTGGGTGCAAATTTCCTATCTATCATTTCACAGTTGCAGCCAAGATCACTTTCTTCCTTTAACCTTTGGCTAGGAAGAGTGCAGGTGAAGGCTCACCACTGGAGGCCAGCCTGTCTCTGTCGTCTTCACCTGCTTTGGGACTGTACCTTAAACTCCCTGCATCAGCTCCCTGGGGCTGCTCTTGTAGGCTCAGCTCTCTTTTCCTTTCTGAATCTGGTTCCTCTGGAAGGCTTAATTAAGTTCTTTTTATCACCCTTCACAAGGCACTCTAAGGCCTATCCTCTCTCTTAAAAGTCAAAATTAATTTATCTAAAAGCTCTAATGCTTCCATTATTCCATCCCCAACCACATAGTATTATTGTCAGGAGCCAGAAGCCCTTCACTCTAGGACCCAGAAGGAAAACTAAAACCTTCATGTGTAGATAAATCACCAATTCCTAGCAGACAGAGCAAAACCTGCTCAACAGCGCGTCTGCTGATCTCCTTGTATGAACTGTCTTCTGAGATACCAGCTCACTCTGGTTGGTAATTAGCCTCTTGGGGCCTCACTGCCACTTGCCCCGCCCCACCCTGCTCTGCCCCCCACCCCAGCCCTCCTTTCCCTCTCAGCTGTGATGCATATTCCAGGCAGCTGGGAGCAGCTCCTCTTGACTAGCTCCCATAACTTCCATGCGCAGGTCTCTTCACTCTGACCCTCACTGGGAGGAAGTGTGACTAGGGTCAGGGATGCTTTGTTCCTAGAGGACTGTTATTACAGCTGTGCATGGAGTCGTCCTATCATGAAGAGAAGCCATCTTGGACTCTGAAGATTCCTTGAAATACCAAAATGTCATGAAGATTTTGCCAAAAAAGGCAGAGACCATGGGGGTGGGGAGGATCACAACCAAGTTTGAGAAAGCCAATCGTTTGTTTATTTATGAAATAGATAAATGATTCCCTAAACAGCAGGGGCAGTGAAGAGTGGTATAGACTCCCAAAGACCCCAACTGTTCATAAAAAGGCCAACTGGGTGCAGTCCAGGCTGGGTTAATTGGGATCCATGGCAGGAGATTTTCAGTCTTTGTAAGAAAACAGCTGCTGTCACCAGTGTGAACTTTGCTCTCTGGTCTGTTTTGCATTTCCAGGTCAGAGGCAAGATGTCCTAGAGGCTGGCTACAGTCCCCAGGGACATGACATAGCTCCCCAACACACACACACACACACACACACACACACACACACACGGTTATAAGCCTTAGAGCTGCTCAAGACCCCAGACAGACGACTCTAGGAGCAATCTCAGGCAGGCAGATCACATCAAATAGCCTTCCTCCCCTGCCTCCAACTTGGAATCCACATCTAGGGCTTTTCTCTCTCTACAGCGAGAAGAGGCATAAAGAAATTGGGCTTCACATTACCCAGAAAAGTGGAGAAGGATATTCCTATAAAGATGTGGAGTAAAGCAGGTATTCTTTAACCTGTGGAGATGGTGGCAGCAGATGACAAGATTGTCCCATTGCCTATGGACAGAAATTTTAAACTCCCTAGAGCTGAATGCTGGGAGGGAAGTCTGTAGCCTCCATCTGATGCTTATGAGCTTCTGAATCAGGTATGATTTTTGAATCCCCATCCTGCCACTCAGTAGCTTTCTGGCCTTAGAAATATTACTTCACCTTTGAGGGCCTCAGCTTTCTTATCTGTGAAACAGAACTTAAAGATTTGCTGTGAGGATCAGTGGAGACTCTATATAGAAGCAGTGTGCCCAGCACATAGCCCTCAGTATAGCTTAGATATTATTACTGATATAGATATTATTACTATATTATTACTTAGATATTATTACCTGAAAAGGTAATTATTATTAATTATCCTTTCTTCCACTGGAAAAAAAAACTATGAGAGGCACTATTTCCTTTGCATCAGAGTTTATATAATGCCAAAGGCACATCATGAAAGGAAAAGAAATTTGCCATGGGCAGGGTACCCTGGCCCTCTGTTTCCTCTCCTCATAGCTGCCTTTTCCCACTGGGTGTTTTCTCACCAAGGCCAGTTCCAGAATTTCCACATAGAAGGAGCTTACATGCTCTAGGAAATGAGCAGGAGCTTGAAGCCATTTTTGTACAGCATTCCTCTGGGGAAAAAACAGTTGACCATATTGAAGAACAGGGGGATTGTGAGGCAGGGGCGGTTATAGAGATTATGGGGCAATCGCTCCTGTCCCAGGCACCCACTCCCCACTTAGGTGTGCCACTCCCAGTTCCGCATCAGAATGGAACTCTCTCCTTTCTTTAAATTCTGCTCTGTGCACTAGTTTAAAAACATAATCCACCCTGGTGTGTTAGTGTTTCCTCAGATGTTATTCTCCCTGGAGGGATAAGCAAAGGAAACAAACCTATTCAAAGGAGCCAGCCTCATGGGAGAAATTATAGGCACCGTTGTGAGTCCAGGCAGAAGGTTTTGCAGACAGGCAAGAGAGGATCAGCTCACCTCTGTGTGGTCTACTGGGCAGCATATTTTTTTTCTAAAAAGAGTATAAGAAAGCTTGAGGCTACAGCCAGGGAGAAGGACTGGGGGAAAATACAAGAGAATAAACATGAAGTGATATGAAAGAACTTCTAAAATAATAAGGTAATTTTAAATGCCAGAAGGAGAAGGAAGCAATGGTGAGCCTACTCTAGGAATTTGCAGCTCGCACTATTGAAAAGTGAAGAAAACACAGGAGTTCCACTATGGAAGAATATTAACCACATGACTGTATGCTAGTTAAAAACAAAGTACTTTATTACTATAGAAGCAGCACAGAAAGAGTTCTTTTAGCAACCCTTAGTGCTGGAAAGGAAATTTCTCTACCCCACTTTCAAAGAAAAGTCTTTGCTTGATAGCCATGTTGCTTAAATTCTGTATTTTATTTGAGCATAAAATTCCAATGGACAATCAGACTCTTGGATTTGAATATTCTAATAATACTACCCTTAGGGAACATGATCAAATCAATCAAGACAATGTTCAGCAACTAAGATGTCCACAGATGATGCCAATGTAGAGTCTTTCCCTTAGTGAGAGAGAGAGAGAGAGAGAGAGAGAGAGAGAGAGAGAAAACTTTGTGAATTGACAACATGACAGAAATGGTCCCTAAGGTCCATGCTGCTTCTGTAGTGATAAAGTACCTTGTTTTTAACTAGCATACAGCCATGTAGTTAAATTCTGGCTAACCCCAAATGCTCATTTGCCAGGCACTGCTGAAAAAAAGAGAAGGGACAGGGACTCCATTTGCCCATTTTGGCCTCCACTGGCTGGAACACAGATGTGTGGAAGAGGGATACCTAGGAATGGCAGAGCAGCGATACTCAAGAAGCCTGGGTGCTAGACACAGAGGAACTGCCAAGCCAGTCCTGGGCTGTTTAAAACTGAACTGTGAGAGGAGAGAGAAATTCCCATTTCTTTAAGTCACCATAGTTTGGGGTCTCTTACAGCTGCCACTAGAAGGCTAGCAAGTAGATTTGAGCCTGAAGAACCTATATCATCTGGTATTTCATTTTTTTTTATCTTAGAATGAAAGCTGGGAATTTTATATTCTTATAAAATTATAGAGTTGATCACCTGGAGAACTGAATTTAAATATCTATTATTCTCCATTACAGTAGTACCTCCACTTGGTTTCTCCAGTTCAGAGGAGCTCTTCTCAAAACAAGCTATTTTTTTTCTACCCATAAAAATATTCACGAGTGAATGTATTATTTTAAAGGTCAATCTTAGCAGCAACAAGAAGAGAAAGGTTAAAAAAAGAAAAGGAGAAAAAGAGAAGAAAATGAAAATATCAGTCCTATTGCATGATAGAAATAGCCCCCAAATATTCATTTATTCCTTTTCCTTTTTAAGTATGAAATTTATTATAAGCTGGGAACTGTTTGGGGATTGATCAGTTTAATCTCAGTACGCCTCCATGTGATTTCCAAAATTAAAGGTGACTGATGATCACAGGCTCTTTTTCCCTCTGTTCTGTTTGGTGATACATCCAGGGGTTTCTGACCTCGTGGGATACAACTTTATTATGAACAAGGAAATTGATAGAGTTGCTTGTGTGCTGCCAAATACCAATGAACTAGCTCCTGGCAACTGGTGACCAATCTGGATACTTTTATTTTGGTTCCCAGACAAAAGCCTTCAGAATAGGTTGTGTGATGGTCTTTCAGAACTCTTGAAAAATTTGACTGCATTGTTATGTCAGAAAATACAATTTTAGAGCACCTATGATATGCCTCATCCCATGATATATACCAGGATATAAGGACAAATAGAACATGGCCCCTAACCTCAATGAGTTCATAGTTCAGGAAGGGAAAAACTCAAAGATTCATGTTGCAGCATAAAGAAGATGATAAGAAGAGGTCGATGGCTGAGAATACTATGGAGGACCTCATGGTAGAGGTGATTTTTTTTTTTAATTCAACAAATATCTATTAGCAATTGTTGTGCCAGGAACTCTGCTAGGTATTGGTAATAGTGTAGAAACAAGACCCTCATGGTTCTTGTCCTTGCGAAAATGGAAATTAAGTTCAATTCTGGGAAAATAAAGTTTCATTTTGGTACCCCTGGTTTTGTCACCATAAAATATTCATGGTACAAGTCTAAGAGACTGAATTGGAGCTGGGTTTTGAAGTGTAATTTGGAGGGTTTCCAACAAGTAAGAGGAGAAAGTGGGTATCCCTGATAAAGTGAATGGAACATGGGAAGAGTGGGTGAAGTGAATCCATACCAAAGGTCCAGGGAAACAGGTAGTATCCACAGCTCTAGCTGCCTATCCATGAGGGAAATAATGGTGGGAAAGGCTTGGAATGGGATTTGAGACCTAATTGTGAGAGTGTCTTTATTTCCTAGGCAGAGCCTGGCTTAGATATGGGCCATTTGGGCAGACAAATAATCTGATGTCCTTTCAAATGAGTAGTGTTTGAATGTCTTTCCAACTTACTAATTCTAGGTCAGAACTGAAAAATCTATTTATAAAACTGTAAACAAAAACAAAGGGGGTGGGACAGAATAGATGCATATACTAATCCGTTTTTGGGGTGTTTTTTTTCCCCAACAGCCAAAGCAGAGTTTAAATTCTGGAAAGAACTCGGTTAAATGGTTCTCACTTTTCCATAGTTCTCTTCTCTCCTCAATTTTCTTCTGGCCTTTTCTAAATCAGACATCTTCTTGAGAATCATATTAAAGTATTACATTTTTAGTGGCAAAATATCTGTATTACATTTTCAATGGTAAATCACTCTGACCTGGTAAACAGAAATTTGACATGTACATTCAGTTCCTGAATTTCTGCCACTTTCCACTGATTGAAACTGCACATGCACAGAGTAAAAATACTTACAGAAGTGCAGTCAGGAAGGGTTGTTTTCAGACTCTCCGATGTGAGCTGCTCTCCATTGCAAAGGGAATAAAATCAGCTTAAGGTTTCCCAGTTACATGAGGACTTGAGTGTGGAAACCTGAGTTTTCTGGCACTGTTTCAGTCACTCAGAGATGGACTTCCTAGCTAGATCCTGGGTTAGCCCACTCTTTTTCAGATTTTGTGTCTGTAAAAATAGTTTGCATGTTTCATTTTTAATGGTCTTGTAGGTTTTTTGTGGACCCTTCAATCTGATGAAATTTTGTGGAAATCCAATATGTGAAACAGATAAAGGCAGAGCTTTGCTGAATGAAGGTGGGATGGTTAATTTTCTGTATCAACTTTACTGTGATAAGGGCTGCCCAGGTAACTGGTCAAACATTGGGTGTATCTATCTGAGAGAATTTCCAGAAGTGTTCAAATCACAGACTGATTTAAGAAGACCCACCCTCACCAGACCAGATGGCATTAACTAATTCACTGAGGTCCTAAAAAGAACAAAAAAGCAAAGGAAGGGCGGATTTCCTCTTTGCTTGAGCTGGGACATCACTTTTTTGCTTTTGGACATTGTCATTGCCAGTTCTCAGGCCTTCAAACTCAGACCAGGGCTTACCTCATCAGCCATCCTATTCTCAGACCATCCTTTTTGAGCCACAGAATCTTAGGGTCTACATCCAGTGTAGGATGGATTTGGACTAGAACTTCAGTACAGACTTTCCTGGGCCTCCAGTGTATAGATAGAAAATGTGGTGCTTCTCAGCCTCCAACAATCATATGAGCCACTACCTCAAATCTCTGTCTCTCTCTGTCTCTCTCTCTCTCTCTCTCGATAGAGAGATACGTTGATTCTGTTCCCTGTTGGTTCTGTTCCCCTGATACTGTAGGAGAGGAGCACATAAGGATTTTCTTGTAAGCATTGGATGTAGACCCTAAGATTCTGTGGCTCAAAAAGGATGGGGGAATCTAATGGAAGTATTAAGCAGTAAAGACATTTTTGTGTTTGTGAAGCATCTTCCTTTTTCGAAGGAAGAAACCAGAGCCCATATGAAGCCCACATCATTGGCAATAAATTTGTGGTCATTGGGCTGGGGATGTGGTTCAAGCGGTAGCGCACTCGCCTGGCATACGCGGGGTGCTGGGTTCAATCCTCAGCACCACATAAAAATAAAATAAAGATGTTGTGTCCACCAAAAACTGAAAAATAAATATTAAAAAAATTCTCTCTCTCTCTCTAAAAAAAAAAAAAAAAAATTGTGGTCATTGTAAAGGCCCAAACAAACTACATTACTTAGTGGATACCATCACTGCTAGGGCAAGGATAATGATAAAGCCTTGGTATGAATGTGGTACCAAGTGGTGAAACCTTTAGGAAGTGGGGCCCTGTGAAAGGTCCTTAGGTCATTGGGGGCACCTACCCTTAAAGGGGATTATGGGATCTCATCCCTTCCTGTCTTTCTTTAATTCCTAGATGATGATATGAACAGTTTGCTTTGTCACACATTCTCTGTCATTGTCACCTAGCATCCTTCCCAGAGGACCAATGTAATGGGCCCACCTGACCTCGGAACTGGAACCTCTAAAACCATGGGGTAAATAAAACTTCACAAGTTAATTATCTCATGTATTTTGTTATAGTGGTGCAAAGCTGACCCGCACAATCGCCTCTTGATAAATATCTGCCAGACTCCAAATATAAACACACACACACTTGGGATTCCACCCCCACCCCCACCCATCTCACCATGAATGCATTGACCTCTGTAATGTGGCTGCCTCAGAAGGTGAGAGCAGCTTTAGCAATGGCATGGGGTGAAATTCATTAACACAGACTAGCTAGTGATGAAGCAGCTGGGACAGACGTTTCCTGCTGGGATACCTTTCCTACCCACCTGCTTTACCAAGGAACTGTCACCATAAATCATGGCAAGGTGGGAAGCACATGTTTACTTGTGTGTATATGCAGCGGTAAAAACAAAAGCCTAGCGTAGGTGGTTATTTTGGCCTCTTCTTAATCTGCCACCTGGGCCTCAGAGCCAGCAGAGGTCTTAGCCCTTGGCTTTTGTACATGCAAAATCCATCACCTTGACTGCTGGTGCCCCTAACAGGAATTCCCTGAGTGGTACCATCCCTTTGTCCAGGCCAGCAAGTCTTCTCCAATTCTAACGCCATAGGGTCAAGAGTCAGGCTTATACACCTGGCCTTGAAAAATGTTCCACCAGTGCTTTTACACTTGGGGTGAATCTGTATAAGTTTATGTATACACTTAATGTTGGCACTGATGGGATACTGGTACCTAAAATTTCCTCATTAAAAAAAATTAAAAAAAAAAAACTGTGAAATTTTATCTGAGTTTTTTTTCCCCAAAGAATAGACTACCTTAATTTAGAATATTTGGGTTTTAATCTTTAAGTTCCCAGTGTGTGGATTCTGGATGCCGTTGAAAACATAGTGAAAGTCATGAATGCTCTCCCAGAAACATGCACAGGAATTTGTGGTTTCAGAGGGTACCATCACTTCCCAATAGTCCTCTTCTGGGTACCAAAAGCCCTGCCCTAGGCTGACAAGCCTTTTCTTTCTCCAATTATAAGAAAATTGCCTGGCCAAGGAAGAACAGAGCTTGTCATTACCGGCTACTGTCAAACTGGTCTGTATTGGTCTGTTCAATAAGCTGGTCAGGGTAACAGCTCTGTTCCTCGGCCACACTCATTGGGATATTAGGTTCCAGTGGAATACAGAATAGAAAGTTGGAAGGCATGTTTTCTGCCCTTTCCCTTCTTCATTTCCTCCCTGGGTTTCTCTTCCCCATCATCACACTAAATCTTGGTTTTTGATCTTATTGCTCTCCTGTTTAAGCCATTTCAGTGACTTCCTGTCTCCCGCAGGACAAAGTCCAGTCTCCTTGACGTGCTTTCAAGGCCATCCGTCTTCCTGCTCTGCCTTTATCTCCCTCCATCCTCGCCACACGTGTTGTTTCAGCCACCCAGAAGCAGATAGTTCCCCTCGGGCTCCTGCTGCCTCATATCCTCTGGCCTGCAGTGCTCTCTCTCTTCATCCTGTGATCCCCTCCCCATCCAGTCACTCAGACACTGTCTGCTCCAGGAGCCTTTGCTGGATCCTTGGCCAAGCCTCCTTCCCTCCAATCAGAGCACCTAACAGTTTTCCAGTTGTTCACCAGTAGGTCTCGTTCCCCATAAGACCATGTGCTCCTGGAAAGCATATCAGGGCTTGTTACTTTGCATCACCAGGAGCTGATGCATAATAGCTACTTAGCAAACATTTGAGGGAGAGGGAAAGGAGAGATCCTTTGAATCCACCCATTTGATGCTGGGATACTCTATTCTCTAACAAGTGTCCCTGAATATCTATACCTGTAGGACAATGTTAAATCACAGGATGAAAAGGACCGGGCTCATAATCAGTATATAAGCCCAAGAGCAGCAAATCTCTCGGTTCATCCCAGGGTGAGCCTGGTGTGTTGTGCTTCCATCTTTGAAACACCATGGATAAGGGCCCAGAATTTGGATCATGATACTCAGGCTTAGAGGCAAATTAGAATCATTGGGGAGTTTTAAAAATAATGATACCTAGATCACACTTCTGAGAGATTTTGATCTAATTGTTCTGGGTAGAACCAAGGCATCTGACATTTTAAAATCCCCACAAGTGATTCCGAGGCTGAGGTCCACCGCCAGTTCTAAGTGGAGCCTGGGCTGAAGTCCAGCTTTGGTACTCAGGCAGCTATGAACATCCTGCAAAGTCCTTTAATCTTCCTCAACCTCAGATTCCTCTTTGTTGACTATTAATTTAGATAGTAGGAGGATTAAATGAGATGATGACTGCCAAGTGCTCACAGTGAGTGCTCAGTTAATGTCAGACTAATTACTATGTGTTATACTTAGGATCTAGAATGTCCCCCAAAGTTCATGTGCCAAAGGCTTGGGGTTACTAGGGGCATAATCTCAAAGGGGATTCTAGGACCTTGGTCTCTTACTCTTTCTTTTGCTTCCTCTGCCACACACTGTTACCCTAATTTCTGCCAAACAACAGGCCCAAAAGCAATGAGACCAACTGTGCACAGACTGAAACCTCCAAATTTTTGAACTACAATAAACCTTTCTTCTTTATAAATTGATTTTCTGAAGTGTCTTGTTATAGTAAAAATAAAGCTAATACATTATGATACCAACAAACTTTTCCTCCCAAAAGAGAACTCTAGGGACAGTGCAGGAAAAGGCACCAAGCAATATAGAACACTAATTCCTATAACAGTGACTGGCTGGGAGGACATTTGTTTGTTAAAGCATCCAGGAACCCATGGGCTGCATGAACAAAGCAGTTAATACTTCACAATTAGCAAGGTAAGATTACTGTATACAAACAAGCCAAAAATATGGTGCAGCTAGTATTTAATGAGGCCTTATAACTAAAATTTGATGGATTTAATAAAGTACTGGCTGTTATTTTAGCCCCCAGTCTTGTTGATTCTAGGTAACATCAAAAGCTCAGCAGACACTAAAAGGCAGTTCAAAAATCCTCAGGAGACTGGGTCACTTTAGTTTAGGGGCTCAAACTGCAGAATCACCTGGGGGCATGTGAAAGTCTAGAACCCTGGATTTCAGTTCCAAACAGCAGTGATGCTATTCATAATGGGTTTTAAAATGTTTTCATTCATGCATTATAGTTACATATAATAGCAGAGTTCATTTTGACATGTTCATTCATGCATAGAATAGAATTTGCTCCATTTCAATCAGTACTGCCTCTTTCCTTCCCTCCTCCCTCCCCTACCTTCCCTTCCTCTCTTTTACTGGCCTTGGGAGGGGCTTTAGATCACACCCCATAATCTCCACATAAGGCACCCTGGATTTGCTAAAGAGAATGACATTTTGATATGACGCAGACAACGAAAATATCATTCTTCTGTAAAGTATGAATCTTTAGACAGCTTTTTTCTTTGTAAAAATCAACATTATTGAGATATAAATTTATGTACAATAAAATGCACCAATTTTAAAACACATTTTGATACGTTTTGACCATTTGATCTACCAGTGTAGCCACAACCACAATAATTTCCAAACGTAAATGTTCCCATCACTTTCCCATTCTCCTCTATGCCTTGTCTCAGTTCATATTCACCCCTGATCTCAGACACAAGCAACCACTGATCTCCTTTATGACACTGTAAATTAGGTTATTTTATGAATGCAATCAAACAGCATTTAGTCTTTTGTTGTCTGGCTTCTTTCTGCTCAGCATATGGTCTGCGAAATGTATGCATGTTCTTGAATGTATCACTAGTTATCCCCTTCTATTACCAAATTGTCATCTATTGTCAGGATGTGCAATTGGCCTTCTGTGTTGGTGGGTTCTGCGACCGTGGATTCAATCAATGGAGCATCAAAACTATTCCCCCAGAATGTTACCTTGTTGCTATCATGTGTTATGTAGGTTAGGCCTGTGATGGTTGTGACTATACTGAACATGTACAGACTTGTTTTTTTGTGTGTCATTATTCCCTAAACAATACAGCATAGCTATTTACATAGCACCTACTTTGCAATAGTATTATACGTGATCAAGACATTAATGAATAATGGAGGATGTGCGTAGTTTGTGTGCAAACACTATGCCATTTTACATGAGGGACTTGGGAATCTGCAGCTTTTGGTATCCAAGGAGGATCTTGGAACCAATCCCACATGGATACTGAGGGATAACTGTACCACAAATTGTTTATTCACTCACCTATCGATGGACATTTGATTATTTGCTGTTTGTAGCCTTTGTTCAATTATAAATAGTCTGAGTCAACAGTGAATTTGCTACCTAAACAGTTTCAAGACAAGACTTCTGGCCCTTTTACCAAATAGATCATGGATCCAAAGGCTCTCCTGTGTAGAAATTCTACCTTTGCCTTTGGAGATCCTGATTAGGTTTGGGGTGTAGCCATTAATACTGAATTGCAGTAATGATGCCAGTTGAACCCCAACTGCACATTGACAAATATTGTCGTGGGGTTGAGGGCACTGGTCAACCCCAGGTGCAATCCATTTCTGGTCACAAGGGTTAATATCTTCTTTTTGAGAGAGCTAAGTTCTCACCAGGACCCAATTATCAAATGGTCAAATCAAAGGTAGGGTAAAGGGTAGGGTCTGCTTCCTGCACTTAGAATTCTCTCAGTCCAACAGGTTCACTGCTATGGGAAGATCCCCAGGGGGTAAGAGGCCAGCAGTGAAGGCCTTTATCACACTCTCTCTCCATACCCAGGACTTTAAGGACACAGCTTTTTTTTTTTTTTTTTTTTTAGAGAGAGAGAGAATTTTTTTTTAATATTTATTTTTTAGTTTTCGGTGGACACAACATCTTTATTTTATTTTTATGTGGTGCTGAGGATCAAACCCAGCACCCTGCGCATGCCAGGCTAGCCCTACCGCTTGAGCCACATCCCCAGCCCCAAGGGCAGAGCTTTTAATATTTAATTTTTTTTAAAAAAAATTGGTACTGGTGATTTAACCCATGGGTATCTACCACTGAGACACTTCCCCAGTCCTTTTTTATATTTTATTTGAGACCATATCCTGCTAAATTGCCTACAATGACCTTAAACTTGCTATCCTCCTGCCTCAGCCTTCCCGACCTCTAGGATTACGAGCCTGTTCCACAACACCTGGAAGCTGTTCATCTTATTAAGGATTAATGAGATTTAAAGTAGATTCTGGTGATGTCCAAGCAACACCTGTAATGATGACATGAAGAGACATCACCAAAGAGAAAGTTACAGAACTCCAGAGAGTTGACCTGAGTACTGCTCAAGACAGGCACAGATGATCGAGATGATATCTGAAGAGAATGAAGAGAATGTGTTGACAAGGTGATGAGACTGACCAAGACCCTTTCACACAGATCTAGAGGCAGAGTTTCACAGGAGGTGGACCCAAGAGATGGGGATGTAGGAGCAGTGGTGTCCAAGTCAATTTCAGCAACCTCCTGCCTCTTCCTACCACCTTAAAGATTCCACAATCATGGACAAATGGACCTCATTTTCCCTCCAAGAAAAAAATTTATTTAGCCTTTTTCCCCCAAATCACTTTACTGTTGGTTTCATGTCTTTCTGTTTTTCCTTTCTGCACCTGTAAGATCAACAGCAGATGAAGCACAGCACAGTGTTTTTATACACACAAGATTTTAGAAATCTGTGGTCTATTCTTTCCTCTCCTCTCCCTCCACCATGTGTGTAGGGGGAGGGAGCAAGTTTTAGGACCCTTACCTGTCATTTTTCACAAAACTAGTATGTCAGAAGTCAAAGCAATAAAATATCATATCAACCCAGCCCACATTTGAATATAGACTCACCCTCAGTCTTGTCCTGTTAATAAAAGTGTTTTTAGTTTTGTCAGTAATCATCTTATTTGAAGGTTTTCTTTTATTTTTTCATTAATTATCCAAAAATATATTTAATGAGGACCTAGTAAGTGCCTGGCACTGTTCTGAATGCTAAGGATACCAAATTTAAATAAGATCGGCTCCTCTTGTCCAAAAGTTTACAGTCTAGAGGAAAAAGTTGATGTTGAAACAAACAGATTGCAAGATGGAGCTCCAGTGCAGGAGAGAGAGAGAGAGAGAGAGAGAGAGAGAGAGAGAGAGAGCGCCCAGCACCCAGGAGTGGGAGCATAGAGGCCATGGGGGTGGAGGGAGGCCTCACCTCACCCAAGAAGCTGCTCTGCCATCAGTGGCCTCTTTCATGCAAGATCCTAGCAGGTTTGATGAAGTAGGAGCACTAAGAAAAGCTTTCAGAATGTATCACTCCAAGCATGCTGGAATCCTGGTTTGTACCAAAATAAAACCAGTTGTTCTAATTAGATCTTCTCTCTTAAAAGTCAAGACTGTCCTTCTTTGGGACACTGTCAAGTAAATCTGTTGATGTGTGAAGCTGGGGGATTAGAGATGAAAGTACTCATGGAAGGAATGGGTACTTCAAGGAAAATAACATGTGCTCTCTGAGAACCTCTTGAAGTTTGGCCAGAAGTTCATACCAACCCATTTGTGCTGGCCAAATGCCTGATTTCTGGGAAGTTCAAAGCACATGTAGACAGTTTCTCCATGGTTGTCATAGAAACTCTCCAGTGGGGATGCATAGCCAGAGACATTGTACAAGGGGGAAATAAACAATAGGGAGGAACATGCCTGAGTTCCTTTGGGTCTTTTGGGGCCCCATCTTCTCATTTTTCATATGCATCCATCACCTTCTAGGGGATTCACTCCCATCTGACCTGGGGACCCCCAAGTTGGTGTATTCAGCCCTTACCTCTTGCTCCAGCTTTGGAGCTACATATCTACCTGGCATCAAACCTCTCTTCTGTAAGTCCGCAGCCAAACTTGACATCTACCTCCTCCAGACCTATGGGTAGGAAAGAAAATATATATCAGGAATACTCAGAAAAGTCTGTATTCCACTAACGATAGAGACTGATTCTGATCTCTTTTCCAGCAATTTCTTTTAAAAAAAAATCAGACCTCATAGCAAATATCAAAATAGACTACTTTAACTTTTAGTTCTTTGTATTTTCTTTCTCCTTGAACACTCCCAGTATCAAGAAGAAAGGAAAACGAAGAGCTCCAAGATATCCAAACTGAATGTGGCAGTAATAGTTAGCTGCCTCCCAACATCTACTCTCCTCTGCTTTCCTCATGGTAGAACTTTGATCTTATTGGGTCCAGCCCATGGCTGGAAGGCATTTCCCAACCTGCCTTGAGTTCGTTGTAGCTGTATCACTGAGTTCTGGTCAGTGAGATGCAATTGACAACACCATATAGGACTTCCAAGAAGAGTGTTCAAAGAGACTTAAAGACGTCTGATGCTGCTGGGAAAAGAGCCCTTTGTCCTTCCCCTCCTTCCTGCTGCCTGGAATATAGACATGATGTCTAGAGCTTCTGCAGCCTTCTTCCCTTGGGGATAAAAAGCATGTGCTAAAGATAGAGAAGCTGGGTCTCTAAGGACTTCATGGACCTGCCATATGAGCCCTGGGCTGCTTTCTTCCAGGTTTCTTTAAGTGAAAGAATTTAAACCAATGTGTATCCAGTTACTGTATTCAGGTGTCTATTATGTATGATCTCTACATACATATGAAATAATTAGGAGTTAACTGTAATAACCAATAACTGGAAGTTAACTGAATATTATGTAATTTCTAATAATACCCACAGGTGTAGCCTTTTAGTGAGTGTGATAAACTGAACATCAGCCCTTTCCACACCCAATGTTATTGTGACCTAGTTGGATGGGTACTGTAATATCAGCAAGACAAAGGAAATGAATATTGAGTTGAAGGCCATCTGTGTGGCTTGATAAAGTTCCAATGCCCCGGTAGCTAATTATTCCTGATCTTAGTGGTTAATTGTTTTTCTTCAGGCCTAAATTCAGAGCCCACATGCTCAGCCTTCACAGCCTGCAGGGTCAGATTATAGGCCCGAAGACCCAATGAGCATTAAGCAAATCACAGTAACAGCCTTGTCCAGCTCACTAGGAAAATGGTGACAAATCCATTCGCAGCCAGATCCAAGCTTGGGAAAGGGAAGAAACCTCATTTAGTGAAGAAATCCTGTTCCTTTCTTCCATTCCTGACTTATCTAGACCGCCACACACATCTCCATCAAATCCCAGCGCATGAATGATAGACAGATAAGAGCCAGAGATTGAATTTTTACCAGTGGTTAATTTCCCTCCCTTCAACACTGCCACGCCATATTCCCCTGGGTCCAGACAATAAATTCCATAAGCAGAGACTCAGGGGACCTCTCTCCTGGAATCAGCCCTGCAGACAGGATAAGGTTTCCCCCCAAGGTCAATGCAGAGAAATTTTGCCCTGTCCTCCTGTTTCTCTTGGCTCTCTGACATGAAACAGCAGGCTGCATGTCAAAGATTTCCTTAGGATTTCTTGGGGGCACGGTTATGGCGGGAACATAATTCTAAGCAGCCCAAAGTAAAGTCACTTTTGATTGGGCACCTTCATTCACATCCAGTCCTACACTCTGAAGTTAAAAACAGGTCTTTGGAATCTAAGAAGAATTAGGGAGATCTTTAACTCCTGATAAAAGCAGCCTCGTTCAGCTTGGCATTATCAGAAAGAGCTATGTTAGAGGCAACTGTCCGCTGATTGGTCGTGGAAACTTGAGCAGGTCACTTGGACTTACTGGACCTCAAGTTGTATGAGACCATCCTTTGTATATGTGTGACTTCTACCTACCAAGCATTTGTCAAGGAGCTGACAGTTCAGAGGAAGATCCAAAATCCCTGCCTGATAGGATTGTCCATGGAAGGGGTTGGAGAAGTGGAGAGAGAGAGAGAGAGAGAGAGACAGACAGACACTAAGCACAGAAGCACATATCTGTGTGTCCATGAGTGTTAATGAATACTATGAAAAGAAGGTACATAGTTCTCAGAGGGGTCCAGCCATCTACTTTAGACTGAGGGAAGAATAACACTTCATCAGAAGCCTGAGGAATAAGCAGGAGTATCCAGGCTAAGGATAAGGGGAAATGTTTCCAAAATCAGGGACTAGACAGCTAATAGATCTATGAGTTCACATTTCTCTTCCAAAGATCCAAAATTATAATAATTTTAAATAGTCAAGGACTTTTGAGAACCTATAGACCACAACCAAATGAAGACTGAGAGTATCTCAGGTTTGCTGATGGGACATAAACCAGTCACCAACGACCAGACAGAAGGATTTGCACCCAGGTGGACGCCAGCCAAGGCACAGACCACACCCTAGCCCTCCACCATACCCCCAATGCCCTGATGTCAAAAAAGACAGGGGTCTTAGGTTCCCCCTAAGGGGAAGTGGGGTACAGCGGGGCACTTGTTTGGAACTGGCTGGGATTAAACATAAAAATACTAAAAAGCATCTCAGTGACCAGGCCTATGTGGAAATAGCCAGGTATAATTTTCTGGCCTGGGCTTGATATGGGAATTATTTTGCCACAGGAGATCCAGGGTTTGGTTTTGTTTGCTTTGCACACCTGTATTCTGTGAAGTGCTACTGAGTGGATCTGTGTATGTGTCATACAGAGAGAGCCAGCGCCATGAGTCATCTGTCCTTATGGAGGACAGGTGGGGAGCCAGGCCCAGGAGCAACCCTGCTGGAAGGACTAGCAGGACACCCCCAAGTCCACGTCCTGGTGCCCACTTGTAGACACTTGTCCTCACTCTCTTCCTTCCAGAGACAAATTTCCCAGCACCCTCTCAGAGTGTGTCACATTAACAAGGTGGGTTCACACCTGCCTGGGGGAACCTGTCCCAGCCTCTGGGCACCTGTCCTCCTCTCAGGATATGCCTTGGAAACCCCAGAGCCTGGAACTATTGCCCTCGGAGAAGCCCCTATGTGTGCCTGTGCCCTGACTGCTCTGTCGCAGGGGAAAGTGGCTTCCGCTCATTTGCACTGCTATGTGAGGGAAGGAGCTAGAGCCACCAACATGAGAGGGAGGTGTGAACAGAAATGCAAATACCTATGAATAAATATGAGGCAGGCTTGGCAGAGTGAGGGACAGGCTGTGCCAAAGCCTAGAGGGTACATAGTGCTGGGTCTAGAAGAGCAGCAGCCCCCAGAGCAGAGAGATCAGCTCCGCCCAAAGATGCCCCCAGACACTCTCACCCATTCAGAACCAAGACCTGCGAGGGTCATGAACTAACAGCCTTCCCCAGGAGCAGACTACATCCAGCCCACCATGGACTTGTGAGGACTGGGCATCTCCTTTCTTCTGGCAGACAGGACCCCACAGATAGGATGGTGGACTACACCAAGAGCTGACTGTCCCTGGAAACTCAGCCACACCCCTCAATGGCCTTGGGGGCGAGAGGCATTGTATTCCATGTCCCTTTGAATACAGCAGAGTAGAAAGAGCTCTGGCCTTGGAGTCAGACTAAACCAACCTGGCATTCAGCTCTAACTGGGTGACCTGGAACAAGCTAGTTAACATCTCTAAACTCAGGGAGAATACCCATGCCATGGACTGTCTTTTTGGCAGATGAGGGATATTGCACGTGATATCTGACATACGCACAATACCTGGTTCTTTTTCTCTGACTTGGCAACCTACTATTGACATGGCACCTATTACAACTTGTAATTATTATTTTAGTTTGCATTTTTACCTCATTATTGTTGTTTATATCCCTCACTGGACTACAAGTCCATGAGAGCACAGACCATAGCTATCTTGTTGACATAAGTTCCCAGAACCCAGCCTATCGGAGTCAGGCAATAACAATATTTTTTGCTAAATTTTAATTTGTTCACTGAAGCTATTTTTTTTTTCTTTTTTTTTTAGACCCTGTAGGTACATCAAATATTCCCAAGCTAGCATCCCAAATTGGCTGGGTTTCCTGGGACATTCATTGCAGCATTGCCACTCCTTTCTCCACTAGGGATAGAGGTGGAGGAAACCAGTAAACACAGCCCAGCATTAGAAACAGTTGTGGTGTTTATCTAATGAGATAGTCCCAAGTTGCACACCCAGGAGCCACATTAGAATGAGGCAATCAACCACTTTGCTCCCCTCCGTGAGGATGGAGTAGAGAGATGCAGCCCGCCCTACTCCCAGGAGCCTCACCAAAGCCCCCCAGTCCTGGGGCAGGCTGCTGGGGTGAGCAAAGCTTCCAGTAATTGCAGCCCTGTTTCTTCAAGAGAGGGAGGGAAAAGCATTTCAGTAATAAGCAAAGGAGAGGGAAAATCAATAAGAATGTGTGTAATGAATTTTTGTTTCCTGAAATAGCCCGGCAGGAGTCTTGCCAGGAAGAGTTAGGACTAATCAGTGACAAGATGAGAGACACAAATCCAAGAATATTATTCAGCTCTGCAGCCCCCCTGGGTGGCAGAGTGTCAGCGTCAGGACTTGCAGGGAGCTCAGCCTATTGTGCAGAAAGACAGGCAAGTCAGGATGAAGGTAACAATGGCAGTTCTATCTATTTAGGAAGTAGCCTGTACTTCTTTGGTTGGCTTGAAATTTGAGGGGACTCTAGGCATGTTGGACAACCAGTAGATTTTTCATTATTACACATTCCTTGGGCCACAGCAGGATGGTCATGGGCTGACTTCAACACTGCCATTCACCATTCATTCACAGCATAGTCTTGGGTAGGTGACTTAATACTTCCAACCCACAATTGTGTCTGCTGTAAAATGGACAGCTCACAGTGCCCATCCTCTTTTGGAAGATTAAATGGGGTAGTACATCAGTCACATAGCTCAGTGCCTGCCATAGGGTAAGCACCTGCTAAATAGTAGTTATTATTGTTATGCAAATTGGTAACTAGTCCCACTGTGCTGTGATCCCTGTTAAGATCACTGAGTCTTTTACTAGGCTATTGGCTCTTGATGGGGACCATGTTTTCATCCCCGTATACCTCGGACCTGGAAGAACCAACAGATGTTGACTCAATGAAACCACTGATTAAAATCTAGAAATAAGGACAAGGTGTTTCTCGCTTGCACTGTCTCCCTGAACATCTCAGGTTATGTGTGTGTGTCTCTGTGTGAGTCTGTTTCACCTTTAAAATGGAGGGAATTCTCTTGCGGGGATTTTAAGTATCTAACAACTTGCTCAACAATGACACAGTGGTTAGTCTTGTATTAACTCTTCCTAAAACCACTCTGAAGTATTTTCATTTCTTGCAATAAATTAAGCACAACGTAGTGAAGTGGTTCTAAACCATGCCATCACTGTTTTGGCGATTCCTAGAACTATATTTTTTTGAGGCACGATTTGCATACAATGGAATAGACACATTGATGGGCAGTTTGGCAGGTTTCGATAAATGTCTACACTCAGGTAACTACCACCTAAATCAAAATGTGGAAAATTTCCATCATCCTAACAGGCTCCCTGGTGTCCCTTACCAGGCAATCCTACCCCTACCTCCAGCCCCAGACAAGCACTATCGCATCTATTATGGATGAGAATAGTCTTTCCTAGAGTTTCGTTTAAATGGAAACACACTGTATGGAATCTTTTATGTCTGGCCTCTTGCTCAACAGAATGTTTATGCTTCTGCATGCAGCAACCGTCCATTTCCTCCCTATTGCTGAGCAGTGTTCCATTATGCAGATACACCACATTTTAAAAATCCATTCACCTAATGATGAACTTTTGGGGCTGTTTCCAATTTTGACTGTTATGAATCAAGTTGCTATGAATATTCATGTACAAATCTTTTAACACATTTTCATTTTTCTTGCAGATGCCCAGGAGTGGTATTGCTGGGTCACATGATAAGTGTATTTTCAACTTTATAAGAAACTGCCAAACTATTTTCCAAAGAGGCCAGCCCGGTTCCCTTTCTCACTGGCAATAAGAGTTCCTTTGGCTCCCAATGTGCTGGCAGAGTTGTGACTGCATTTTTAATGAGTCATTGTTCTGTTTCACTTGGAGTTCTCTAGCATATCTCTCTCTCTCTCTCTCTCTCTCTCTCGCCAATGTCTAGAAACTCTGCCCTTTCATTTAGTGTCTCCAAAGGGCAGAGGAAAGTTAAAGTGTTTATTATTAAATTTCAGAGCTTGTTTTAAATACATTTTTAAAGTGCTAGAAGGACTGTCAGGAGCTCATCTGTCAGAGAAAGTTCTTCCACCCAGAGTTGCTTTTGTTTATTTCACCACACCCACATACAAGATTAGAATCAGCTTCTCCTTGGGCAAAGGCAGCCCTGGAGTAATCTCTTTACAATGAAGGAGGGGAGATTCAGTTTACTTTAAACATTAATTATCAGTTTCTAGCATTTTCTTTTCAACATTTGCTGAGACTATGAAATCTTCTGTGGTGTCTGTCGCTCTGAACTTGTCATTTGAAGTCACTCTTCAGCGGCATTTGGCCTCTATATCTCATGCCAGTTACTAATTTCATGGTAGCTGACCACTGATGGCATCTGTAAACAGTTTCTTCATAAAATGTCAATGGTCCAGGTTATTTGCATCTTGTGCTATCAATTTCTGTCTTAGAAATTAAAATATCAATTCATAGCAGAAAAAAGAAACCACACAAGGTATTTCAATATAAATTACAAAGAATTTTTTTTTTTACTTACCAAAAAAATCACGTTAGTTTAATTTTACAAGATTTCATCATAACCAGATTTTTCTGGGATAAAACAAAATTAAACAAACAACAAATCTTTGTGATGGAAATTTCCACATCTTTTTAAAAGATGTATAAATGATCTCTTAGGAAAGGTAAATAACAGAGTCTGGCAAACTTACATTCCTGGACATGTGTGCATGGTCAGATTATATTCCTTGCATAGTTTACAATTATTTTTCCAACCTCAACTATAAAAAAAATGTGAACTCCTTTTTGCCAAATACTTTTCCAGTTTTAGAACTAAGCAATTTATAGAAGATGTTGCTGTCACTGTTCCTTCTATTTATGTCATTAAATGTTGTGTGCCACAGTCTTAGACACCTTTGGAAGCCATTTGTAAGGCTTTTCTCAGCCTTTTTTTTTTCCCCCTTAGAAACAGAATGTTTTTACTTTAAGAGCAAATTAACTTGAACATCAAAAGTTTCCAGTTCAGGTGGAAACACGGAACCCAGGAGGTTTGAATGAGTTATAAACTTGGCAAAATGTATCCTCTGCCATCCCCAGCGATCAGCACAGCTTTCAGCAATGGAAATACAATGGTCAAACAGGCTGCAGGAGAGGGACATCGCCAGTCACTGCGACAGGCAGGTGATCAATAACACTGTCAGCCGCTTAAGGTCTGAAAGGACAGAGGCGCAAGGACTCCTCGACACTTCAGTAAATGAGCAAAAACAAAAACCTCCACTGTAGAAATAAAACACTGCACACTCAAGCAATGGGTTGCTCATCAACATGGAAGTTTTTGCATTTAAAGAACAGTGTGGGAAGGAAATAATTATGGGTGGCACAAATTTATAATTACAAAAAGACTTATAAAAGAAAAAAAAATGACACATGTATGCCATGAAGGATGGTTCATGTCATAAGCATCTTTCTAAGTGCAATTCATGGAACCCCTGCTGCAGAATGATGGGAGGAGCTTAAATGAAGAGTCCTCAGCCCCACCTCAAATCTGCAGCCCCTTAGGTGCATCTTATGCACACTAATGGTTAAGAACCTTTCCAACTGATGAACGCTCACAGGGTTATTTTGGAAACTAGAAAGAATAATGCCTTCCTCCCGCAATGAACACCCATGTCCTTATTCTGGCCTCTGTGATTTTATTAAATGGCAAAAGGATCTTTATAGATGTGGTTGCAATTATGGACTTCAAAATGGGGATGATAGCCTAGATTAAGCCAGTGGGCCCAATCCAATCACATGAGTCCTTAAAACAGGGAAACCTTCCCAGCTTCAGTGACAGAGATGCTTGAAATGGACAATATCCACAATTTCTGGCTTTGAAGATGGGGTCGGTGACCCCAAGCAGAAGAATGTGGGCAGCTCTAGAAACTGGAGGTGTCCTTCAGTGTGCAGACAGTAAGAAATGAGAACCCTGGGCCTGTGGCCACTAGGAATGTAAGATCATGGTAATGATCTGGAACAGCAAGAAAGTCCCCTTGCACTTTCTGAAGGAATGCCCTGCCAACATCTTGACTTTAGCCCTGCAAGACTTGTATCTTCTCACTTAAAGAACTGTCAGATAAAAAACCATGTGTGGTTTCAAGGCACTAAGTTTGTGTGAATGTTTTATGGCAGCAATAAGAAAGTCACGGAGTCATGAAAAAACATGTAGATTATATATCCACTGTGCACTATTTTTTTTTAAATGTGTGTACACATACAAACACACACATTAGAAAAATGCACCAAAATGTAAATAGCATTTATCTTTGTAGATTGGCTTTAGGAGTGCATTTTTTCTTCTTTGTGCTGTTTTATTTTTCAAAAGTGGGAATAACAAATATGTATTACTTTCATAATCAGAAAAAGCTACTAAAAATTAAGTTAAAAAGTGAAAGTAAGGAACAAAATCATCACAATTTAGTCAGTATACTGTGCTGGTCTTGGCTCCTGGATCCTGCATTCATCCCTAGGGCATTCAGTATCCGGCAGGGGATTCTTTGCAGGTCTATACTGCAAATCTATAACAATATTGCTGTACTTTGTCTTTTTTTCTTGGGGGAAGACAGGGCCTTGACTATTTCATAACACCTGTTCATGGAAAGCAGCCCAGATAGCTGATTAGATTAATTTTGATCTGTCATTTAAAAAACCCCAATTGCTACTACTAGCTTTCCATCCAACTGGATAAATGCATTCAAAATTGGGTTGTAAAAGGGTTCAGTAATTGCTTTTGCTGGCATATACAAATAACTCAGACAGGGGTGTAGCATTTGAAGTTAATGAAATTCATGCTGACTATGCTACACAGTACAGAAAAAAAAACCCAGAGAAACACTGATTAGTATTAAATAAAAGTGCAAGGTCTAAATAAAATTAAAATTTTATTCAAACTATTTAATTTTGCAGGGTGTACTAAGTCACAGGTGGTACTAGGAGGAGATGTGGCTATCTGTTCACTGAACAAACCAGACCACTCAAAACAAATTTACATATCAGCAATAGCAACCTAACAACAATGACAAGCCAGAATGACAATTTGTTAAATTAGTGAGAAATCAATTTTGAATGGGGATTATACCATAAATTCAAGTGACTAACTCATGGTGTAGCAAGGTTCATGGATGTCTGAGTCAAAGGAAATTGGGCTCAAGTCTTTGCCCTTACAATTAATTGCTGGGTGAACTTAGATAGATCTTGATTCTAAAGATTAAGACTTAGTCGTCATTTCTAAAGAAAAAGCAATAACACCACCACCTTACTAAAGTGTTTTAATTAAATTAGGTAATACATAAAAAGCACCCAAATAGTGGTGCTCACCTATAAACCCAGAAATTCAGGAGGTTGAGGCAGGAAGATGGCAAGTTCAAAGCCAGCCTCAGTGACTTAGCAAGGCCCTAAGCAACTTAGCAAAATCCTGTCTCAAAATAAAAAGGGATAGGGATGTGGCTCAGTGGTTAAGAACACTGGGTTCAATTCCAGGTACAAAAAAAACCCAACCAAACAAACAAACAAAAAAACACCTGAATGATGCCTGAAATATGTTGAGAGTTCACTGGGGGTTAGCCATTACTATCCTATGTTATAGATGAAGATCAAAACAGGAGGAGTGTTTGCCCAAGGTCCCAGATACTGACAACAACAGGCCCAGCTCCTCATACACAGACCCTAAAGAGAAAAAAGATTGTAAGAAGTTCCATGTAATTGGAAATATTCAAATGTATAAGCCACATTGGAAGAGGAAAGAAATTTTTCTTTTGCAATTTGAAACTGCCACAATTAAGGACTGTGGCGTGTGGTTGTGCATAACCCTAGAGGATGCCATTCACATGGACTGCAGCCTTAAAGGATCTGCCTCCTGCACTGCAGAACTGTGTCTAGGCACTAAACTAAGCACTGGAGTGAGGAGATCAATTGCAGAAGCTATATATTATTAGGAATGCCTGTAGACATAATCAAGAATTTCCGGGATTGGCAGACCCACAGAGAATAGTGCTTGGGACCACTACCACCTCTTTTTTCAATGCTGAACAGTTCTCTCTTTGGAAAGGACAAAGCACTTTTATAAATATCCCCATAATGCCAGTTGTTACTTTGGCAGTGTTTAGTCACAACATCATCCACTGTTAAAAGTTTAAAATAGCTCCTGGGCCAAAAGCCTACAATTGGATTCTAAAGTTAAAAAAAGAATGCTGTGAGTGGTGAAATGGTCTTAAGGGACTTCTAAGAAACAATGACATGCCAGTCAACATTACTCACCAGCCTTCCAGGGCTGGGTGGGCTGACACTCATGGGAGCTCAGGCGCCCTCTCATCTAGTACTTTCCATCTACGACCCAGTGGCTCCCCATCCCACAAGGCTCTGGACAATGCATCTCATCTCTATCTACATCTCCAGTGCCTGGCACGGGGCAGAGCATCAATGTTCAAATGTTCAATTCAATGAATGAATAGATGGATTTATATCTTCCTGAGGAGGCCTCTCTGCTTATTAACAGATTCCATATTTATAGAAAATTCAGTTGAGAAGTCTGCTTTTTGTCAAAAAGAAATCAGAGTAACTCCTCTGTCCCCAAAGCTGATGATAATCAGCTTTCCCCACACCACTGCAAGGCACAGAATCTCCAGGGCTCTCACCCTACTGAGATGCTTCCAGTCTATTTCCAGACATGCTCTGTTCCACAGTTGGAGTAAAGCAGGTAGTAGGTAGTCCCTCAAAATCTTCTCAGGATTACGTTCTGTGATTTCGCCCTTCACAACCATCGCCACAGCAGCTCTTATACACTGAACCGCTTCAAGAAAAGGACACATAAATCCTGCATTTCTCTCTCACTTCCTCAAGGCTGTCAATGACACAGGTAGAGAAAATGGATCTGTACACTGGGCTCAGGAGCCTCTTCCCCATCCTTTGGGCCTATACATAATGTTATAATAATGTAAATAATGTACTAATATCACATAGCTAATTATAATAAATGCATACAATGTTTTAATATATACATTAATTAGTGACATACTAATGACAGCTGCACTTTTATGACAGATATTTCTGGAGTAAGCACACACACACGTCAGGACATACACACAGGTATAAATTTGCCCACGTTGCCAGGATGTTCGTATGTGTAAAATCTCCATTAATCCTTACAATAATTTTACAATGTTAGTTCTATTATCTCAACTCAATTCAATTGATGGTGGATCTGAGGCTCAGTAATTCCCTAAGTCACATTACTAATGAGTGGTGGCATCGAATCAGATCTCAGATTTGTCTATTGCCCAAACTCCTATTCCTTACCTGATGCTTCCTCAGAAAAATCCACCAAGCTGCCTCCATCTGTCCAGCCACCCTGAACAGGAGCTTTGCACATACCTTTAAGTCCTGGGTAAAGAGGTACTGGACTGAATTGTACCCATTGCGATGCAAATGGACTTTACCTTTGCTCAGATAGCAGCTCTGGGAGTGGGTATCACCCATCACCCAAAGGGGTTGAATTACACTCACCTGTTTGTTGTAACCCTACTCTTTGCCCTTTTTTGGATAGAGTGTTTCATGGATTAGCTCCCCCCAAAATAAATGCAGAGCCTCAGAATGTGCTCCCTCTCCCTCACCAGCCTTCCACATTTTTCTCTTGCCCCGCTTTTGTGGGAGCTTGTGGCTGGAGGCAGAGAAGCTGACCTGACACCCAGAAAAAGGTATTTTGTGTCTGTGTGGTCATTTCATGTCACCCCAAATTCACCAGTGTGACCCCAGTTCAGTAGCCTGCACTGGACAGGGGCTATATACTTCCTGTGAGGTTCTTGGCATATCTTTTAAAAGTCATACAATCCCCTTCCAACCTTTCAGTCTTCCAAATAATAAGTAACCAAATAATAAGATTGTCTCCCAGGGTGAGATTTCATCTAGTGTGCACACCTAGGGCTTTGATTTAATTCTCTTGGACTAAGCTGATTAAGTTCTGAGCAGTTTAGAATCTTTTATAATTTTATTAGATTAGATCATTAGATTTGGAGATGAAATGAATGCAAGCTTGACCAGAGACTAAAATAGCCAAATCCAACAGCATCAAAGGCTCCTGGGGGCACGCTTTCAGGATTCAAACACTCAATAATATATACAAAGCATGACTCTCAACAATAGGGATAAAATTTCAATATTAAAATAACTTTTACGATGCCAGGAAATCCAGAGGCATGCTTCTGTCTAGAAGCACCATACTTTAGCTTTACTGAAACTAAAGATTATTGATTCTCAGACTCAGGGAATACTGTCCTAATGGATATGCTCTCCAGTTATATTACTACTATAGCCATTAACCCGTGTGACTGAAAGCAAATGACTTCAGTTCCCTGTGCCTTATCTTCCTTGAAGCTTTCTCACAGAATTTAGAAAAATGAGGATGCTCAATTAAATTAAAAAAAAAAAGTGTGTCCACATGTGACAGAGACAAGAAAAATAAAATGGGATCTGTGCTGTTTATGCTTTTTGCAGTTTCCAGGAGTCAAGATTCCCTGTGTGATGGCAACTTGGTGCTATCTCAACAAAAATGAAAATATCACCGATGCACTGATGTAGGTACCATACCTGGCTCTGTCCTAAGACAATCATTCTTTTCTGTCTGTGAACCAATGGGTCTTGATGTACTACTCAGGACCAAAATCAACATTGCTCAAATGTACATCTCTCCCAAGCCTCCAATTTCTAGTTCTAATTTCTCATCTCCTGTTGAGTTTTGTGTCTCCAGTTATGCACGGGGCATCCCTGTTTGAATATGAAAATATAAGCACTGTTCTTCATATTACTCCTCTCCCAATTTCTTTATCCATCAATCATACTAAGGACTCTAGACTCAGAAATTCATTCTTCTTCACCTTTCACATCAGATCAGTCACCATGTCCTGCTCATTTTCCCTGTTATTGATATTTTCCTTTTTATTTCTGCAGTCCTATTCTTAATCCAGGACTCATTGCTTTACCTCTAATGTTTTTTTTTTTTTTTTGGCAATTGCCTTCAATCTTGTCCAGATTTCTCTGATCTCTTCATGCTATTATTCTGTACACAGCTTCTAGCTCAATCAGACAGAACTTCCCTCTTGTCTTTTACAGAATCTCAGACTTCCATAGCAGGGTGTGCTCTTTTATCTGTTTTTCCTACTCCATCAGACTCACGAGCTTATTGCTTGTGTTACATACCTACCCTGGGCTCTGCACTCCAGCCAAACTCATTTGCATTCTGGCTTCAACATACTGCTTTCTTGTTCCCATTATTGGTAAAAGAACTAATTGAATGAACCAATAGATGAATGGATACATTGAAGACTGGTGCCCACACCTCAAATCGCCTCTGATAACTCCATTCTTTACCACCATAATCACAGAGAAATACATTTGTAGAGTGTTTGGAAATTAATCTCTTCCACAGACTGCTGCTACTGAGAATTGGTGTTTTTCTTTCTACTGAGAATTGGTGTATATTGTGTGAAGAATTTTGATGCTTTTGTAACAGGGATTATTTTTATTTTTGTTTTATTATTATTTTATTTCCAGGGTTTATGTTTGAAACATGATCTGTAGTTTCATGTGCACATGTGGGTGTTCTCCTTCCTTGTGGCAGATATTGCTAGTTGTTTGCCAAACCCAGTTCCTCTTCTCGTGTGACAGGACATGTAACTAGATGACATTTGCCAATCTCCTTGGCAATTAGTTAGGGACGTGACTAATGGACAATGGGATTTGAGTGAAAGTTATGGGGGCCACTTCCAGGGAGTGGAGGCTGTAACCATGCTGTACCTCTTTGTTTTGGTTTATCTATGAGATATGAACCAACTGTTCATGCAAGAATGTTCAGAGTTAAAATGAATGGGTTATGAGAGCTTGAGTCAGTGCATTAATTAGCTGATAGGGATTAACTGGGTGATAACTGTGGGCAGGTAGGGTACCACTGGAGGACGTAGGTCACTGGGGCATGCCTCTGTGGTTTATACTTTGTCCTTGGTGTGCAGAGCTCTCTGTCTGCTTCCAGATTACTTTGTCCTGAGCTACTTTCCTCCTGCACACCCTTCCACCATGATGTTCAGGCCCAGAGCAAGGGAATCAGCCATCTGTGGACTGCGACCTCTAAAACCAGGAGTGCCAAATAAACTTTTCCTTCTCTAAAATTGTTCTTGTCAGGTCTTTTGGTAACAGAGCTAAAAAAGCTGACTCTACCATGCTTTCTTCTCTATGTCCTCCCTGTGTCTCCCATAAGTGGGAAAGGCAAAGAGAAAAGTGACTACGGAAATCATTTTGGCAGAGTCACCCCAGCCTGAAACCCTAAGTGATGAGAGTCACCTAATGATTTGGAACATTTCCGAGGTTGACAATATCAAATATTCCTGAAGTCACTGAATTTTTTCAGGATTGGTCTCCAGCACTGACTTCATATGAATTATTCTAAAGCATCTTCCTCCCAGTCTGTGATTCAAAGTACATTCAAACCAAAGCTTAGCCTGGTCCACCTTCTTCTCACCTTCCACTGCATTACCTGGTGCTCCCTTGAGGTACTTCTGCAGCTCTGAATCACATCCAGGTGTGGACCTGACCACTCACACAGCTACAGCTAATCAGGGCAATTGTGGCCCAGGTGAGGAGCAAATTAGGGAGAGCTGAGTCATCAACAAGATCCAGTGAACATTTAGTGGCTCCAGGAATATAGAGGTTTATATCTCTTTGTCACTAGGGAAGACTCAGAAAAGAAAGATGCCTCCACCTCCTGGAAGTGGCCCCATCACTTCCACTTGATCCATTGTCCATTAGTCACCTCCCTAATGAATTACAAAGGAAACTGGGAAATGCAGTCTAATGACATGTCCTGTCACATACAAGGAGAGGAACTGAGTTTGGCAAACAGCTAGCAATCTCTGCCACAGCCACAAAGAAGGAGAACATGTACGTGTGTACCCGAAATCGAAGATCACATGTGTGAAACAGAAGCTGAGAGAGCTTCTGTTTGAAACAGCACCAGGGAGAATTCTCACTGGGTTTGGTTCTGTTGCTGAGTCTGGGAGGATCACAGGGCTCTGTTTTAGAAGAGCTTAGATTTTTCTTCCAATCTTACATGGCAAATCTTTAAGGCTTATTTCCACCGATTCCTGTTGACTTTCCTTCTCTGTGACACCTTTCAGGCACAGTACAGGTCTGGGTAAAAGAAGAGTTTTCTCTGAGTCCTAACTGCTGGGCTTTGGTCAGAGCCTAAACACCAACCCCATTGTCAAGGGACAATTCTAAGCAAGGAGAGGTGACAGAAAGCTGAAGAAACTCTGTCCAGGACCTCTGGATCGGATGCCCTTTCTAGGGATTGGGTGTGATTGGGAGGATCCCAGAAGCTGGCAGAGAAGTGCACCAGGAAAGCAGGTCAGTATAGGGGGTGCCACGGCAGAGGAAAAGACAGTGGAGGACAGGAGGAGCAGAATTTTGTGGACTTAGGGTTCATTCATTCAATCACTAGATAAATAATTATAGAACACCTATTTATTTCCAGGTACTTTGTGTGTAGAACTTTGATGCTTTTTTAACAGGGATGCACTCCTTGCTTTGAGTATAAACCTTACATGCCTCTCTCTCTCTCTCTCTCTCTCTCTCTCTCTCTCTCTCATTTACTTCCTTCTTCTCCCCCTCCTTAACTATGGGGGAAGAAAGATTAACATTCTTCTTGTCCTAGGCCAGGTTATGGCGTCCTTCAGCTCACTGACCACAAGAATGAAGGAATCCAGGCCTAGAATTGAAACCAGCAGGTCTGAGCAGTGACTCTCTCTCAAGGTCACCATCTGGCATGAATCATATCTTCTGACAGACACACTCAGACCCTAATCCCTGAATTTTCCTTTGAAAGCCCTTTGTTCCCCTCCCATAAGGGGGACAGTGGCTTTTGAGACATTAGTCTGCTTCTCTGCTTATCTCATAACAAATCAAAAAAACTTCTTTTTTCTTTCCTCAAAACTTTGTCCTTTTTACTTGGATTAGCACTGGGGACAAGGACTGAGATTTGGGTATCATTTTGGAAGCATCTAAGGGAAGTAATGTACCCTTTTCCCTCCTTCCTTCCTTCCTTCCTTCCTTCCTTCCTTCCTTCCCTCCTTCCTTCCTTCCTTCCTTCCTTCCTTCCTTCCTTCCTTCCTTCCTTCCTTCCTTCCTTCTTTCCTTCCTTCCTTCCTTTCTTGCATCCAAGGGAACTAAGAGTATATAGCCATAGCTGATCTCCATATCTGTTGAAAGAAAAACCTTTTGATAAGGTCTTCCCTTGTTGAAACTGTTAAATTTCATTCAAGTGTTTGAACTGAGCTATTTTAAGGTCTAGGATAATTCCTAGATAGGGAAGGAATGAAAGGAAGGGAAGGAAGCACACAGGTAAAAGCCAGGACTTGTGGGAAAATGGCATGCCCAATCAGGATGTCCAGAGAGTTAGGAATTGCTCTTGAATGAAGAGTCCTATTACTTTAGGAACTCGATCAGGCACACTAAATCCAGACAGGGACAATGGAGAGCATCACTTCCTGGGCAGAAGGCCAGGTTGGTCTGATTTCTTCATGCCAAAGCTGGGATCTCAGTTTTAATAAGGCCTTGACCCTTAGCATCGGGAGCTGGGAATATATTAAAAAAAAAAACACTTCTTTTTTTATTTTCAGTTGTAGATGGACACAATACCTTTGTTTTATTTTTTATTTATGTGGTGCTGAGGATCAAAACCAGTGTCCCACACATGCAAGGCAAGCACTCTACCACTGAGCCACAATCCCGGCCTCTGTGTTTTTAATGTATACCTGCTCTGGGAAAGAAAGCCATTAAACTCAACCACTCCAGGTAAGTGACTTTGGTAATATGATATCCTATTAGTTGTAGGGATGTTTGCACTTTAATGAGTCATAAGAAGTCATTAAAAACAAAAGTCTTTATCTTAAAAAAAGAATAAAATAACAAGAGTGGAGAAGTATTGGTAGGTCTACAACCTAAGTGTAGTCACTGGGCTTTTGCACATGTTCCCTTTTACCAGAAAGTCTCATGGTTAGGTTGACGGATTATGGGATTATATGTATTGAGGAGAACAATGAAGTAGAAGTTAAGGACAGGGTCGGTTCCTGCCTTCAAGAGTGACCATCCGTAGGACAATGGGCAAGTCACTTATCCTTCCAATGACATCGTTACCTTGGGATAAAATCAAAATAAACATACTTCCTGCTCCCACATGGGAATTAAGGTAAAATGAGCTGGGCATGGTGGCACACACCTGTAATCCCAGAAGCTCAGGAGGCTGAGTCAGGAGGACCACAAATTCAAAGCCAACCTCTGCAATTTAGTGAGGCCCTAAGACTTAGCAAGACCTTGTCTCAAAATAAAATACCAAAAAGGGCTGGGGGTGTGGTTCAGTGATAAAGCACTCTTGGGTTCAACCCCCAGTTCCAAAAAAAAAAAAAAAGAAGAAGAAGAAGATAAAAAGAGTTTATAGATACCAAAAACATACAAATACAAAGCATAATATTATGTTAATATTGCTGAAAATGGTAGCATTCATGTAGTGTGTGTGTACGTGTGTGAACTTGTGAAACAGTGATTAGAATGTAACTCTACCACCAATTATTCTCAACATGGAGCCTTCAAATAGCAAAAAGTAATTCTTCCCACTAAAGAAAGCAAAGCATGTGTGTGTGCGCGTACACACACACACACACACACACACACACACACACACACATATTGACCCAGAACATGGATATACAACAGGAAACTCAGGTTAGAGAAAGAGCTACCAGGTCAAGGCACAGATCAAAGTTAATAATGGCAAATGAGTAAAATAATCAGGCATGGATTTATAGAATTTATATTGAAGAATTTATAAAGCCTTGCCTTCCATAGAAATAACTGGCAGAAATGAGGAATAATCTACAAATATTAGCAAGTGCCTTAAAATACGAATGCCAGCTCCAAGGGAGACAGCCTGGAGAAGAAGTGATGAAAACCAGAAACCTGAAATAGTTTGTGCCGAAAATACAATGCAATTAAAGAAGGGAACCTCCTGAGCTTACCAGCTGACAGGTGGGGAGGAGGGTGGCCACATTTGTGCCATGCCTGGTGTGGAATGAGCAGCATTCACAGACTTCATGGGGACAGCCAGCACCAGGTATACAAGGTAGACCCCAAAGGAGCCAGCAGCAGAAAAGGCCCAAGGCACCTAAGATGACAGCTTCCCTTCCAAAGCTCAGTCCTCCTCAAGAGAGGACTGGCAGGAGTGGCAGTGATGCTCCTGGGAGGGCTGCCCCAATTACCACGTGGGCCTCCACTCCTCAGCTCACTACAACTTGGGGTAGCCTCAGGAAGCACAGCTGCTTGTGCACTATAAAAGTATAATTCTCCATTTTGGAGTTTAAGAAAATATAAAGGGTCTGGTGATGTAGCTCAGTGGCCCCAGTGGTAGGAGCACTTGACTAGCATGCATGAGGCCCCGGGTTCCATGCCCAGCACTGGCAAAAAGGAAAAAGAAAGCAAATAAATGCAGAGGAAGTGAGGTCATCTTGCTTTCCTTAGCCTTCTCAAATCCTCCCTGCTTTACAACTTTAAAAGTAACTAGAATGAAAAAACAAAACAAACATACAAAAAAAAACTTAATTGTAGTTAAAAATTCAGACAGAGTTTGAAATGGATTTCTTTCTTTTATTCCTTGGAATCTGTGAGTCCAGCTTCTGTCTTTCGTTAGTCTTGGATATTTAACAAGGGACAAGGATCCATAGAAATTACAAGGGAAGGCTTCTAGAGAGCAATCCATGGTGAGTTGTAATATGTTTACTTATGAATTAGCCTTTAGTCAACAGATTTAATATTAATTAATAATTCATAAGCTGCTCTTTGCATAGAAATGACATAATTATTTCTCTGGTTCAACCTAAAGTGTCCACTGCGAATGTGTAAAATGTTAATTGGTAGTGAAATGCAGTTAAGAAAAAAATTCTTTTAATTATGTAATAAGGCTCATTACAATGGGTAACCAACAAAGCTGCCAAATTCGTCCTCTGGTAGCATTTTTTTTCTATATATAGCAAATACACTTTTGTTTGTAGAAAACGTGTGTCTGAATAGACAGGCTTTAAATTGCTTTCGAAAAGGAGCAGCAATAAAGTCCCAGAAACAGTTAGAAATGACCTTGTAATCTTTCAGTTCTGTGAGGCAATAAAGATGGCTCAGAAAAAGGAAGAAAAAGTCTCAAGTATTCCTCCAGTAGCTGAACCAATTCTCAAAACTTCCTCTAGATTTGATCCAATGTGGGTTGTCTTTTGGAGACCTGGTGGGAAGACTTCAAGTAATAGGAGCATTAATGGGTATTAATGCAGTGACTATATTCAATAGCAAATGTAGGATATCAAAGAAATTGAAAATGTAACCTTTGCCTTTTAATGATAAGATCTTGAAAACAGACTCCATCCATCCCAAGCATGTGAAAGTCAAGGACAAGGACTCCTCAAAAACATATTTGTAACAAAGTTGCAACTCCAATCCTCTTGTAGCCCTTCACTCATTCATTCATTCTTCAAAAACATACTGATTGCTTCCCCTGTTCAGCCCAATGACAGGAGCACTAAGCTGGCAGAGGTCTGGACTCTGTTCCAAAGGTGCTCCTGGGAGTAGTTTGAAGCATAGACTTGGGCTTTGAAAATTAAATCATCCAGGGTTCCCAAACCTCATAGCCATGTGAACTTAGGGAAATAATTTCTTCAAGGTTCAGTTTTCTCATCTACTTGGAGGTGATCTTGTCTACCAGGAGGGATTCTTTAAGGGCTGCAGTGGGGAACCAGTGTGGATTACTTAATCCCTGCATAGTGGGACATGGCGGGTAACCACTGCCTTCTCCAGCCTTTGTGCATTGGCTGGTGGTGGTTTGTCATTCTCAGCTGAATTCAGACACAGTATAACCAAAAGACAGTCCATTTTAAGGAATCTCTATAGAACTTAATTCAAATTACTTAATATTTGCATTAAGTGCTGTGCTTGGCATAGGAAATACAAATACAGAGGGAAAGACCTAGGCCATTCCATGAAGAGTGTCAAACCTACTCCCCTTTGTCTTAGGCCCTCCCTCCACACTCCCTGGACCTTATCCCACCCGTGACTCTGCCTCTGTTACTTCCTGGCCTGGGATAAGTTCTCTAGCACTGTGAATGCACCTCTTGGGATTTATTTCATCCTCCTCCTTGCAAACTCTCAGGTCCTGACCTCTGATATCCAAACCTCTACTCAGTCCACTGAGCCAGATCCATAAAGATCTCTGCATGAGCTCAGGGGAGACTGTCCCCAATCCCAATGAAGAGAATTTTTTTTTTTCTTTTACTCCCTCTCTGACCTTACGTGGTCCTTTAGTCAGGAGGCAGGAGAAGAACATGGTTCTGCAGGCCCTGTTGCTCCAATCAGGAGCAGGAAATATAACCCTTTGGCCAACTCACAGTAAGCCTCGGGGGGTCCCTGCCAGTTTGCTCCCACAGAATAAGTACCAGGTCAGCCCTGGCAGGGTTAAAGAGTTGGGGACTCCAGATGAGCTACAACAATGGAGCAGGGATGATTAGAGAGGTCTCAGGCAGCTGTCTGTGTTCCATGGTTCAGGGTGCCTGGCACACAGAGGGGACTTAATACGTGTGGAATGTACAAATGTATGACTGCTATGCGGGCCACCCAGGGCACACAAGCTAGCATGAAGCTGGGAACAACCAGAGCTTAGTCGCCTAGCTTAAGCAGAATTTCTGAGACCCATTCTGCAAAGAGGCTGCCAACTATCAGATTTCACTGCTCTAGCACAGGCACCCATCCATCTTGGAGCCTATGAGTTCATTCCGACGAATGCCTGGAGCTTGAACCTGCCACTGTGGGCATGTTCCAGGACAGATCAGGGATCCATCCAGGATGAGCTGGCCCAGGCTGACACGTACAGGCTCTTGCCTGGAGTAAGAAGCCCATACTGCTGAGATGGCTGCACCATGGTCTCCCACTGCCAGGACATGCCTTCAAAATGGAGACTGGAGCCTGTGCATAAAAACAGGAGATCTACGCCATCCAGGGGGAGGGCAGAAATACTCTGAAGAGGGTCGCCTGGTCTCAGTCACTTCTTTTACTTACCTTGCTCATCCAGAAATTGCTTTTGGAAAATTATTTAGTAAGCAGAAAAAGATCAGGTGATAGATGAACAGATGATGGATAGATATGACACTTTCCCATAAATATGAGCATTTGAGAAGAGACTACAAAACTTTAGAAAGGAGAAGCCTCTGTGTGGAGATTTATGGGACAGTCCAAATTTGCCAACTAAGTGGCATAGCTAGCCCTCAAACACAGGCTGACTCCAAATCATGATCCCAGGATGACTTCATTCATGCCTTTATGGCCTTCAGAAAATAAATATGGATAATCAGTTAGTCTTGCTTCTAAGACACCAAACTTACTGTAGGACCAAAGTACTGTGATGACCACATTCAGGCAGTTGAGACAGGAGGCAACACTGAAGAGTTTGTCTCTCAAAAACCAGTTTCTTAAAACCCAATTGCAGTTTAAATCTGCACAACAGCTGCTGATGGTGTTATGTATTCCCTAGAGTCACCTCCTCTTGGGACAGTATTTAAATAACTACACCAAAATCCTGGTGAACTTTGGCCATCAGCCACGACCTTGAGGCTAATCAGACCTCCATCTTCTACATCTAACAGACCTTCAGAAGTACTGAGTATGTCTGAGTGGGTTCCTCCTGGAGCTTCATTCATTTTTGAAAGCTATAAAAACCATAGCAACAATTTCTACACAATTTGTGTAATTCCAGTCCATAAATTTGCTATTGGTTTTCATTATGATGCTTTATATTACAAAACTAACTATAAAATTTAAATGAGCAGCTAGGACCTTCACTTTAATGTCAGGCTCTGCTCTGACAGATCCCAGGGTCACTGCAGGTGCCGTTTCAGTCATGGCACATGAGAAGATTTTTTGCCCTCCATTTGTAATCACTAGAGGCACATAAATGTGGGTTGCCATTTGGCTCTGTGACTTGGATGTTAGCTGGGGTTTCAAAGTCACTTAAGATTTCAATAAGATGAATTACATCCTCTTATCAAAACAGAAGCCCTCTGTAAGAAATTCCTCAGATCCCCAAAGGCTTACACTTCTACTGTGTCCTTGACCTCCAGCTTCTGGCTTCTGCAGCAATAATTTTTTACTTTGCATCTTGTCCCTTGATTGCCACTCTGGAATTGACCCAAATGAGAATCCACTCTCATTAGGAAAAGCAATAAGAAATATTAGTTAATTTCAGAGGGGAAATCATGGCCTAAAATTAAGTTATTATTTTATGCTCCATTGTTATGTTTTCTTATGCTCCATTGTTATGTTTTCTTCTAAATTCCCACCTTTACAACAAGTTCAAATAGCAATTATTATTATTAACAACAAAGACTTTTGTGTGTGGACTGTATATCACACGATACTCAAAGCACCTAGGTTTTGATCTTATTTGATCCTCCTAACAACCCTTTGAAAGGCATTCAGCACCATTGCCTGGAGCAGAACTAAGATCTGAGGATCACAGAGAAGAAACATTGCATTCTGCCTCAAAGATAAAACATCAGAGAGGGGTGCCCTGGTGTCCAGTTTCTCATAGGCTCTCTCTTTCCCCTGTTGCAACCACCTCCTTTCACCCCTATCATGTTTGCTTCCACTCTCTCCCATCCTAAACTTCCTCTCATTTACTCTCTCCGGGATTGGCCTAACAAGCTCACTCTTACACAGAAATTCTGCTTCTCTGGGGTACCTCTTCTCAAACTTATGTGTACAGAATGATTCTTGCTCAGTAGAAGGCAGGTACCCACTCCCCTCAGCAACTACTTTCCTTAAAAGGCAGTTGGGGTTATGAGTGGCAGGTTTGGTTGATGTTATTGATCTTTCTGTTGTTACTATACCTACAAGCACCAAAAATCCAAACCAAACGTCAGGAATAGAATTGTAGAATTGGAACCAATGTAGATGACCATTTTTAATAATTAGAATTCTTTTTCAGAAGTAGTGCATTTTCATGTTCTAAAAAATCAAATAATGTGCTTATGTGTGTGCAGGTGTGTGTGTGTGTGTGTGTGTGTGTGTGTGTGTGTTCTATTCTCTAGAGTAGAAATGGCCTATTTATCATTATCATTATTCATGTGTATCCATTCAACATTCAACACGTATTACTTAGGGTCCTCTGTGTGCCAGGTACCATCCTAAGGGCTGAGTAGACAGAGGTTTACCAAAACAGTCCCTGCAGAACTAACCATCTGGAAGCGTATCGCTTCTACTAGTACAGCGGTTCTCATCAGCAGGGGGGTGACCATTTTGTCTTCCCAAGGGACATTTGACAATGTCTAGAGACATTTTTGGTTATTGCAACTGGAAAGAGATGCCACAGGCCTTTAGTAAGTAGAAGTCAAGGGTGTTACTAAGCAGCAGTCCTCAGAATCAGTGCAGAATCAGTCCTCACAGCAAAGAATTATGTGACCCTCGATGTCAATAATGCTGAAATTGAGAGACCCTGTCCTAGATTAAAAAACACCAGTCAAGGAAGCTATGTTCATTGTTTAGTTTGGTATCCTCCAAAGCAGTCAGCATAGTGACTTGATACATAGTAACTCCTAAATATTTTCAGGAATAAAAATGGTACCCGGAGGATGTAGGAAAGGGATAAGTTTTAATTAGGAAAAGCAATAAGAAATATTAGTTAATTTCAGAGGGGAAATCATGGCCTAAACTCCTTTGCTATGACTATGGTAAATTAAGTTACTATTTTATGCTCCATTGTTATGTTTTCTTCATTATAATATTTATCATATAAATCCACCAACTTACATAACTCATTGGGAAAGCAAGGGATTAATTAGGCAATTTCAAGATGCATAAATACATTAATATTAACAAAATATATATGGTGATCGGGGACCATATTAAGGGATGTAAATCAAAGATAATATAGTAGAGCAAACAGCAGTAGAAATCAGGCTTGCAATGCCTAGAAATGGTCTTCTGTATTTAACAATGCAACAGATTCCTGGCACTATCCTTCTATTTGTTATAGGGCTATTAATTTCATCAGATGCACCTCATGTGAACTTGCTTTATTGCATTTGTGAGTATAATGTGAAGGGTCCTTAGAGGTCACTGCCACGGCAAATGACTTGGCATCCACAGCTTTTGAAATTGTTCCTGTGCACACAGCAAAGACAAATAACTAGAAGGAATGGTGTTCAGGACGTGCTAACTGGGCACTGCCCCCAGATGGGCATATCAGGTTCAAGCTAGTTGGAAGCTCTGGCCAAGCCCAGGTTCACTTTATATATAGGAAATTTCTTCCCCAGATGTTCAAGAAAGACTTTACTCAAAGGTGTAAACCTTTAAAACTTTAGCTTTAGATGCTGAGAGTTGATCTAATCTAACCCTTTTGATTATGGAGAGCGAAACTGAGGCAAGAGAGTGGATACAAGTCACCAAAGGCAGAGAGCTGGCTAGTGGGTCCAGGGGTCTTCTGAGTCTGCTTTTATCCCTCTGTGTTTTCTTACCAATGCATTCTTCTGATTTTAACACATCTACTACAAAGGAAGATTATACTGAATATACCTCTCGATGGAGTATTTAATTTCAAATAACAATTTTATAGTTGAAAAAAGATTTGTGTACTTTTAACCAAACATGGACATCCTGATTTACTCATTTATTTATTCATAATTCGGGGTATAATGGTCAATGTCTATATAGTAACCTATGCCTAAAAAAAATATTCCAGATATTTCAGAGGGGATTTAACACAGGTAACTGGTTCAAAGGATTCTGTAGGGATCAGAGGGCACAAAAAACCCAAATGTAAAATTGCTTGAAGCTAAGTAACTCTAAAGAGGCCCTAGCAGAGCAAAGGGAAAACGATATCCATAGCTCGTGTTCCCTGTGCCCTGGCAGCTGTCACCAAGGGATTCCATGGCTGCAACTCCTGCCCAAAGCTGGAAAACAACAACAGAACACTTTCTCTCTCCCACAATTCAGTCTCCCACCAATACCTCCCACTGGCTGATACTAGCAAGCCAGCCAGCTGAAACTTCTGAGAAATGTAGTCTATGGGGTTCGTGCTCTTGAGCAAGAGAGATGAGCAAACAAAGCCAGGGATGGAGCCGAGTGGGCCAGAGACAATAGCTGGCACACCCATCAGTGCTCATCTCGTGGAAGAGCAAGCTGCACCTGCAAGTTTAGAAATGTGTCTGTTGCCGCTTCCATATCACCCCGCCTCCTTCTCTTTATACTTTCCTTTCTTCCCTCATCATACATTATGGGCTAAGCAATACACTTGGCATTGGGAATGCAGAGCGAGGACAGACAGTGCTCCTGCCCCTGTGATGGTTATATTCTGGTGGCAAGTAAGACAAACTAACCTTTGAGCACTCCCTAATTCTTCCCTTTTATCGTTTTCTTGTTTTTCTCTTTGTTTTTCCCTTCCTAACTTTCCCAGGATAGTAATTCCCTTATTCAAATGACATACAGATGCTCTTTAATATTCATGAATTAGAGTGCTGTTTACTCTCTTCCAGTAAATGTAAATCATTTGTTTAATAGGGTGCTATTCCAAAATTAAGGAGGTACTAGTTAATGAGTGTGTGTGGATTTCAGTGTTATCCTTCACAGCTGGGACTCAGAGTCAGTCAAGGCTTTCTGTATTTTCAGTGTAATTTGTTGGAGGGGGTATTAATAAATAATATGCTTTGTCAAATCGAAACAAGATGAAACCATAGTTTATAGATTTTTTTCTCATAGATCTTCCCTGAAAAGTGCATAAAAACTAGTTTGTTCACCCATTCAACAAAATTTGTGGATGGCTAACAGTGCAGCTGGTTTTGGTGGTGAGTATGCAAAAGAAAACAAGAAGGAGTTCCTGTTTTTAAGACACTTGTCACCTAGTTGAGGCAGACAATGAACTGGGGCAGCTTAGGGCACAAACTGCTGATCGAATAAAGACACAGAGACAAGGGGTACCTAAAGCAGCCTGTGGGCTCAGGGAAGGTTTCCAAGAGAAGGGAGGCTCTGGATGAATCTAAAGTGCACACACATCAGGTGAAGAGGAAGAAGGAGGAAGCCATTGGACTCCAGGACAGGTAGCATAGGAAAGGTCATGGATCGGGTATCAAGGGAAGTATGGGAATGACTTCCATCCAGGGTGACATGGGATGACACTAAGGTTGTTAGCAGGAGCTGGATTATGAAGGTTTAAGATGCCATGCAAAGAACTTTATTCTAAGAAAGTGATGGGTATTCACTTCCACCACCTTTAGAGGGGAGAATAAGATCATTCTGGGAACAACAAGGAGGGTAAATTGGAAGGGGTCAGGACTGAGACACTCTGTTGGAAGACATCGTCCTACCTAGGTGGGAAAAAACAAAGACCTAAACTGTGTGAGTGGAGGGGGAGATGAAGAGCAGAGGATGGGACAAGAACTGTATAAACTAGAGGGTCCGTAAAACATAGTTGGAAAAGAAATGCCATGGGAGAAGAAGGGGGTGCCAACAGACTGCTGGTCTAATGGCCAAAGAAGAGAAATAGAGGAGCAGGACAAGTTAGTGGAAGTGGGTAGTGAGGTAGTGGGAATCCGCTGAGAAAGGAGGAGGGTGGTTTTTAACATGTTGAAACTCGAATGCCTAAGGAACATACAGGTGGGAGGCCCAGTTGATAGGCCTGAGCTGTCTACAGGGCTTTAGGAGTTACCTACTTTATAAGTGAAGCCATAGATGTGAAAGAAATAACTCGGGAGAGAAAGAGACGGAGGATGAATCACTTGAGAAAACCAATAGTTGAAGGATTTACAAAGTGAAAGAAAGAGAGAGGGAGAAGGAGGGAAGGAAGGAACAAAGGAAGGAAGAAAGGGAGAGAGAATGGTCAGAAGTGCAAAAGGAAAACAAAATCTGTTTCTGCTCTACTCTTCTTTGTAATATATATAATTGTAACATATATAATTTTATTATATAGAGAGATTGTAATATATAACTTATATATAATATATGTAAATTATATATATATATAAAATCTCGGGAGAATTGAAATTTTTTAAATGTCAAAGCTTCTTAATTAATAATAATATTGAGTCCATGTGTTTTCGCTTATTTCAGCCTTTCTTTTCTGCCCTCAGAAGTATTTCTATGTTCCTCATACAGTTTTCCCACATTTCTCATTGAATTCACTTTTAGGTATTTTACCATGTGTCGCTGTTATTAATGGTATCTTCCACTGTGATTGTCTATGTTTGATGACCTCATCAAACATAGGACATCATCCTTTTCTGGAGTCTCTTTTGTTGTAGAGTGGGGCATCAGGCTTTCATTTGCAGTTTACTGAATTCTATTAATTATTTCTTCAAATTAATTGTTCTGTGGTAGATATGTACCACAGATGCGTACTGCTCGCCACACCCCTGGCAGTACCATGATTCTGGTCCAAGCCACCAGCCTGTGCAGTTGCTTCCCCACTCACCCCAACCCCCTTCTTGCCAAGCTATAATCCAGCCCCTGTCTGTTTTGTTCATAGTTTGTTGAATGAATGTATAACTGTAGCACTGCCCAGTGGTACAAAGAAATCAAGAAAATTCTCCTTTAAGTTAGTCATCTGGAAGACAATGGTAACAGCTGTTCACCTGGAGGGATGGAGGGCATTAGCAGTGACGCTTTCAGGTCCCCATGATGTTAGGGAAAGTGATTATTCTCTGTGACCAGATATATTTAGGCAAAAGAGTTTAAAATGAAGGCAAGCATAAATCCTTAAGTATATGCTCTCTCTTTCCCATTGAGGAAAAAGAATATTTTCTGTATGCCTAGAACTGTTCATTAAACCCAGTGCTTCATGCTCTTAAGGAAATCATACCTTTGACTGTCCAAACCTTGAATCTCCCTATGAGTCTCCTTCCATGTCCCACAAAAATTTTGATATACCATAAATTTCAGGGCCCTTAATGAGATCCCAGTACCAAATCCCCTGGACTCCTCATCTACTATTTCTATGTATATCTTAGCAACTTTCAGGAAGTCAGGTAAGGGATTCTTTGCCTCAATTTAGGACTCAATTGAGGAGTAGCTTTCACAATGGAAAATTCGTCTCACTGGGTCAATGTCTGCCAGACCGTTAGCGTACCTTCCTGCAACCTTTATGAGGTGGAGAGTGAGTGTGTTTCAAGAGGGGGTAAAAATCCCCTAACAGGATATCTCAGGAGTTAGTCGCCAGAGTTGGCAAAGAGAGGCTGAGCTGATGAGGCAGGAGGGAGCAGGGCTACAGAATTCGGCCTCATTAGTTGGTGGCAGTACTGACCTAGCAGAAGGCTTGAACTATTGTCAGACGATCCCTTGTACTCCCAGGTCCAGGGACCATCTCCAGAAAAAAGACAAGTAAACAAGTATTCAATATCAGCACTGGAGTCAGCAGCAGGCCCAGCAAGGACTGTAGCCCAGTATTTATCAGTCTGCCACTGTTTCCCATTATGGACATCCCCGGAAGACTCTAGCATTGGGCACCATTTTTTCAGATAGAAATTTAGTAACTCAATTGGCATCTACCTGAGTCTCATGGAAGCAGGAATAAAGCTTGTTTTCCCTTCAAGTGACAACATGGTGATAAATAGGTCTACTGTCTCTCCCTCCACTGTAATACTCAGCCTCTGGCCCTGCTGGATATAAAAGCTGTTTTCAGTAACTTCTTGCTAGAAAAAGGCGAGCATTCAATCTGTTCTCCAAAGCCCAGCTCTGAGCAGAATGCGGGCAGGAAGCCGGATTTTGATACCTGATTTTCCTCAAGGTCTTTCTCCCCCAGAAGAAAAAAATTAAAATTGTTAGTCTACAGTTTAACCCACTCTCACTCACTACCTGCCCTACCAGGTAGGGAAATAGTCTCAAGGACTGTTAAATCACAGCTGTCACAGAGGACACCCAGTGTGGGAGGGGGCTCAAAGAGTGCCCGATGGAAAAGCTGTCTGGCCAGGAAGGCCTCACTGAGGAGGTCTTCAGGCTGAATTCATCAAGGAAATGGGTTTGTGACAGGCCAGTCCCACAATGGAGATAGATGGCAACCAGTCTCCCTAAAACCTTAAATATGCCCTATGCTGACTTTCACAAGCCACCAAGACTGTCATAGGAGATCAGAAAGACCTGGCCCCTGGCAGCTTCCTGCCCATTCTTAATACCCCTGTATTGAAGGGTTTCTTGGGCTTCACCACAGGGCCATCCCAAAGGTGACAATAAACCAACAGCAAACCAAGAAGGTGCCTCTCTAGCTTCGCAACCACCCACTGTTGAGAAATCGCCTAATTCCTCCATCCCCTGCCAAGATCCTCTCACTCAGGTCTGGAAAGCTGATTCTGGGAGAGAGGTGTTCCCCGGCTCAGGAGAAATGCAGGCCCCAGTTGTACTCCATGCAGAATCACCTGCGGAGCTGGCAAAGAGGGAAATGTTCAGGCCCTACCTCCAGATCCACTAAATGGGGCTCCAGGGAATTTTACATCATTTTTAAGAGGGTTGATTCTGAAGCAGCCATCCACAGTCCTGAACAGAGGAAGGATTCCAGACCTGAATTCAGATTCCTGCTCTGCCACCACTGGCTGAATACTTAGACAGGCTATTTTAGCATCTCCACACCTTCGTTTCTTCACCTCCCTGTGCTCCAGGGAAGTGAAAGTGCCCTGTCTGCTGTTTGAAAGCAGTGATTTTATTTGTATTTTCTTGCTGTTCTCTAAGCCTGAGCATTTAGGTGAGATTTATTGTTCCAGAGGAGAAAGTGGGACCTGTGGGGCTATTTGACTTTTTAATATATGGCAAGCCAGGGGAATAGGGTTTTACTAATAAGGATACACCAGATATCAGAAGACCTGTTCTAAGACGAGATTGAGGACTTTTTTTTGCAAATGTCTTCAAATGTCCAGAAACTTCCTTTTTCCCAAGGTGTACCTGCATCCAGATAGTTGTAAGGGAATCAGTGTGCTGTTCTTCTGCATGTAATTCCTATCTCACCCTCTGTGATTGTCCCTGCCTGACTCTTTGGAGGAAGGTACCCCCCATCAGCTCTTTCCAAGATGCTTTTTCCTAAGGTGCAAACGCCTCCAAACAGCAGACAGGGCACTTTCAAATATTGATGTCTACAAAGTTCACTCAAATTGCCATAAACCCTCTCATTCATTTTTTTAAAGAAAATTTCATATTTCTAGTACAAGTATTTCTGTTTAATAATTAACCATAAAAATATATAATGGGTACACATGCATATATAACTTTAACCAACTGTGTACCAAAAATAATGGTAATGAGAACTTAATCCATAATAATAAATTTGCTAAGAGAGTGCTGTGGTGACAAAAGAAATTTAAATTTCCAATTTATATACACATTTTTGTTGAGGAGAAGAATGATAGGGTGATTCATAAAAGACTTTCAAGCATAAAAATATATCACATTAGGATCAAGTTCTGAGGGGAAGCGAAATGGAAAAGCAATTTCAAGGAGAAAAGGAAATATTGTGAAACCTCAAAAAGGAGCTTGTTCGTGTGTTTTCTGAACCGTGGGTATTAAATCACTATGGTATTTAGATCCCACTGGATAGATTTAAAAGAATGATATAACAATTTTATTCCAAAATGTCAATATTGATGAGACGCCAGTAATTATATCTGTGGCAAGTATTAATTTAAATGAGAAGCATCTGATGCCAACTTGAGAAGGGGGCCATAGCCTGCCAGCAGCAGTGGAGGATCACACAGAGAGAGCTGGAGGACCACTGGGCTCTATCCCAGAGCTCCCCAGGCCAAGGGGGAGAGGACTCACAGGGAGGGAATAGAAGCCCTTTCCAGGCCCAAGGATCATAGCAAAGAGAGACAGAGGTGGCCAGTGAGTGGATGCCACACCAGGCAGGTGGGCCAAGGCTGCTCTCTGGGCTCCTCGTGGCCTATATATGATATGTGGGGACTTAGGCATTTCCATGTGTCCCAATGTAGAGACATGAAGGTACTGCATGATGATCTTGCACAGGAAAGATGACCAGACCCCAGCAACAGCAGGCACAGGCCACCCCCAGAAGACCATATGGGTTCATTAACCTTCCCTGTCTTCCCAGTCCATGGAGTAGACAAGAGCAGCCACCACTGGCAGATCAATGAGTGTCCCCAAGTCCCACCCCCCAACTGTGAACTCCCAGAAAGTCCTGTACACCCCAAAACCATCTTTGGGCAAGAAGGGGAAGTGATACAAGGGAATAGAATCAGCAAGGAAATGAAAGCTTGATCAGAGCAAGAAGTTCTGGGTGTACTATTGCATAACAGGGTGACTATAGATGACAGTTATATACCACGCATTAAAAAAAAACCTAAAAAAAAAAAGAATTTTGAAAGCTTTTGCCATAAAGAAGTGATAAATGTTTGGGGAGGCAAATGTGTTCAACCTTATTTAAACATTACATATTGTATACATGTATGGAAACATTACATTACCCCATTGATAGGTACAATTTTTATTTTTTCATGGACCAGTTAAGAATAAATTTAATTTAAAAAATTAAAGTAATAAAACAGCCCTAATAGGAGATTTAACTTAGAAGCCCTTGATTATTTAAACAGCAAAGAGGCTATCAGCCATAAGAGATTGAGCCATTGTTAATTGGCAAGATTCAGTTTTGTGCTACTCATCGGGGCAGAAACTTAAATGAGGTTAAAGTCAGCTAGAGAAAATAAAGAGTCTGCATTGTCTTTGTGCATCTGAGTGTGTGAGCAAATCTGCCCTCCTATTACACCTCGAAAATGGGGTTAATGATATTTACTTTGCAGGGTTCCTGTAAAAATTAGAGAGGATGTATATAAAGTTACCCAGCATGTATGTGCCCTCAAAGAGCAAACTACTGTTATTACTGAAGTCTGTCAGCTACCATTGCTGCCTATGGGATGGCAGGAAGATACCTTAATGATGGGTGGCACCTTTGGGTGACACTGGCATTCTCCGGGCATTGAAGCCCACTTTGTGGGAAGACACCTCTCCTTTCTCTTCTAGACTTTGCCTCTGGGTACCTGGGAGTGCTGCTCTGGGCTACAATATCTTTCAGAGCTTGCAAGAAACTGATTTGCAAAACAAGTCCTGAATCTCTTCTCGGAATAGGTACTCTGATAACTGGGGTGTCCTTATTAGTAGACCCAACCCTTCATTAGGATAGGAACATTCCAAGAGAGTGCCCATCTTCCATGCCAACAGGCTCTCCATGAGCCCACTCCAGGAGTCCCCCATACTCCTAAATCCCAGAAGATGTATGGCACACTCAGACCCTGAAGCGGATTCACCATCAAACCACTGAGACATAAACTTCTGGGCTTCTTGTGTGCCCAGGCCTCTTTCTAGACCTTGTGCCTCATTTTCTGTTTTTTCTCTCAAAGGGACCACCCAAATTATGAACAATTCTAGCTCCACAGAAACAGAACCTTATTCTCACTCTCTTCTGGTGATTCAAAGGAAGAACTGGACCTTGCATGCTGCGACTGTGAGAAATCCCCAGGTGTGCTTGTGATTAAAGCAACTGTACACACAAAAAAGCACATTCATGTTAGGTTTTCTCACCAAGTTCCCTCAGATCATGAGCACATTGATCCGCACTGAGCACTCACCAAGTGCAGATAGGTGCTAGGTGCTCTCAGCTTGTGCCAGGAGGCCTTAGGACCAAGCTTGGATGCCTGGCCTCAACACCTGTGCAATTCACCTGCACATGATCTGAGCCATCTGTAAATGCCTCCCATGGGGTTGACCTTCTACCTAAAGCACTGAGTGTTCTATCATGCTGTCTCAGCTGCCCTGAAGCCCTAAGACCTCCCCAAGATCCACCAACTAAAGGATTAAGCCCTGAAAAAGCAGGAGACAGGGGCCATACTGGCTATGCATATTAATATCATTCCTTCTTTCAACTAGAGTTTTCCTCCTGGTCCTTCAGTTCTATTGATCTTCATAGGAACCCCCAAATGGACCCAGATGTAGTGACCATTCTGATCATGATGTCATCTGTACCAAAACCCAGATGAGTCCACATAACCCTTGGAATGTTCTTCCACACCCCAAAACATACAGGTGGGTCAACTGGAAGGAAAATCTAATTCTAAAACTTGGGTCTAAACAAAAGGTCAAGGGCAAAAGGTAGGATTCATTTAGACAACAGCTTTCTCCTAGTGCACTTATAAGAAGTGATGTATATACAATTGCTCAGGATCGTATAGATTCGGTAAATGGAACTTTACCATTCATTTATTTTAACAAAAACATACTGGTTATCTATTGTCTGCCAGCTGCTGTTCTATGTGATTGAGATGCTGTAGTGAACAAAACAGGTAAAAGTATTTTCATGAAGATGATGCTATCATGAGGGTAGACAAACAATAAACAAATGTGCAAGATATCAGGTAGGGACAGGTACTATATGTAAAATGAAGCTGGGTGAAGGGTGTAGGAATAACTGGGTAGGGCTTGCCTTTACAGGAAAGCCCACTCTGCCAAGTGATGTTCTGGCTGAGAAGATCTCAGCAGAGGAAAGCAAAAGGAAAATGCCTTGCAGCTGAGCAGGCCAGGTGTGTTTGAGGAATAGCAAGGAGGACCCTGGGGCTGGAGCCTGGCACAGCTGACACAAGGCAGCAAAGAGGAGAGTGGACGGATTAGGGATGGAGAACGAGCCAGAACTTGGGTCTGAACTACCAGAATCACACATTTGTTCTCACTTCTCAATATGCCCAGCACAGTGTCAGAACTCAGAATCTACCTGGCTGTTCTAGAAAATCCAATCAGAAAATGCTAAACCAAATTTAGGGACTCATAAACACATTTTAGATTAAAAAACAATTTCCTCCCAATATCCTGTAATTTTAAACCAGGATAGCCAGGGCAAGCTGGACAAAGTACACAATGTTTCCTTGTCAGTAAATAAATGTGATTTCAGCTACCCGAGCTGAGAGAGAGAGGATGATGCTTCCACAGACTTAATCGACTCTGCTTTTGATTAGGTCTTCGTGCTATACCACCAGCTCCAAGAAGGCACTCTGAAACACCAGGTGCTGACAGCTTGGTATGCAATATTCATTGGAAAGGTTATACTCTGATGCTGACCTCCAAATTCCTGATAATAAACGTGAATGAGCAAGGAAGCAAATTAAACTAAACCCAGGGTCATTCCTTACCCAAAGAGCCATATTCTTCAAATTCTCACCTCCTCCTTTGATGACTTAGCCTTTACCCTATATTAAAAAAAAGTATTCTCAATTTTCATGAGTTATCTCCTAACAATTCAGTTACTACTATCTGGAAAGAGCCAGTGTCTTAGGACTCTCTAGAGTATTTGCCACAATAATGCAGATATAAGAAAGAATTTCTTTGTATGAGGAAGTGATAGGTCACATGTCATGCTTGGCTATGGGAAGTTATCAGTTGGCATCTCAGCAAGACATAAAAACTGCTTGTAGAGAAACTTCTCAGCTAGGTCATCCATCTCTCAAAAGTATCTTAGCTTCCTATCCACATGAAAGAATAATCTGGAGAGAATTTGGCAAATAATGCCCCCACTTACCAAAGTTACTAACATGTTTCTGTTTGCTTTTAAAAATTAAAACAACATCTACAAAAATAAAACATCCTCATGGTAGAAACATATTAAGGCAATCCAGAATAGTTTGAAGGAGAAGATAGAAAGAAAGAAAAAGATAAAGGTCACCCAATATTACCCAGAGATGTTCCATGTTAACATTTTGGTGAACTCCTTTTCAGACTTCTTTTAATGCATACATCTTAAATGCACATTCTCTGTCTACGGCCATACCACCCTGAACGCGCCCCATCTCGTCTGATCTTAAATGCACATTCTCAATTTTACAGAAATAGAATTAAAGTATACTTAAAGTTTTTTGACCTGCTTTTTGCATTCTCCTGTGTTATGCAGCTTTCTAAATTATTAAATATAGACTTAAATAATTATTTTAAGTAGATGCATAATATTTTTCATCATATAACTTGTAGAGTCATGCATTACTTAAGCACTATCATACAGACAAAAAATAGGGCTTTATTATGAGTCATGAATGGATCTACTCACCAATTAGTGGAGAAAACAAAATTTAGTCCATTCCATAATCTCAGTACAATTCCATAATGTGAACTGTCCCCTGAGGATAATATTCCTATTTAGGATTATACTAGTCACATTCATCTATCTCTCCTTCCTCTTAGGAAGCTATGGCTGAGGTGACATTAAGACATTATGTTAACAGGGGAGAGGAGTCCTCAGATGCATCTCCACAGCCTGGTCCCCTGGATCCTTGCTGGACCTTCCAATGTAGTGGTAAGTCTTATCTGCTTTTTGAACAAAGTATGCTCATGTGATATGCAACTGGAAGTCTTGCTTTGTTCAGGTAGTAAGCAAATCCCACCCATGAAAGAACCAATGTATACCACTATGGTGAGGGCCATTGCTAGAAAGGTGTGGGCTTTTCAATCCACTCAACCAATGTCAGGGCTGCCCAAGGTGACACGCTTGAAAGGAGACTATACCATTGACATCTTCTATTGTACCCTGGGAACATTGTTAAAGACAGAAATTTTATAAGCCCATGGTGGCTTCCCAGTTACCCCATTCAAGGGACAGGCCTTCCTTGGTCTCAGTCAGTGGACCCTGGTCTCAAAAGTCTCTTTCTGCATCCTTTGTAACCTGTTCCCAAGCCCCTGCTCATTCACTGGGCTATCAGCACACTCACAGGTCCTGGAGGTTGTGATGACAGCTACTTCCTTGGCCCCTGACCTCTCAATGTCAGTGCCTGTGTGCAGTAGAGAACTCCATAGTTGGGCTTACTAATCCCTTAGGGGACTAAGATGTCCCATTCTCTGCCTTCTCATCCTGTGTGGGCTCCAGAATTCCCCATCCTTAGAGTCTTCTTGTCTACCATGTTCCCACTGTACAGAGTCCCTATTGAACTTTGCACTCCTTCATGATGCTCTCACCATCCTCTCCTGCAAGTTTCTTGAGGGTGGAGACCATGGTGGTTATGTTCACAGTTTACAGAATGACTACACCAAAGAATAAATGAATGCATAGTGTATTGATGAGGTTCCTGCACCAGCAAGGCCCTGAGACTAGCATTTCTAGCCTGAAACTTAACAGTTGTAATCCCCAGGGTCACTGCTTCTATCTTCAGGATCTGTTGGAATCCAGATAGGATCTTTAAACAGGTTCACTTCCTACCCTAACAGACAGCTTCACTCTCTGGGATGGCAGATTGAATAGCCAAGAGCAGGAGATGTAAAGGAGGCCAGGCACTCAGACACATAATTTTCTGATACTTGCAGAGAAAGAAGGAGATCCCACATTTCCAGGAGACCCGCCACACCCCTTTCATGTCTCGCTCTGGTATTGCAATGTCTTACACTTATTAAGAGGTGAGAATCTTCCCTTCGTGATTTATCAAACAACTCTCATAATAAGTACAATTTACAGTCCAGGTCATATCCTTTCATGAGCCTCATTATTTTAAACCAGTTTCATAGCAGTGAAAAATAAAATGTACCATAAATTGTTTTTTTCCCTAAGTGTTAATTAGCAGCCCTCTTTAAGCTCTGCTTCTGAATCTGCAGGAAGGAAGGTACATTTCTGTTAATTTCAGTCCACTGAGATAAAATACAAATATCTTTTACTTTCATAAAAATATATTGTTTTATGCCCACTTCTGGAAAAAAAAACATCTTTTTTTTCTGGATTTTTGCTGTTATTGTTTATTTTTCTGTTTTAAAAAAGTAATAATTACCGACACTTTTCTGTGAGTTAAAAATGTAAACATTGGTGTTCATTAGCCAATAAATTTGGAGGGGAAATTAGGATTTTCCTTGTACTATGAATATATTACCTAGGAAATTTTGCTAATTTGCTTGTTTTATTACAACTGGCTCTGCTCAGAATCTATTTATTAAAAAATCCCTTATACTATATCAGAGGTCTCCTTCTAAAGTAAAACATTATTTCTTTCTAGCTTTTTTTTTTTTTTGCTAGACTAAAGTACTGCCTCATTTTTCTGGATGACTCACTAGCCAAGCTGCTCTCTGACTTGGGGCAAAAATCAAAGTTCATTGTCTTTCATGGTTTTCATTCATCTGAGCTGCAGCCTATGTGATATCTATTCCCCCACAGTGTCAGCTGGCCCTATCTCATAGCCACCACCTTTAAAACAGTCCCAGTTGGAAATTCTGTGCTGTGGTTAACCTTGTTCATTTTGAGCATCCTTCAATCTTGTGCTAATAAAACTCCATCAATACCTCTCCCAACTGAGGACCCACAATGGCTGGTCGGTAAAGATCATGTTGCATTTGCCTCTCCAGAGATCACCCTGTTCTTGCTCACTAGCTGTATAAAAATCAGTGTTCTATTCACCCAGGAATAATAATAATAATCATCAAGAGTCATCGTGCAAAAAAAAAAAAAAGAGTCATCGTGCTCTAAAATTCTATTTCCAGGCTTATAAACTCAAGTTATGGAAAACAGGCACATCTGAAATTGATATTAATAAAGCAGTACTTTGCAAAGGCATTACTAAAACAAAACCTGATAATTTAGTTTAAGGTTGGTCAAGATAAATGCTGTCATACTTAATAACAGCAAAGTAATAGAATTATGAAGCCAAGAAATGGTATTTTAATAAAAGGGTCCTGATGGTAGAATTAATGACAATCTCCCTGCAACTGTCCTATGAGTTTAGACATCTTGACAACATCACAGGTGGTCTTTCACAGACAGCATAGAATCTCAGAGCTGTGTAGTACATGTGTCATAACTTCAGAATTCAATGGGGATTTCTGCATTTACCCAAAAGTCACTGAAATAATTATGGAAGGATGTAATCACAATTTTCCGCTTACAACATTGTTGGAGGCTCTGCTTTGGTGTATGTCAAAGATTTTGGAACTGCAGTTTAAGACAATGTGATTTGATTAAGTGCATGAAATTTTCCACAGTGAATGCATAAGCGTGGAATTTGTGTTTTTAAACACATGCTACGAAATGCCCACTGCCTGTTTAGCTTCCTGTCAATTCTCCTAAGTCCTCTATGTTCATCCTTCTAATTTTTTAGAGTGGTTTTCTTTTTTTTCAGCATTATTTTCCTTATTCCTAATTGAAGTAATTATTTATGTGACCTTATTTTCTACTCACTCTTGGAAATATTTTTCCCTACCAGCCCTTGTCTTTGTTTGGTGTTATTCTTCTTCAACAATTGTTGGACATAGTGTCGAGCATCATAATAGTTTCCATTTACTGGTGGCTTACTATGTGCTAGGCACTATTATGTCATTTAATTTACTGAAAACACAGTTGTAAATTCTCCTGTTACTTTTACTTGGTACAATTTGTTAAAGCTCCATTTATTAGTGTGAGAATTAGCAGCAGCTTTGCTTCTTGCAGTAGGACTAAAAACACAAACCGCTCTGTTTTCAAGCCCGGGGAACTGAACATGGCTGTCCCGTCCAGCTGGCCCCGGGAAGCATCTGGATGATTTCATAGGACGCCTTTAGAAATATTTCTCACTGGGATAATTCAAGGAAAATGGCTTGTCAAGGATGATATCTGACTATAATAAGCAGTTAAAATGCTTTCCCAATAAATATTGTAAAACAAAACAGGTGTAAAGCCATGGTTGGAAAATCAGCAGCCAAGGAGGATTGTAGGATTGCAGGCCAACTCTCCAGCAGAAGGCTGATCCCTGGGATGCAGAGGAATCTGTGTTAGTGCAACTGTTCCCTGATGCTTTCAAGAAATCCATCATTTCCTCAATCATTCATTTGATAAATACTGACATGCTATATAAAGACTCCTCTGTTTGGTCTTTGTAGGATATAAAGATTAATGCTCTTTGGCCTTAAGGGGTTGCTGTCTTTGGTAAGGAGAGGCCTACACAAGATCTGGTGAAGCATTGCCACCCCTTATACATGCAGAAGGCTCCCTGTTGTGTGTAGAGCAAGCCCCAGTCCCAGCATCAAGGAGATGCCAAAGGGAAATGCGACTGTACCAGCTGGGGAGAGATGTCCTGCAGAGGATGTTGAAAGAGAAGCAGGTGGTGAATGCTGGTGGCAAGAAACAGCTCCCCTCCCCACCTTGAGGAACCAGCCAAGGCCAGTGATGTACAAGTTGAGAGCTGAGCACAGCTTGTGATTATAATCTACCTTCAATGAAGAGCTGGAGCCGAGGAGGTAGCAAGCAGCCATGGAGAGTGATCACTGAGGTCATACCTTGAAGATGTGTCAGCTGGTTTGCTATTTGCCCCCAAGATGGTATGTGAGTGGCATGTAGGACAACCCTGAAAAAAAAGCAAGCATTGTCTCCCATGATCCAGTTCAGAACTTGGAGGGACCAAAAGTACATTCAATAATGCTCCAAAGAAGTGGGCACAGTGGAACTGAGCTGAGATGCTTCTTCGAAGGCCGATATGTTTGTGTAAAAATGGGAGAGCCAAGGTTGCACAACTCGAAACCTGTGCACACTATAGATTTACTCACTGTAGCCAAAAATTTGGCCCAACCCAGATGTCTATCAGTGGGTGAACATATATACCATGGAATATTACTCAGCAATAAAAAGACCAAGCAACTGATACACACAGCAACTTGGACGAATACCCAATAAATTTTACTGAGTAAGAAATTCCTAAAGAGTTGTGTACTTTATGATTTATTTTCTATAACATTCTTGAAAGGACAAAATTATAGAAATCGAGAATGGATTAGTGGTTGACTAGGATCAGAGATAGGGGCTGGGGCAGATCTATAGCCATGACAGTGATGAGACAGGAATGTTCTGCCTCTTGACTGCAGCATCGAGATGTACTGGCTGTGGCCTGTCTTATGATTTCAAGGCATTACTACTGCAGAAATAGAGTGAAGGGCAACAGGGTCTCTCAGTATTATTTTTTAACTAACATATGTGAATCTACAATTATCCTAAGATGAAAATTCTAAGAAACAACCTATATCTTAGGAGCTGGTTGTTTTCTTTCTAGTTTTTCTTCCATATTTTACAATTTCTTTTTGTAAATTCCTTTGAAAATGTTAGCCAATTTATCTCTTTAAGACCTAAAAATGTTTGATTGTTTGGCATAGTAATTCAAATCTTAAAAACACATCCTGAGGGAAAAATTCAAAATGTAGCCAAAGATGTTCACTGTAATACTATTTACTAGAGCAGAAGGCTGAAAACAAACTTAAATCAATATCAAAGGCGCTTTAGATACAAATCATATCTGAGTGATGGAATATTCTGCAACCATTAAAAATAATGCTAACAAAAAATCAGCAGCATACTAAGATGTGAAACCTTAGCATACCATTAAGGGATAAAATGAAAATAGAAAACCATGCATTTGGTATAATTTCAATAGTATATCATGATATGTATAGAATGAGGGAATAATCCAAATGTTAGTAATAATAATGTCCAGGTGGTATATTTGTGAGTGACTTTTATTCTACTATTTTATAATCTTTTTGGCTTTCTACAATGAACTTGCCCCTGGGATGAGCCTAGATTGGTTTTCCTTTCTAAACCTGCTGCATTCATCCATTCATAAAATGGAGATAATAATAGTACCTTCCTTATATCTTCTATCACATCTATAGTGCTTACCAAACCACTAGGTACATAATAAATGGCAAATAAATGTTACCTATTTGACAAGCTTGTGTATATGGTTCCCTGTGATGTGTCAGACACTATTCTAAGAGCTTCACAAAGTAACTCGTTAAATTTTCACAACAGCCCTTCGAGGTAAGTACAATGATTATTCCCCCATACCTAATGAGGAAATTGAGGCACAGAGAAATTTCATAATCTGCCCAAAGTAGTACAGTTGATAAAGGGCACAGCAGGAGTTTGAACCCAGCTCCGAAATCCATGCTATTGATCATTACACTATTTTGCCTTACTGGTTATTACTCTTCTGGAATAGAAGCAAAACCATGAGCTAAGTGCTGAAATAAATGGAAAAGGTGGAATTTCTCTAGAGACAAGTGTTAATGACAATCACCACGGGGAAAGGATGGCAGAGCAGAAACTCTGCTACAAGTGCTGATGGATTTTGAACTGGATGTCAGTACCTGTGTGGCTTTGCCTGACTTACTTAATGTGCCTGGGCATGAATTTTAGTATCTGTGAAATAATATGTTAAAAATACTTTTTAATTAATTGAGATGAATATTGAAGGTGAAACATGTAAAGTAACTCTATAGAGTATACACTCAATAATTGCTAGTTTTTTTCTCCCTGTTAATATTTAAAGCATTCTTTTTAAATAGGGCAGAACGCATTCAGACCATCATATCCAAATACATGCCATATGATCAACAGACCGTATTCTGATTACCACTAGCAAAAGTGATGCATGACATCTAAGTGACTTCATAGACTGTCTAAACTACATAACTCAAGGTTCCTTGGAAATGCAGAATTTACAAGGTGTATAGCTGCAGCATCTCAGTGGTCCCTCCTGGAGGTTAAATACACAGCATAAACAGCAAGTGGGTGACTCTCGGTAACACTGTTTACCTGATAAATACAGCAGACACTATAAAACACCACTGACAGAGTCCTAGGACTGAACAGCATCAAAAGCAAATATATACCATATGCTCTTTATGGAGGTTTATGATCCAATAAAACCTGAGACAATAGACCATTGCATCAATATACAATCCCAATTTAACAATGAGGCTCAAGAGACACTGGAGTAAACCATTTGAATCAAAAGAAAAGGCGTATCACCAAATAAGTATAACTTAACTGTCTATAGCAGCTCAAAAACTAGCAGTGTGATATTACCTAAAGCTAGGGAATCATAAGTAAAGTGTTGTGAGATATGACTTTCCTGATCACAGGAGGAAAAATCCTTTCCCATGTGAGATATAAATCTGAGGAAAATTGGATGGCTATGCTACAAAATGTGATCATTTTAACAGTCAGGTAATTTCAGAAACTGAGCTATGACAATTAGTAAAGTTTAGTATCTTGAATCACATATGCAAAGTTCATTAAAGTTGTCATGGGAAGAACATAGGCCTTGAAGCCAGATGGAGATCGGCCTCCTAATTCCCCTCATTACCATTAAGGTGACCTTGAATAAGCTATTTAAGTCTGTTAAGACTCAATTTTATTCAACTATAAAATGAAAAAAAATCTTAACTTGATAGCATTGTTTTAATGATTACAAATTCTATATAAAGAGTATATTTCAGGTACTTGCTATATCATAGCTGATACTGCTATCATCATCATCATTGTCATCACCATTATTAAATGAAAGGAGTAGAAACTCTTTAAACATTGATGAACAATATTTACTAAGACAAGATTTCAAAACATGCCACCAACACTACCATTGTCAAAAACAAGCATAATACTAAAGATTCATATAATCCACAAGAAGCAGGAAAAGAACAATAAGGAACAAAAAATATTGAGAACAAACAAACAAACAAAAAACCCAATTATGATATGGTGGTCCTAAACCCAAATATGCCAATGGTTACATTAGTTGTAAATGATCTAAACGTGCCAATTAAAAACCAGAGATTATTAGAATAAAAAAGCAAAACTACCCAAAACTACATGCTGTTTATAAGAAACTCGTTTCAAGCATGATATAGGTAGGTTGAAAGCAAAATGATGAAAAACAATAAACCTTATGAAGTGACTGTATAACATCATATGAAGCAAGTAATTACCAGAGATAAGGAGGAATGTTATATATTGATAAGAGAGGATCAATTCACCAGGAAGGCATACATTCCTTCATGGACACAGTTAACAAAACCCTTGAAAAAAAAAGTTGGCAGAATGGAAAGAAGAAATAGAAAAGGCCACAATTATGTTTGGAGACCTCAACACTCCTCTCTAGGTAGTAGATAAAATTAGTAGGTGGAAAATCATCAAAGACAGAAGCACTGAACACCACCACTAATCAACTGGTTCTAATTGACAGATGGAAAACACTTTCCTCCAACAATGGCAGAACACAAGTTCTTTCCCAGTGAGCATGGGACATTCACCATTTCCTGTACATAAAATAAACCTTAACAGCATTAAAAGAATGGAAATTATGCACTGTATGGTCTTTGGCCATGACAGAATTAAAACAGAAATTGGTAAAGAAAGATAATAGAAAAAAAACTCCAAACACCTGGCAACTAAACAATATACTTCTAAGTAATACATGGTTCAAAGCAAAATTCTCAAGAGATTTTTTTTTAATTTTTAACTAAAAGAAAATTAAAATAAACACCTAAAAATTGGGGGAATGCTTTTAAAGCAAGGTTAGGGAGAATTTATAACATTAACTATTTATAGTAGAAGAAAAGAAAGTTTTCAAATAGACAATCTAAGGATGGACCTTAAATAACTAGAATAAAAATACAAAAAGAAATCCAAAACAAGCAGAAAGGAAATAATAATGATCAGTTATCCAGTAAACTGAAAACAGAAAAATAATAACAAAAATTATTAACACAAATAGCTCCTTCTTTGAAAAGATCAATAAATTGATACACATATAGCAAAACTGACAAAAAAGAATTGAACAAATGAGCAATATCAGGAATAAAGGTGGAGCCAGGCATGATGGCATACCTATAATCCCAGGGGCTCTGGAGCCTGAGGCAGGAGGATCGTGAATTCAAAGCCAGCCCCAGCAATAGCGAGGTGCTAAGCAACCCAGTGAGACCCTGTCTCTAAATAAAATACAAAATAGGGCTGGGGATGTGGCTCAGTGGTGAGTGCCCCTGAGTTCAATCCCCAGTACCCTCCCCCCAAAAAAGAATAAAGGTGGGCTACAGACCACATAGACATCAAAAGGCTAATAAGACCTCAAATAACTCTATACACATGTATTTGAAAACTGAAAAGAAATAAACAAATTCCTCAAAAAATACAAACTAACAAAAGTAACCCATGATGAAATAGATAATCTGAATAGTTCTATAACTACCAAATAAATAATTAAACACCTTCTGAAAATAACTTTACAGGTGAACTCTCAACAGAAAAGAAAATACCAGATTAGTTGCTAAAGTCACTAGCATTAGTCTGATTAGTGACTTTAGCAAGGCCTCAGGATGCAAGTTTACCTCACAAAAATCACTTGTATTTCTATATACCACAGTGAACATTGAAAACCAAAATTTAAAAATATAGCATCATTTATAGTATCTCCAGAAGTCAAATTTTTGGTATGATCTATATGCTGAAGACAAAGCACTAGTGGAAGAAATTAAGGAAGAAAACCTAAATAGAAAAAGAAATATGCCACGTGTCCAGAACTGAACATTTGTAGGTCCCCAGATTTCATATGATGAAGGCCCAACCACCAGACTGGCTGCATGTGTAACTGGGGTCCCCAAAGGAAGTAATTAAAATTAAATAATGTCATGAGTATGGAGCCCTGATCCAAAAGAATTAGTGTCCTTGTAAGAAGAGACAGCAGACAATACCCTCTGGATTTCTGTCTTGTGAGGTTGTATAAGCACTCAATGAGAAAGCAGCCATCTGCAACCCAAGGGGAGAGTTCTCACCAGATAATCATCCTGCTGGCATGGCACCTTGATCTTGGACACAGTTTCCAGAACTGTGAAAAAATAAATAGCTGTTACTTAAACCACTCAGTCTATGTATTTATGTGTAAAGTCTGAACGGACTAATACAACATTTTATAGATTGAAAGTGTTGATTCTACCCAAATTGATCTAGAGATTTTATATCATTTTTATCAAAGTCCCAATAGGATTTTTTAATAGAAAAGCTAATTTCCCAATTTACATAGAAAAGCAAAGCAACTAGTATAGCTGAAACAATTTTTTAAAAATAAGAATAAAGTTAGAAGAACCACATTATCAAATTTAAGACTTACTAAAACCTACAGTAATCAACAGAATGTAGTACTGATGAAAGAATAGACACATAGATCAATGGAACACAATAGAAGGTTCAAAATAAGTCTGAACAAATATAGTCAAATGATTTTTTTCTAGAAATTCAATGGAGAAAGCGTAGTCTTTTTAGAAATTTGTGTTGAAGCATTTGAACATCCTTATATAAAAATATGAACCTCAACCTTGACTTCTTAATTTATGCAATAATTAATTCATAACATATATAGGTTCAAATGTAAAAATAAACCTCTAAAGCTTTTAGGAGAAAACATTTGCTATATGGGGTTAGGCAAAAATATTCTTAGACATGATCCAAATGCACAATACATAAAAGAAAAAAAATAATAAATTGAACTTCATCAAAATCATTACCTTTTGCTCTGTGAAAGATACTATTGGGAGAAAAAAAATAAGCTGCAGACTTGGAAAAAACATTTTCAAGACTATATAAAGAACTCTCAAAACTCAACAGTAAGAAAACAAAGAATCCAATTTTTAAATGGGCAAAAAACTTAAGCAGATATTTCAATGAGGAGAATATATGGCTATCAAATGAAGAGATGTTCAACCTCCTTAACTATCACAGAAATGCAAATTAAGACTATAAATAGCTATCACTACACACATGTTTGAATGATTAAAATTAAAAATACTGCCAATTCAAAGTGCTGGCAAAGATGTGGATCAGCTGAAGCTCTCATCTTTTGCTGTGAGAATTCAAAATGGCATAGCTTTTCTGAGCAATACTGTGGCAGTTTCTTACACATTTACCAAATGATCCAGCAATCCCAGTCCTAGGGCATTCACTCAAAAATCTCTACACAAATGTTAATGTTGACCCTATTCATAATCACCTAAAATTAGAAACAACTCAACTTCCCCACAATGAATGAAACAAATAGAGAAACTGAATACTTCTTTGCAATAAGAAGGAACAAAGTATTGTCACATGTGAACCACCGAATGAATTCCAAGGCATTATGCTAAATGAAAGTAGTCAGTCTTCCAAAGGTTATGTTCTGTCTCATTGCAGTCATCTAACATATTCCAAAACACAGGCTGCAGTGATGGAGATCAGATCAGTGGCAGTGATGGAAATCAGATGAGTGGTTGACGGGGTTGGAGTGGAGGAAAGGGTATGGTTGAAAACTGAGTGGTTTTGGTGATGCAATTCTTCTATTCCTCAATTGCAGGGTGATAACGTGAATTTTCATAAGTGTTAAAATTCATAGAACTATACAAACTATAGAGTCAATTCTCACGTATATTAATTTAAATTAAAAAAACAGAAGCAAGAACACTAAATTGGTATTTCCAGTTTGACCAAATTTCTTTTAAACAATTTTATTACAATGAGAATGCTATAAGTGTCCAGAATCAAAATGCAGAATTGGATACAAAAAGATAATGTAGACATGAATTTGAATAAGTTATATTTATAGGCCTAGCATTAGGAAATAGATCACAATATTTACTTGGTATTTATTTACTTAGATAATTTTTTAGCATATGTCAAATTCATCATAAGTAAGATTGACTGTCTAGAGATGTTTAAAAGCCTACTCCTTGACAGTATGACTGGCCAAATCAAATTGAATTTTAAGATCAATATTCTTCATAAAAAGAGTCTGAGCCAGATTGGCTAAAAGAGTCAGTCTCCCTCAATCTACTAAATTTTATTTGCGATGTCTATTCTCTAAGAACTCCCTCTTTATTTACAGACATCTATAATACAAATGGTCAGACACTCCCTGTTCAGATATCAACTAGAGCCCACTGTCTCCATTAGTACATTTACCAAACCAGAATTTAATTGAACTTGAGAACCTATGTTTGCCAACTTTTTCTGAATATAGTGCTTTCTAGCTTTATGCAGAATGTAATACTTGGACACTTAATCCTTTGCTTTTTCTTATTGGGGAAATCAATAACAGGTGTGGAAGAAAAACCTTTGTGCAAAATAAAAGCAAATTGATGTATCATTTCATTATTGTGATGATGAAGACATTCACTCATACACTCATTCATTCCTTCACTTATGCAACAAATACTTGCAGGGTGACAACTATGTACCAAGTAAGGTCCCTGCTCATAGAGCTTATAATCCAACACAGGGGAAGGGACAATAAATAGTCATGTAAATAGCTAAATAAATAAAGCATCTACAGATTAAAAGAGCATTCAGAAGGAAGAACAAGGTGTGGTGATATAGGGTAACTGTGCAGAGGCCACCTTCGAGGGAGTGATTGGAAAAGGTCCTCCAGCAAGGTAGTAATTGAGCTAAGACCTGAAGAATGACAAGGAGATGGCCAAGTGAAGAAGAAAGAATGGATTCAGAAATGGGGAATGAAAAATGCCTGAAGGCAGGAGAGGGTTCGGTGTGCTTGAGAACAGAAAGGCCAGTGTGGTTAGGGAGTGAAAGCGAAGCACGGTTCGGAATGACACCCACTTCCACGCAGCAGCCAAATCAGGCATGACCTTATAGGTCAAGGTCAAATTCAAATTTTGTTCCAGCAAGAATAGGAAGTTATTGAAGATTCAAAGCAGAGACATGACATATTTATAGTATATGATAAAAGTCACTCTGATTGACATTGAGAGAATGAGTTGAAAGAACCAGGAGTGGACACAAGGACATCAGTGAGGGGACAACTGTAAAAATTCAAGGAAGAGATATGGACGGACGGCTCAGACCTAGGGGATACCAGTGGAGATGGGGAGAAGACAGATTTTAAGTGTATTTTGTAGGTAGAATCGACAAGAGTTGCTGATGGATTAAAAGTGGAGAGCACTGAAGGAGAGGGGGACGTCAAGCATGCCACCTGCATATCAGCTTGAGCCAAACAGAGTTCAGTTGTGCTGTTTATTGATCAATTTAATACTGAAGGAAGGACTGGGTTTGTAAAAGAAAGAAACCCCTACATTTTGAACACGTTAGGTTTTAAAGTCCTTTGACATTCGCATGGGAAGGAATGATAAGTAACCATATGTGTGGGTAAGAAACCCAAGGGAAAGGCTTGAGACTTAAATCAGTGAATTTTATGTTAAAATCTTAGGGAAGAGCACAGGTGGGAAAGGAAAAGAGCTCAGGATCAAACTCCAAGATCTGCCAACAGATTTGGTAGAGAAAGAATAGCCAGAAAAGAGGCTGAGAAAGAACCATCAGTTATCTTGGAGGAAAGTCAAGAGATTTCAGTGTTTGCAGAAGCCAAGAGATGGAAGCGTTGGTAAATAGAGGGAATGGTTGTCTAGCCATCAACTGGAGTGGTTGGTGCTATCCTGAGGTCAAATTGGATGCACCAGAGAACAGCAACTTGCAAGATAGTAGTGATCCCCTTAAGGGGAATGGTTTTAGGGCAGAAAACTATTTTAGTGGAGGTGACTGGAGTTGAAATGCATTTCGAGGCAATGAGTATAGTTAACACTATTCAAAAGTTTTGCTATTCAGGGGAGCAGATAAGTGTGGTCAAAGGAAAGATTTTCAACAGGGGAGACTGTAGAGCATATTTATATGTTGATGGAAATTCCTAGCCAAGAGGGGAAAAGTGATGTGCAGGAGAGAGTAAATGTGAAGGTAGTATCAGAGTTCTAGAGAAGGAGGCAGGTAATCTTTGATAGTGGGGGAAGACAAAACAGATAGCTCCATGCACATAGTTAATCCTTATAAAGTAACAATTAGAATGTGGTGCCTACAGTATGACTCCCCAGATTAAAGACTATATGAAACCCAGCCTAGAGAGGCCTATCTCTTTCAGTCCTATGGCTCCTCTGCTATGATGCTATCCCAAGGACAGCTGGTCTTGTAAGCCCAGAGTACTGACAAAGGGAATTGGGAAAGCAGAGGAGCCACAATGAAGAAAATCTGTAATTGCTTCTGCCCCACCATATATTGTTTTGTGCAAACTAATTTGTGTTATTAGTACTATAGTGCTGCCAGAGTTCTATTCTCCTGACCTAACATTGTTCATGAAAGTTGAGAGGAGACCATGGAGTAGCTAGCTCATTGCATATCCAACCAATGAATCCAATAGCAATTCAGGAAGACTTAAGAGAGTAAGAATGTACTATTCCAAGTAGGTTGATGGCATATTGATTGGCTTGGCTGGGAGGAATGCTGAGGCCTCTATGGTGCACAAACTCAAAACTAGGATGGAAGTTTCAAATACCCAGTGTCCTTTAGATACCTAAAGGATTATCCTTTCAGGTAGCAGACTAAATCCAAGCGTCACCTACCAGTAGACATTTGTGCTGATAGAAAGCAAAATGCAAGCTAACTCAAACCCAGCAGTGCTCAATTACTGAGTGGGACTAAACCTGCAAATGAAACCTCAGTATCCACATCTGAGCAGGGTGCAGCAGGCAGGAACTGGCATAAACGGAGAGCACAGAGTGCAAGGATCTAGGGCTACAGGAAGCAGACAGTGAATATTCACAAGAAGTTTAAGCCTCCTGAGCAATTCTGCTGACTCCAGAGATGTCCTTTATCCTTCACCTCAGCTTCAGTTAAGTTCTAATAAGAATATGTTTTTACTAGGTAAATTTATAGTTACTTTTTGGAGGAGAAAAAATAGATATACCTCATTAAAAAACACACACAGTGACAGTGTTTTGGAAATAGCCAAAACATATTCTAATTTAGGGTGTAGGAAGAGAGCAGAAAAGCTCTCATGCAATCAAATCTTTTAATCCATAAACCTCATCTCATCTCTTAGAGTCATCAAGAAATTTCTCTAATCTCATGAGAATGCCTCCATGATGCCGTGGAGACAATTATGAATCAATCACTAAAAAGGATCAGTATCTCTGACAACACAAACATGAAACCTAAGATTGCATCCTGCTTTAGGGCAATCCTGAAAGCAGCTGGTCATAACCCACTGGATTCAGAGGTGAAGTTATCATTGTCCTCTGAGATACCTTGCTACTCACGCTCCAGACATCCTGTGAGTTTCTACGGCCCTCAGGCTGACATCAGGCTCCATCACTAACTGGGTAGGGCCATGAAAAACTTTCAGTCTGCAGAACCCTCCACAGATCTTCTGGAGTGGTTTTCTCAACTCTCCTTGGGGTTATTTGTCATGGTCCATTTGTGGTTGGGTTGTGGTCCTTTCTTGGTAAATGCACTTACTTGAAAATGATGCCCCAAAGTGTTTCCCCTCCCTGGAAACCTCTCAATGGGTATCCCTCTCCAGGAATCTTTGTCAATTTCTCTCACACAAACAGAAGACTTACTGGGAAGTACAAAGGAGCCACTTTCTCTTAGATAAATCATAACTTATTATGCCCTTATATTTGTGCTCTTAAATATATTTTTCCCAATTTCACTCAACATTTTAGTGTATGAGGGTAACTCGTGTCCAAACTTCCTTGGATTTTTGATGCAGGTGAAAGAAGAGGAGTAATGGGATAAGAACAAGAAAGAAAACTTTGAGAAGCGGTTCCTTCACACAGACACTGTTTGTTTGCCCTAGAAAGGCAAAAAACAATGAATGAGACCAGAAGCTGAAGTACTTTGATGGTCTTTCATCAAAGTACTGATGCTCCTTGAAACTCAGTGGAATTTCATCCTGATTAAACACAATATAAGTTGAAAATATCTTAAGTCAAAAATGCATTTGATAAACCTAACCTATCCAACATCCTATAGCTTAGCCTAGCCTATCTTGAATATGCTCAGAACACTTAAATTATTATTAGTCTACAGTTCGGCAACATCATCCAACAAGCTGATTTTGTAATAAAGTTCTGCATAGCTTATGTAATTACTATACTGTGCAATTAAGGTGGAAAACAGAATCATTGTGTGGGTACTCACAATTAAAATATGCAGCTGGATCTGAAGATTGCATGAAGCATTGAACTAAAATTAATTGCTGGGTGATGGGGCTGCTACAGCATCAGGGTGTGGCAACTGTACATTGTAGCATATGGGTTGTTTAATGGTGACGTTGTGGCTGACCTGGAACTGTGAAGGGAGAGTATTGTACCACATATCACTAGCCCAGGAAAAGATCAAAACTTAAAATCCTAGGTATGGTTTCTTTTGAATGGGTGTCATTTTCACACCATTGTAAAGCCAAAAAATTATAGTTGAGCTATCATTAAGTTGAGAACCATCTGTATACCAATGACTAAAACTTAGGGGAGAAGTGAAAACCAGGAGGCGTGTGCTGCTGACCATGGTCCTGAGAAATATTTGCCAACTAGCACCTTATTGCTTCTCTTAATTCTGATATGCTGGTGACCTGTGGACCAGGTGAGGAAAGAGACAGTGGTGGGAGTAAAGAAAGGTAGGAGAGAGTGAGCTGGGCAGAAGCTTTGGAAAGACGATCTCCCTTATTCCGGGGGAGAGAAAAAGACTTTCTGGACAACATTTTCAATTAAATTATAATTACTAAGAAAGAAACCCCCAATTGCACTAAAGAATCAAGACTTCATAGGAGACTAAGACATTTTTTTTTATCAATAAGTTCAAGAGAAGACTTGAATGATGATTAGATGATGAGCAGAACATCAGCTGCATACAATTGAAGCTCTTTGTGGAGTTGAGTTAAACCAACATTCTCCTCTTGCCCCTTGACATTATCTCCTTAAGGGATTTTATCCATTCCTATGGCTTTAAAACCATCCTGATGAATTCAACTTTATATTTTTACCTGTGAGATCTCCTGTGAGTTCCAGAACTTGACAAGCAAATCTCTACTTCCCATCTCTACTGGGATGATTCATAAGATGTGAATTCCTCTGTTAACCTGCAGTACAAAAAAAATAATGCTACAATATGATGCTTAAATACAATATCAGAAAGTGTGGACTATGTACCCAAGGGCAGGGGACATAACTGTGTAGGAAAGGTGGACATGAGCCATGATGGGCTTATTTGGGAGAAGTCAATGAATTATGGTAACAAACCACAAGCAGGGGCATTTCCTGCTGATGGTAACTAAGAATAAGTCAGCTATTTTCTGAACACCATGCAGAAAGGATTGTTGGCCAGGCACCTGCCTTCCCAGTATACCTGTACCCATGAAGAACATTGTCAAATAAGTAGGATTCTCAAATCTGGAAACTCGAAAGATTGGAGAAAGCAATGAAGCAAACTCACATACACTTATAAATCTAGACAAGTGATCAGGGTCCAGAGCCCCAGATTTCTAGAGCCAAGACTTGAAGGCTGATATCTTAGAGAGAGTAAAAATACTACTTCACACAGCAGGTAGTAAAGTTAGGAAATTCTTAGCTCAAGAGGTAACAAAGACCAAAAACATGCATCAGGTTGAGAATTATTTGGATCCTTTCCTTGGCAGAGGCACCACAGAGGATTAGCAAGGGACTTTTATTTTGGAGGGACTTAACTAGCTTTATAAGGCTGAAGCCCTGGAGAAATTAGCAAATGCCATCTTGGTGTCACTCTCTGCCCAAATTCACCTTCTGAAGAAGTCAGGATCTCTCAAACCTTGGATGAATGCAGAGGTGACACAAGAAGTCACAGTTTACAGAACGGGAAGCTGAGACATAGATTTGCATGTCAATATATTGGACTAAAGAAGAACCAAGATAATCCAAACACCACATACACAGCAACAGAATGGCACTTAGTGGCAAGTTTAGAAGAGATAAAGGAAATGGAAACTAGAGATGTGTCTTCAAACACAAGCATAGGAGCTTGTCTCAAGATCAAGCACTTTGGCACAGGAGAGTGTTATGGGCCAGGCTTTATGGGCAATGACCACACAGACTCCATTTTACCCTGAGACTCCATATTATGTAAGAAATGCTTCTCCCTTGGGAAAGCCCCGCCTCTGTACCTATTAATAGTTACCTAGCATAACATACTTTGCAATACTAAATAGCCATTCTTATACAATGTGAAATTGTTCTCTTTGGTTTCCATTTTTCTTGGGCAATGCATCTTGTCAGAGATTGATTGTCTAGACGTTAGTAATCATTCTCTAACTTGTACTCAACTAGGGTCATTTTTTTCCCACATTTTTTATCCATGCGTTATAGTAGTACAGAATGGTGGGATTTGTTGTTACATATATAGACATGCACACAATATAACAATACAATTTGGCCAATATTCTTCCCCAGTATTTCCCCTTATTCAAATTTTCTATTACATCCTTTGGTAAGGTTTTTGTTGTTGTTGTTTTAATTAGTTATACATGACAGTAGAATGTATTTATGCACTTTGATATATCATACATAGATGGGATATAATTTCTCATTTTTCTGACCAATATGATTCTGCCACTAGGGTCATTTTGACCCACTTTCCTTCTGCTTACTTGCTGCTATGCCAACCTGGAAAGTCCTGTGGGAAATACCAATGTACCCATTGCATTGTCTAGCTATCTGCCCGATTCAGCTCTGTACCTGCTTGCTTGCAGCTACGCCAACCCGGATGTGGTTTTTGCCTCTAAATGTCCTAAAATGCTCAAGCTCAGGGCTGTTCCTTGCAGAGACAGTTATGAGTCCTATGGGGAATAATCACTGGACGGCTGGCTAAATAAAAACTCTTCAATTTGCACAAAACTGGGCCTTGGTGTGTTTTCTGAGCTACTTGCTCCACAACAGAGAGGAGCAGGCTGTTATGGGCATGAAGAGATAAAGCTCTCCTATGGACCAGTGACTTTTCCATGTACATTTTGGATCTTGGAAAACGAGATGCAACACACCCATTATGTAATAGCCTCTAGGAACATATTCTAGTACAGAAAACGTGGAGTGAGCCATGAGGGGGCACAAACGTACACACATATTACACAAGTTGTATTAGTGCCAAGATCCAAGAAAGGAGGAGGAGAGCGAGCCTTTGAACCAAGAATTGAACAAAGATTTCACAATATGTCAGGCACATGAGAATTTACTGAGTCACAAATTCCAGGCGATATTTTTTCCCCTCAATTTTCTAGTTTGTTCTATTTTGCAAATATTTGTACTCAAATGATAATGTGACTTTTGTTGTACAGCCACACTGACTCCCTCATGAAGAGCTTTATTTTGAGTCAGAAGACATCTGCTAAATTGAGATTTACAAAGAACTTAATAAATACAAACATAAATAGACAAGCTCTGAATATTATATTCTGAGCATTCACTTCCTTTATGTACGGGCAAATTATACACCAGCACACAAAGCATCTCAAAAAGCGATGCGTAAATCTCCTTAGATTCTCTTCCTCTGAGCACCTTGGAGATGGTCTTTCATCCAAAGCTATTAATTAGGAAGGTTAAACATTGCCTTCCTCATATCTAAGCTTGTCTCCACAGGTTATTGACACAGAATATGGAAAAAGACTGAGCAAGTGCATTTGAGGATTATGACAATTGATGATTGACACCAAGGATCCATAATACATTCTAGGCACAGATTTCAATCAAGTCTAGCAGTGGACAGCATACACTATAGTACAAGCTCAAATCCTTGGGAACATGATATTCCTGGGGAGCAGGCTATTTTATGATTTTCAGGCTCATAAGTGACTCAGAATTGGCCTCATTGCTTCATTTTTGAAACCGTTACTTGGCACCATCACAATGACAAACCAATAGCCCAAAATGCAATTAGCTATTATGCAACCTTGTTAAGCAACAGCCTGGTTGCCCCTGGTACTACATGTAAGATGCAGTTAATGTGACACACCTAACTGTCAGGCAGGACCCAGTTCAGATGAGATAAGGAACTTACTTTAAACAAGACATTTCTTCATAGGCTTCAAAACCTATTTTAAAAAAAAAACTCTTCCTGCCAAATTAAAAAGAAGGTTTATAGCATGATATAAATGCAACTCTGAAGAGGTTCTGGTTCCCCCTGGAGCTGTGTGATATTTTAATAATATTTATCATTTATCTCTTGCAGTTAGAAAGGTAGGGTCAGAAAAGCACAGTGTAAAAATTGGTTTCTGTGGCCTTTGATAAAAAAAAAAAAAACTGTTTGCATGACATCATTTTAGTGGCTCTTGAATTCCAACAGGACATTATCAGCTCTCTAAAACGGATGGCATTTCTTCAGGGGCTAAAGCTATAATATGGAAAACTTGCACGGCCTGCCCTTCCCTTCTAAATTCAAGTCCTAGCAAGAGGAAAGGCATGATTTGCCATCTATCTGCAAATGCATCACCAATGCTAGATAATGATAATGTCTAAGTCAGTCAGAGAGTCATCATCATTCAACAAGCGTGCTCTATTAATTCAGAGCAGCTAGAGCCTCTAACCTAAATGAAAGAAATGTCCAATGGTCCCATTCCCTGCACTGAGTTCTATGTTTCCCAGCTGGTACCCAATCTCCCAACAGAAATCCTGGCAATTTCCTAAACATGCAGTAATAGAACCTACATGTCTTTCCACAATAAACTGATTTCTGAGATAGTGGGTTCTGATCATCATAACACTTTGGTTTTTTGATGTGAGATACTCATGTTTGGAGCCTGTGGTAGATCAAACGCATCGACAGCCCCAATTAACAGCCTTTCCATCTGTCTGCTGTTTGTGATATAACTTTACAGGCCCTGTCCACTCAGACTCTGGGCCAGGCCACGTGACTTCCTTTGATCAATGGAATAGTAGCGAATCAGACACATGAAAAGATATGAAGATACATTAAATGAAATAGGCCAGGCACAGAAAGACAAATGCTGCATGTTTCCCCTCATATGCGGAAGCTAAGTAAGGTGATGTCACAGGCGTAAAAAATAAAATGGTGGTTACCAGAGACTGGGAAGGGCAGGGAGGAGGAACGAATGGAGAGAGGCCAGTGATCAGGTACAAAAAAATACAGTGAGGTGAGAGGAGAAAGTTCTAGCAAGATGACTAATTTATTATAAATTTCAAAAGAACTGGAAGAATTTTGAATGTTCCCGACACAAAGAAATGACAAATGTTTGAGATGGTGGATACATTGGATGAGTTTCCCTGCTTTGGTCATCACACATTGCAATGTGTATCAAAATATCACATTGTATCCCTTTGACATGTACAATTATCATGTCAATTAAAAATGATAAACAAACATATTTTAAAATAGTCATAGAAATGATATTTAAGCCTTTCTGCTTTTTTCTTATTTCTCTGATTGTCACAAGACCATATACAGTCTAGCTTCAAAATGTACCCACAGAAGGATGTGTGGAAATGGCCACACACAGACCCATGTGTGGAATAGCACCAGCCGGGATCACCCCAGATCAGACAGCCTCCATCTGACTCCACCCACTGAACAGATGCTTGAGTGAGCTGGCCTGGCCAGATCAGAAGAGCAGCCCAGCTTACGATTTTCCCTTTATTTCCTAGCTTACGGACTAGGAAACAATAAGTGACTATTGCTTTAAGCCACTAACGGAATGGTTTGTTACACGGTATTATGATGGCAACTGTTACAGGGCCAGAGCTGATTTTCACAGGGCCACAGAGGAGAGTTGAGTGCTTCTATCAGGAATTCCACTTCAGCATTCTTCCCTTAAAATAAATGTTGAACAAGATCTTAAAGAATCAATTTGGAAAGAGACAGAACCATTCATTTGTCTGAAGTGCCCACAGTTTTGGAGACCTCACAGAAAGAGGTGAAGGGATTGTTCAGGAATGGGGTAGTAGGAACAGGCCTAAATGGATGGGACTCAAGAGCCCAAGGTACATAAGCTTCCTAAAGCTATGCACCCAGTACTTGCTGGCCTGAGTCCAGGAGAATTTCCACAAGATTGAAGGAAGAGGCATTATTTCATCACCATCTTCCCTAAAGGAAACTTTAAAGGCTCTCAGAAGGAATGCAAAAGGTCATCTGTGTGCACACTCCTGGTACTTGATAAATGTGAGTTGTCACCTTGCCCATTTTGTGATAAGCTGACTGTATTTGGGAATGGTGTTAAATGACTGATGATCCCTGGGGACATCAGACAGGTCTGAGAATTGGAAAAGCCCTGAGTGAGCCCAACTTTCCTGACTGGAACCTCCTCACTCAGCTCTGCTAGCAAAGAACAGACCAATCTAAATGTCAGATGCCCCTAACGCTCCTGGTTGTTAAGTCCAGAATCTGAAGAAAGCAAAAACTAAGTTTAATGAAAGCAGATTTCACAAAACCTCAAATCAAAACATCAGATAAAAATGTATTAAGTGCTGGCTCTGTGCCCTCTTGTTGTGGACACTATGGTTTTACAAAACAAGAAAGACAGTCCCCTACCTTCAAGAATCTTATAATTTGAAAAAGTAAGATGAACATACTTGAAATACTAGCAGGCACTAATAAAAATTATATGACTAAGGCAATCATTTACATGTTCAATAATATTCAGGTGCCCCTCTTTCCATCCACGGAAAAGATGTCACTTCTCCACCATCACTATCACCACCTACCAGCCTGGAAGTAAAATTTGGCCATAGGACTTATTTTGGAAAATGACATGTAAGTAGAGGAGATAAGTGCCATTTCCTGGTGAAAACATTTAATTGTTAGAACTCACTTCCTGTGAGTTCAATTCCTGTGGCATTGATCATGGTAGTGCATGTCAAAATAGAGCCTCTGTCAGCCTGGACCCCACTGATTGACAACCACAAAGGTCTCCTGTTGACCTCTATGGCAGGTGTAGTGTAAATGAGAAATACCTCCTGTTATATAAAACCACAGAGATTTGGAGTTGTTTGTTACTCCAGTGTAACCCTAGCCTATTGTGATTGAAACAATAGTCAATTTCTCAAATTTTGTTACCTTCACTATAAGCATAAAAAGATGTTAAGAGGTGAGAAATCATAGAGTGGTCTGGAAACAGGTCCTAAAGGGTAATACAATAGAAAGGAGGGATAAGAAAATTAGAGGGAAAAAAAGAAGAATATTTACATAAAACAAGAACTGTATTTGTTTTTGCTTTTGTTATGAACCAAAATATCATATAATCACTTATGTGCCTGGAGGGCTGCTTGAGTGTAGAGATCTTGGTCCCCACACCCCAAGGCTGATAGACACAGGTTCTCAGGAATATTTGTTGGATACATTAACAGAATCTGTTGAAGATGATGGGATGACCAAGCTGGATCCATTCAAAGGTAAGAGAATATTTGATTTGATTCACAGAAGTCACACTTTAAATATCAGGGACAGTAAATATATGGCAGGAGTGTCAGTGCTGAGAAAGACTCTTCTTGGAAAGACCTCAGTTTCCTCATCTGTACAATGAGGGAGTCAGACCGGATGACCCCAATAACTTGCTCCAGTTCTCACAGCTGCGATTCTATTATTGCTCTCTTTTTGTTCCAAGAGTTGGACTGCTTTCTCCATTTAAACTGTAATCACTTCTACAGTCTCTCCAGGTCTTTGGATTTTTTTCATAACATTGTTGTCCTGTTAAAAAGCTTCAGGGTCTTATAAAAATTCTATGCCAGCATAAAGCCAGGGGTTCTTTTAAAGTGGAATAACATGAAGATTTCTGAAGAAATATTCAGCTTGTGATAAGTTCAAACCAGGCTTGAATTGCTTCACTGCATGGGTAATGTACAAACAATTTAGTTTTTCCTTCAGAATTCTATTCTTAGTGGAGATTTTGGGGTTAGATGAGGGAGGAGGTAGAAGGAGGCGGAGGATGATCTCTATGTGGGTAGTGGATGCAAATAATTAGCTCCATCTGTACAACTGAAATTTTCATAACTATGATTTATTTGTGCCTAACTTGGATACTGAAAACAATTAAAAGAAAGAAAAAAAATATAGATTTTCTCCAAAATTTTCCAAAGTTGTACTTAAAAAAAAATCCCTCTTCTATCTTTTCCCCCCTTCAATACATTTGGGTCTCAGTGCTGGTTTCTGGTCTGTTTCATGGTGTAACCCCTTACCAGACCTCTCACTGTTTTAGGAAATACGTGTAAGGGTGTTAAGAGCACCCTAATACTTACTCACATTTCCGTGCACCCCAGACATGGCCAGAGCACTGGGGAACGCCCGTCGCTAAGTGCTTTACAGGCAGAGCAGCCCCAAGGTCTGAGATACCTTCTCCATTAGACACTGCAGTTCAGGAGTGTCCTCCTGTTCCAGGATGCCAGTTCTTCCCAGAGAACCATTGCACTGTCTTCATCTAGGCCTAGGACAGCCTTTGTCCTACATAATGCAAAAAAAATTACTAAGCAATCATGGTGGCAAGTATGCCCATTAGAAGATAACAGTACACTCAGGATGGTGTCAGCAGCAAGGCCCAATTGGAGGGCCTTATATCTCCCAGGAAGGAGATTAATTCGTGATAAATACTCACTGGGACCTTCCTTGTTTGGGGAAAAAAAAAGACTATTCTTTTATATGGAGAAAGATGATAAGACAGGGAGGGGGAAGAAGACTTTTGAAAAACAATTTCAGATGTGATGCATTCAGACTAATGGGCGCTGCTAGACTGTTCCACTATCAGTTGATGCCCCATTAATCTGACTATTTTCACAATAAAAGGAAAAGATACTCAAGACAAACTTCTCCTACTGTGGAATATATTCATATATATATATATATATATATATATATATATATATATAGATATATAGATACATATATATATATATATAGATAGATAGATAGATACATAGATATATATATTGATATATATATATTGATATATTGGAGTGTGTGTGAGTATATATACATATATAGTAGAATATTATATATTCTCTATATATAATCAAAAGAAGCTCAATATGCGGATGAGGAAGGCAGGGAATTCACCTGGTCTAATTGCCTGTGGTCAGTTTGAACGATTTTCCCTTTATTTGCACTTTCTTCAGAGCGTTGAGGGAAAATGCCTCATAGATTTTTCCCTCTGGTTTCAACAGCGTATTGACTTCTCTGTACCAACTGCACATCAAAGCCTACACTGTTAACCCCCCCAGGTGTGTGTGAAGTGATGTGGTGTGTGTGGTATACCTGCCCAGGGCTGGGCCTGTATTGCTGTATTGCTGTATTGCTGGTAAAGCCAGTCCTCTTCTCCAAGGAGGCATCCATGATGTGATGATAAAATGTGACCAATACACAAACTCCAGATGTTTTCTCCCATAGTAAGCCTAAAATTCTTCAATGGCAAAGCAGCACAATAGCTGGTGTAATACACATATAAAATCAAGGGGGTTCTAGGCACTTAAGGAAGGAATTTCAATGGAACATTCCAGGGAAGAATTCCTTCCATTTCCCTTTATTCTGATACCATATTGGGGCTACTGTGATGAGGGTCAGTCATTACTCTAGCAGGTGTAATTCCTTACAACTACTTCCAAATATCTCTCAGATCCATCCATTCTTTTCTGTCTTCATAGCCATCACCATCATCCACGATATCATAATGAACAATTGTCAAGCCTTGAACCCTATTTCTTCTAATCCATCCCCCACAGAATAATCAGATTTTCCTTTCCACTGAGGTAAAAGTCACATAACATAAAATTAGCCATTTTAAATTTCACTATACATTGCCATTTTATAGATTCACAATGCTGTGTATGTACCACATGTATTAATGTCCAAAACCTTTTCATAACTCAAAAAGGAAAACTGTACCTATTAAACAATTACTCACATTTTCCTCCCCTTCCCCGAAGCCCCTGGCAACTACCAATCTTATTTCTGTCTACATGGATTTACCTACTTTAGATATTTTATCAGATGGAATCATCAAATATGTGGTTTTTTGGGTCTAGCTTCCTTCACTTAGTGTAATGGTTTATCCACATTGTAGTGCAAATCAGTACCTCATTTCTTTTTATGACTGAATAATATTCCATTGTATGGATACAGTTCAATTTGTTTATCTATTAAATTGATGATAGGCATTTGAGTTATATGTGCTTTGGGATACTACAAATTTAGATGCTACTGTTAATGGTCATGTAGAAAGTCAGAGACAAAACAAACACACACACACACACACACACACACACACAATCCCCTAATCATGACCTCATTCCCTTAACACAGGATGGGGATAAAAAAGCAGGAAGACCAAAGAGACGGAGCCAACTTGACAATTCTGGTGACAGGCAGAAGTCAATCAAAGCTCCAAGGTAGCATTATGAAAACAGCTCTAGTTTCTGTACAGTCCTGTGATGCTATAGAGGTCTGGCCTGCTTGGAGCTGCTGAGCCTTTGCTTCTCAGGGGGAAGAAGAAGAAACTCGGTCCTTACACACTGATATCTTCCTGCCAAGGACGTTACCAACCGCCATTTCCTGGATGGTGGGGGTTCCCCTTCTCATTCCTCAGGGCTCTCACCAACCAAATGAAAATAAGCCAATAGGACAGGCTCGAACGCTGGCCTCTGATCAGACTTTGGTTTCTGCTTTCAGACCTATCCTATTACTCAGAAACTGCGTAGAGAGAGCCCTGTGTTTCAAAGGGTTTCAGAAGCAAGTCTACCCATGCTTCTAACTGTGTGCCAATATGATTAACACGTTTATGCTAATATCGAGCCAGACCAGTTGCAGGCATTTTGTTCAGTAGAAGGCATCATTTTTCAACTCTTATCAGTATGTAAATTAGATTTTTGACTCTAGTCCTCTGCTCTAAGGCACATTCCTCCCCCACAATTCAATTAATGTAGTTTTTATTCCAGTGCGATTTTATTCCAGCGTGACTTTATTCTAGTGAGGGTTTGACTGGGCCCCAAGCTGAGTTCTGGGTTGGGCTCTCAGGAAAACTCTTTCTGTTCTTTCCATTCTACCACTGGCAGGACAATGAAACACTAGATCATCCTAAAGGAACAGCCCCTAGAAGTCAGTCCACAGGGACATGTACCAGATGATACCCGTATTTTCTTGTTGGAAATTCTTTAGGAAATCACCAATGCTGACCATCTTCTTTGGCAAAGAGGAAATTGAGACCTCCATTGCAGATGAAAAAATTCTCATGCAGATGTGCAGTGTGGGCTGTCTGAACACTGGGAGAGACCTGGGGTGAAAATATCAGCTGCTGACACAGGTCCAGGTGAACATTGGAGAAACAGTTTCCATCTGTTTGTTGGGCTCAGAATGGGACAGCCCTGAGTAGAGCAATGTTGAGAACTTTTTAATTTTTTTTTATTTTTTTTATTTTTTTTTATTGTTGGTTGTTCAAAACATTACATAGTTCTTGATATATCATCTTTCACACTTTGCTTCAAGTGGGTTATGAGCTCCCATTTTTAGCCCATATACAAATTGCAGAATCACATCAATTACACATCCATTGATTTACATATTGCCATACTAGTGACTGTCGTGTTCTGCTACCTTGTTGAGAACTTTTAACTGAAGGATATTGTAAGGACCTCAGAAACAAAGTCTTTCTGACCTCCTATTCCCACCTCTGTTTCTTCCTGAAGCAAGTCATAGAAAGCAGAATTCTTCCAAGGCAGGTCATAGAAACTAGTCTGCTTTCCTGCCAAATCCACAAAACCTAGAAAGGTCACTTCTCACCCTTCTCCCTCGAAGACCTTCATTCCGTAGGGGTCCAAGCACCAACTCAGGAGGAAGGAATGCTACACAGACAGGCCCAAGGGGAGCTGAACAGGTAGGAGCTGGGTTTCCCCTTCAGCCTATTACTATTCAATGACACATTCTGTACAATCACATTTCCACACCACTGTCCATACTTTTAACTTCATCCAACCTAAGCTTAAAAATAGACAGTTTTTCTCAGCTAGGGTGGTGCACACCTGTAATCATAGTGACTTAGGAGCCAGAGGCATGAGAATTGCAAGTTTGAGGCCAGCCTCAGCAACTTAGCAAGACCCTGCCTCAAAATGAAAAATAAGAAGATCTGGGGATATAGCTTGATGATAGAGTGCTTCTGGGTTCAATCTTCAGTATTGCCGGGGGAAAATAGACAGTTTTCTTTGGGTCTTTGGGTCAGCATTTCTGAAGGTTCTAGTGTCACATAAAACTTTATTAAACAAATTTGTCATGCTTTTCTCTTGTTAGACTATCTTTTGATACAGGAGTATCAGGAATGATGCTTATGATAAGTGAGGAAATGTATCACACCTTTCTGCCCCTACACATGCCTGCTTTTCCTTCCAAGATTCTCTCTCTGGTGCCATGACCCCACCCCACCCTGCCAGCTCCCCAGAGGTCAACATGTGGTATCCTATCTCTATCTAGTGATGGGAGAAAATACAATTTTTCCTCAGCCCTCACAAGTTTAGGTGACCATCTGAGACAGATGCCTCTAACAAATGACAGATTAACAAGAGAAAAATAAGCAGGTCTGATGTGTGTCTGTACATCTCACTGGGGAAAAGTCAAAGCCACACCTTAGAAGCCTGCCTTATGATGACAATAATAATGACAATGACAATAAAATTCAGAGAAGTGACAAAACAAAGAAGAAAAGCATCCCAGGCTTCAAAGGTAGGAAAGCTGTGGGAAGGTAAATTAATGGGGGAAATTCTGCTTGCAAGTGCCTCCTTTGAGCAGATAAATACTAAAGCAGAATTCACATCCAGCTTCTGGGAGGTAAACAGGGACACAAAGGTAGAAAGAAAGGGCTTTTGTTTTGTAAATTTCTGTCCTGTTCTTAGGTAATCCTAGAGAAGACAAAGCTCCTTCAAGTTTTGATTTTCTTCCATTCAATAATCCTTTATATTTTAGGAAGATATAATTTAGTTTCTTCTACTACCCTCTCAAACGCGGCTCTAGATCTTAAAAATTTTCCTCTCCTTTCTTCTGTTTTCTATATACTGTTGGTTGTTTTCTTTGATGTTCTGATGTGATGCAGGACCCTGCCTCAAAATGAAAAATAAGAAGATCTGGGGATACAGCTTGATGATAGAATGCTCCTGGGGGGAAAAAATGCACACACTTAACACGGTTTTGTGTACCATTTTAGAGAGTTCCCAGACCTCCTGAAGTCTGATTCACCTGTCCCAATTGAAGAACACCTGCTTTATGCATTTCTCCCACCAAGCAATCAAATTACAGAGGCACGTGGTCGTGGCATTTAAATTCTGCACTGAGCAGGACTGTCCAACCCAGTTACCCACAAAGCAGAGGCTGAGACCAAGGCTCTCTTTTAGAGAACTGAATATTGGAAAGTGTGACCGCCAGGAGATGAGTTCCTCTGAATGGCGCAGTGTGAGAGCCTAGCACATACCTGTGGAGGTCCAAGCTGAGGCTCTAGGGTGGAAGTAGGGAGGTGTAGGAGCAAGGGCCTGAGGTGAGGAATTGCACGTGTGTGAAGCTGTTCTGAGCTCTCCCTGAAACTAACCCTCACAGCAGTGGCCAGAAGATACAGATGAGGCTGAGAGAGTCTAAAGCGATACTACAGAAGCATCGAATACAGGGATCTCAGGACAATGTAATTCATTTTCCTCATTTGTCTGAGAAACTAACTCACACTTATTTATCAGAGATTGATGAGAACTCTGATTGCCCAGAAGTTTCCTGAAGCCAAAGGGTTGAAGCAGAGTTATCCCTTAGAAACAATCTCAATATCCAAAAATACTAACTTAGTTAAATATACTAAGAGGGTAGTTTTCAGGGTGTGGACCCTGTGTTAGCCAGCATTTTGTCACTGTGATCAAATACCCGGCAAGAAAAACTTAGAGGGGAAAGATTTACTTTGGCTCACGGTTTCAGAAGTTTCCGTCCATAATTGACGGAAACTTGCTCCATTGTTCTGGGCCTGGAGTGAGGCAGAACATCATAGTGGGAGGGCACGGCAGAGGAGAGCTGCTCAGCTCACAGAAGCAGAGGGCAGAGAGAGGGGCACAGGGCAGAGGCCTGCTGTGGAGCTCAGGCAGCTACAAAGGCCCACCTTTACTCCAATTCTTGAATTATGCCAGAAAGCTTTCAGACATGTTATCTGATGTTTGGGGGTTTTTTTGTTGTTGTTTTGTTTTTGTTTGGTACCAGGGATTGAACCCACAGGCACTTTACCACTGAGCCACATCCCCATCCCTTTATATTTTTTCGAGACAGGGTCTCACTCAGTTGCTTAGGGCCTTACTAAGACTCTGAGGCTACCCTTAGACTTGCAATCCTCCTGCTTTAGTCCCCCAAGTCACTGAGATTACAGGTATGCACCACCACATCCAGCAAGCAGGAACTTATTAGACAGGATAGAAAAAGGAAAAGGGGACACTCTCAAGGGAGAAAGTAGGTCCTCTCAAAGAGAAGAAGGATGGTAAGCCCTCTGGCTTTATTGGATTCCAGGAAAGTTTCCAGAGAGTCCTACTCAGTTCCACTCTTTGACTTTTGACTGACTGCATAGGAACTCCATGGACCACCTCCAAGAGAGGATGGTGTAGTGCCCATGAAGTTGGAGATTTTAAGGAAGTTGAGTCCTCCTGTTTTTGCCTCAATTTCCTTCCCCCTTCATCCATTTGTTACAGTTTAAATAGCCCTCAGCAAGCTTTCTTTATGAGTCTTCATGTTTTAGTTGCCGAGCTGATTGGGGGTTGACAGTTTCAGTGATAAGGGCAGGACCAGGCCACCTGTTAGGTTGTGACTTGGTCTTGAAACAATAGTCTTTCTAAAGGGAATGTTACTATGACTGGGGAAAATTTTAACATACCAAGCCTCCATCTTCCAGGTGCTTATCTATCCAATAAGTCTCCCTGTGTATTTCAGTCACCCTTCACTGCCTGTACCTTCTCACTCATTCATGGTTGACTATCTAACAAAAGGAAGGAATCATAAAAAAATGTAATCCTTCCAGTGCACACCCCCAGTGACCTACTTTCGCCAACTAGTTCCCAACTTCTAGTAGCCCATTAAGCCACCAATGAATTGATCCATCAACTAAGCCAGCACTAACCCACTAATGAAGTCAGAACCCTAATGTTCCTATCATTGCCTAAAAGCCCCACCTCTGAGTACATGAGACTTTGAGGGACATCCAGATCCAAGCCATAATGGTCCCCCAACAATATCAACGGCACCTGAGAACTTGTTAACAACACAAATTATTCTTGTTTGTTGTTGTTGTTTACTTTATTGAGGTATAATAGATATACACTACAGGGAGAAAACTGTACATTTCCAATGTACATATTTTTACTTCCAGGTAAACACCACTCAGAATAAAGATATGATATGTCCAATATCCAAGAAATGTCTCTTTTGCCATCAATAATCACCCTAAACTTACCCCTCTTCTGACTTTTATTACCTTAAACAAGTTTTGTCTGTTATTAAGTTTTATAAATATACAATATGTAATCTTTAGCATTTTCTGTTCATCATTATGTGAGATTTTTCCATGTTTCATATATTAGTAAGTTGTCTTTTCTTATTGCTGTATAATATGTGTGTTATTCAGCTTTATGTTGCTATGACCAAAATACCCGGCAAGACCAGCTTAGAAAAGGAAAGATTTATTTTGGCTCGTGGTTTCAGAGGTTTTAGTCCATGGTTGACTGGCTCCATTGCTTTAGGCTTGAGGTGAGGCAAAGCAAAATGGTGGAAGGACAGCAATGGAGGAAAGTTGCTCATGGCAGCCAGAAAGCAGAGAGGGAGGAGCTAGGGGACAAGATATAATCCCCCCAGGGCACACCCCCAATGACCCACCTCCTCCAGCCACACCACAGCTGCCTACAGTTACCAACCAGTATAATAGTCCTTTCGAATTATCAATCCATCAACTGGATTAATCCACTGATTAGGTTTACAACTCTCATCATCTAATCTTTTTACCTCCTGTATTAACTCAGAAGCTTTGGGGGGGCCATGTCACATCTGAACCATAACATTATGTCTTATATCTATACCATAACATTTATTCTAACATTAATGAATGTTTGGGTTTTTTCCTGTTTGAAGCTGTTATGAATAAAGCACATATAGGTTTTGAAGTCTATAAATATTGTTTTTTGTATATATATATACCCAAGAATTTCAGGTCATAGACTATATATGTTCTTAGCATTAACAGATACTAAAAAACATTTTGAAAGTAGTTGTATAAGTTTATATTCTCACTTGCAATATATGAGAATTCTTTTTGATGCATATCCTTGAAATCACTTGTGTTTTAGTCAGCTTTTTCATTGCTATAACCAGGCCTGATTAGAACAATAGAAAAGAGAAAGTTTATTTGGGGCTCATGGTTTTAGAGGTCTCAGTCCATGAATAGCCAACCCCATTGTCCTGGGCCCTAGGTGAGGTAGGACATTATGGCAGAAGGGTATGACAGGAGAAAAGCAGTTCAGGACATGGCCATCAAGCAGCAGAGAGAGAGTTCCACTCACCAAGGACAAAATATAAATGCCAAAAGCATGTTTTCAGGGACCTACTGACAAAAAAATGGACTGAGTTCAGGGGGCATTGTGGATAGTTGAACATGTAGAAGTACCTGAAGGGTGGCACACCAGAGAGAGCATGAAAGTTCCACACCTCTTCCAACATGATTTTCCCCATGCATCTCATCCATCTGGCTGTTCATCTGAATACTTTAAAACAACCTTTGTAATAAATGGGTAGATATAAGTAAAGTGTTCCCCTGAGTTTTCTGAATCATCCTCTGAGCCAGAGGAGAAGGTCATGGGAATCCAGATTTACAGTCAGTGGGTCAGAATGTAGTTGATCACCTACTATGTGTATTTGGCATCTAAAAGGAGCAATTGTGGGACTAAGTTCTTTGTATGTGGGATCTGAGCCTCCTCCAGGTACATAGTGTCATATTTGAATTGAATTAGAGGACACCTAACTAGTATCTGTTTGAGAAAGTGTTTGAGGAAAACATGATACATCTGTTATCAGTGTTATGTTGAGTGGTGTGTGAGAGTAGGAAAAACACTGTTTTTTCCCTTATCTTACAAGTCGATAGTGGGGTTTCTACAAATATTTGTTAGATGAAAAATAGCTAACATTTACATAGTCTTTATTATATGTCAGGATTTCATGTAATCCACAGACCAACCATATGAGGTAGAAACTGGTATTATTCCAATTTTATAGAGGACTAATGTGCATGAAGAAGTTAGGGACATGCCCAAGATCATACAACTATTAAATAATGTAGGTAAAATTCACACCCAGAAATCCCAGTCACAGTCTGTGCTCTTAACTAATACAGATGGATGGATGGAGGCTGGTTCTCCTTGGCAACTTATTTTATAGTTTTCTCTATGAAACCTCACTATAACTGACTGTTTCATGCCACAGGTATTTCATGAATACACAAAATCCACAGTCAGTAGGCCTCTGAGCACAGAATTATCTCCTTGAAAGCCAATGGTTTCCTCTTGTGTAAGCTGAATCTCATTTTCCAAATACTGGTTAACAACTGATTTTTTTTTCCTAATGCTACAAGAATCCCTTGACTTTAAAAGAGTTGCATTTTATTCCCAGGGAACAACAGCAATACCATGCCATTAGCCAAGCCTGAGGGACAATTTCAACCCTCATTTTAATAAATGGTAATGAATTAATGGTACATTAACAAAAGTAGACTTAGGCTGAGATAGCTTGTTCTGTTTTTTGTTATTCTTTTATTTTCCCTTTCTTTCCACATCATAGCTAACCGAACTCCTTTCTTCCTTCCTTCTCTCCTTTCTTCCCTCCCTCCCTCCCTTCTTCCCTCCCTCCCTCACAACCTTTTTTCTTTCCTCTTCTCTGAAGGTAATTCCTGGAAGGAAAAATGAGTTGGAGTGGTCATTTTTTAATGAAAAATTATGATTTCATTAAATACAAATTCTTTTTTGATTAAGTGTTTTGTACTTTGAAAGTACTCCTGTATTATTATTCCATTTGAGCCTAGTTAAAAATACACACACACACACACATACACACACACACAAAATAAAGTATATAATTATTTTGCAGATTAAAAGACTAGAATTATCATTCTATACCTTTTGCTTAAATTACAATTCTGACTTATGTAGAGATAGGACTATTCATTCAATTCTTTCAACATGCATTTGTTCAGGACCTACTCTGTGCTAGACCATGTTCTAGGCACTTAGGATATGTCAGTGAGCAAACAAGCAAAGACTTCTGAGGTTAAGAAACTTACCTTCTAGGAGAGGCACACAATAAATATCATAAACAAGTGTGTCTGGTGTTAGAAAATGAGAGGGGACGTGGAAAGTGAAAATGGAGCAGAGGGTGGGAGGGACAGGAAGCGCAATGGCAGGGATGACCAGCATGTTACAGAGAGAAATGGGCAGTCAGGAGTGGTCTCAGTGAGATGGTGGCTTTTGAACAAAGAAGAGGAGGCGGGAGCATGAACCATGCTGCAATGTGGGCAAGAGAGTTCCAGAACAACTTGGATCCACGCCCTGTTCTCCAGACACCTACACCTTCTAGGCCTCATCCAGTGGAATGTGATATGGGGAGGGGAAATGGAACAAACGGGTCTTTTGTGTAAAATCTATTGCAAAGACCTTGCAACCCAAGCCTCCAAACTGTAAGAAAGCAAACACCCCACACAAACAGCTGTGATTCACAGGCAGGTGTTTAGCAACCAGCTCACCAGAAAGGCCTGTAATGTGTGTCAGTTTCCATGGTGTAAATACTTTCACCATGGCCAAGTCAAGCAACCACAATGACACCACTGAACTCCAGCTGTAGCTGGCTGCAACGCGTTGATTCTCACTCTCTTTTTGGGAAAAATGCCACAAAGCACCTCCAGTGTCCCAGAATTTCTCCCACCTATCCTTCTCTTAATTTCTTTATTCTAATGTGAAGCCTCTGTCTTCCACCTTCACACCCCAGTACCAAAAGTGAATCAAGAATGTACCCTGTAGTTTTTGTTTTACAGGACAGTTTCTGGGGACAGGCCTGACTAGGGCAGGAAAATCCTGGAGCACAAATTGTATAATTGCAAAACAAGGAATCAAGAAGCAAATGCTGAGATAAGGGGAGGGAACAGCCCCTAGCACATCTCAACTGAGTGAGTTCTCCAACATTTACCCAAGTCAGAAGTTAATGGCCTCCAGAGGAAAGGAAAAAGAGGAAGGGGAAAAAACAGAAAATACAACTGGAAGCAAATGTACTCTTTATTTGAGGAAATGGTGTGAATCGTCCCCAAACACCAAATGGCGTGCAGCTGTCCCTTCTGAGCTAATTTTACAAAGAAAGAGGGAAAAAAAATCTACAAAAGATTTGGCATGGAAATGTAAACCTGAATTTAAAAACTAGGTTTCTGTAATTCCAGCAGCTCAAGAGGCTGAGGCAGGAGGATCGCAAGTTCAAAGCCAGCCTCAGCAAAAGCGAGGTACTAAGCAACTTAGTGAGACCCTGTCTCTAAATAAAATGCAAAAAATAGGACTGGGGATGTAGCTCAGTGGTCAAGTGCCCCTAAGTTCAATCCCCAGTACCAAAAAACAAAAACAAACAAACAAACAAACAAAACAACACCTAGGTTTGTAGTCGGGTACAGTGGTAAACACCTATAATCCCAGCAACTCAGGAGGCTGAGATGGGAGGATCACAAATTCAAAACCAGCCTCAGCCATTTAGTGGGACCATAAGCAACTTAGTGAAACCCTGTCTCAAAATCAAAAATACTGGGGATGTGGCTCAGTGATTAAGTTCCCCTGGGTTCAATCCCTAGTGTGTCCCCCAAAATAACTAGATTTGTGGATCTATCTTAATCACAGCCTTTCATTATAATCCATCTGCTTCCCTTGGTTTATTCAGCAAAATCAACCAGAAAAAAAAGAGTGAGAATAAAGGTCCAGTTAAAACAGAAGATTTTGAATAACCCCTTCCACCCCATCCACTCCGAAACAACTCAGAGTATAATGCACAAGGGTGGCCGGGAAGGGAAGCTCAGACATGCAGACAGACAGGCCTTGCCAGTTGACCCCTGGGCAGGGGTGCTCTGGAATAAGCCCACATCAATCTGCTGTATTGTCTCAATCCATTTAGTGGAAAGATTCTTTTGAGTATCATTCAACTTTGTATCCACTCAGCAACACTGAATTGAATCTATCTTGGAAGAGGATTGTAAAATATAGTCATTAAAACTATTCTTAAGTCTTTGTGACATTCCTTTCCAATTAGGCTCAAACAAGACCAATTTTGCCCAGACTTCTGGAAGCAACACTCAAGGCACTTTTTTCGTCTGTGCACTTAGTGAAGAGATAAGGGAGACCCCACACATATTTCAGAGTCTTGTTTCCAAAAGGGTGCCAGTTTTCTTTCTCTCTCTGAATATCTTCTACTTAGTTACCTCAATGAACTCCTATGAAGACTGAGCATGAAATAAAATTGAAAATGATTTTTAGCCTTTGGATCAAAGAGGTTCCAAAAGTGCATTATCATTGTACTATTATTTGCTATCATAATAGACACCTACTGTTTTGTCTTCCGAGAACTGTATCTTTTACTATGTTTTAAAAATGATTTAAGTGAGAATATCTGTAATTTGATAAAATATGCCTCTGTAGACACAGTGATGGGTCTAGAGATGGTACAGGACCCTGTGGGGCAGTTCAAACTCTCTCTCTGTCTGAAGGTTCAATATTTGAGTCTGCTGAAATAAACTTGCAATAGACTAACAAAAGAAAAAGCACACATATTTATTCATGTGCATACATTCATCCCATACAAAATATAAAATTCAAAGGAGGGAAAACCATTGAAGCTTAAATGCCCTCTTTATAGGAGAGAGAAAAGAAAGGAAGCTGTGGGCCATTTTAAGGGGTGTAAGTGGTTTTTAGTGAAATGAAAGAGCCTGGAGAAGAGACTGTGTCTGGGGATAACGTTTCTAGGTGTGATTCTTGATTTTCAGTCTCTTCCTCTCAGATCCAAGTTTAATCTTCTTGGTTGATGACATTTGAGGAGGAAGATTGAAGACATAGCACTCTTCTTTGGCAGATCCTGTCATTAGGTAGATAAGGGATCTTCAGGGAAAGCCCCTCCGTGGGTTTCTGGAAGGAAAGAAGTCAGGGTGATGAGGGGCAGGGAGGCGGTCAAAGGGACCTTGGTGCTGCTTCTTGAGTACAGCAGGGCAAAGTACCACACTTTAGGGGGTCATTTTCAGAACTCCAACAGCCTAGGTGGAAACAACCATGGCTGCCCATGGTCTGAGCCAGAATGGAGAGAGAATAAGCTTTGGGGCAAGATATTTCAGAAAGGTCTCTAGAAATAGAAGTCTCCGCCACACAGGGCATTTTACTGGAACCAGCCAGGGGAGCCTTCTAGTCCAAACACATATTTTTTAAACATAACTCCTAATCTTCTCTGCCTCCCCTTTTATTCATCCACAGCTGCAGCAACCAGTTGCAGGTAGGTTTGGACAAGTTCATGCAGGCCTGACCTGATAGCGCCACAAGCTTCTCACTTCCCACTCTGGAGCGTGGGCCCATACAGAACCCACTATGAGGTGCAGAGGATTCGATGCCCATGAAACAGCACTTGATCACTCTGGAAATAAGCCAATGGATAAATGGGTTCTCCTTTCTTTCTCCAAATGAATGGTGTTGAGAGATATTTCAGTTGGCCATGGGACAGAGCACCCAGCAGTCACCTTAGCAGTGGCCAGTCATGGCTCTGTGTCCTTGGACAAGATACAGGAGGTCTCTAAGCTTCTGTGACTCCTTCTAAAATAATGGGGATTATATTATTTACCTTGAAGGTCTTCTTTAAGCCACCTACCTGACACATGATAGTCATCTATTGTGACTATCAGCTGTAACTCATTATAAGCCACTTGCCAATAATAAGAAAATCATCTTTCTACCTAATTCCTATTTATCCTAGGTTAGAATTCCCAAGGGCTCACTTTAAGTATAGTAACTTTAAACTGAACTCAAACTCACCATCTTGGATGATCATGGTCTGTCACACATTGTCTTTTTCCAGTCTAAACAATTTTTGCTTTTATCTTTCCTCAAAGCTCTTACTCCCCAACCTCTGTACTATTGTAGTAAGTGAAATTTTTCCCAAGTTCTTCATGCTCCTCTAAGAATGCGAGTCAGTGTTTAGCAGAAGAGCAGAAAAAGCTCCAAAGAATCAAGAATCCTGGGTTCCGGGCCCGACTTGCCAGTTTCAGCCTCAGCCACCCTGAGTAAGAGAACTCACCTTTCATTGTACAGAAGTGACCCTGGCCAGTAAGGTCACTGCCCAGGTTCCTTCTTGTCTTAATATATAATGTCTAAGTCAAATGTTAAAGATTCCTGAGGTGGTCTCAGGACAGTCATTTAATTTTGGTGCCCATTTGCCTCCACACTCTTCCCCGGTGAGTCATTTCCAAACCACAGGAAGCCACATCAAAACATCTGGAGTGTTCATATGACTTCTGTGAACACACACAGCATCATGAGGAGGGGGGAGTGCTCACTAAATGTGACATATACCTATCAAAATTTACTCAGAGCAGCTTCTTGTTTATAAAGTTGAAAGAGGAAAGAGAATGCATAAAAATTATTTTTAAGTTTATATATCATGGCAGAATTATGGGTGTTTTTCCTTGTGATTGCTGAGTTTTCTAAGTTTGCTACAATAAGCATGTATTTTTTATGGAACGAACTTTAAATAAGATGGGGAACTGAAACTCTCTGCCCAAAAGCCAGGCAGGCAGCCCCCGATGCTGTGGCCTGAGCCTCCTGTACCCCAAGACACGGGAGCCACAACTCCTATGTGGCCTTTCTTTCACCCCAGTTCCCACAAATTCACCTCACCTGCTTTATGCTGAACAAAACATGAGTGGTTCTCCAGGAGCCACCGTGAAATGCTCACGTTCTTTGGGAGGAAGGCAGGGGTCCCATCTTAGTGGTGCCAAGAAGCCAATTTACTTTGTACATTAATTCATTCTCACGTTGGAGAGCAGTAACAGGTGACTCTTCAGTGGTTGCAGCTCATAGTGAAGGGCAGCCCAGAACCAGCCACTGGGTAAAGAGATAACAATGGGGAGAGAGAAGGGAGGTGAGGAATGGGAGAAAGAGATCAGTAGGGAAGGTAAGTCTGAGAGATTTAGAAAGGGAGAAAAGACTATGGATTCGGTGACTGATTTGGGAGGCGGGGTGAGTCCCTAGAACAGGTCCCAATCCCACTTCCTACCTATTGCTCATAAAAAGAGCTATTCAACCTCATTCAACCTGAGCTTCCTCTATAGTAAAATGGGGAGAGAAAAACTTATCCTGCTAGAGCTCTTTTGAAGTTTAAAGGCAATACACTGAGACAGGGGCCTCCGTAAAAACAGCACCTCTTAAGTTCAAGGCAGTCGGCAATCTCAGTCGGGGGTGGGGTGAGACAGTCAGGCCCCAATGAGAAAGGACTAACACACCCCAAGGACCTTAACTCATAGCCTGTCCATTATTAACAGTCCACTGCAGCAACTTGTCCTCAGGAGGCAAGAATGTGTGCACAAGCTGTGGCACCAAGGGGAGCAGTGCAGCCATTCCTGGGCTCTGTGCTGCCTGCTCATTCCCCAAGGCCAGAGCAGAGGCACACAAAAGAAAACAGCTTTGAAAACAGGCCCCAAACCAATGAAAATTCCAGAGCTCTGACCCACCCCTGCAGCCCCCTATACAGGAGCAAAACTGGCCCCTTTCCTGTTTGGAGAGCCGGCCTGACACACTCATGGTCCACACCGCCTCTCCCTTCCCACTGAGCAGAAGCCTCAATAAAACCTCGCCTGTGTTTGAATTCCTCCACATCTAGTTTCCGTCATTTCTGGACCCAAGGACCCAGCTCCAGTAACAACATCTCTAAAGGGCCTACAATGATACCTGGATAATGTAGGTCCTCCTATAGAACCACAAACCAACCACATTATCATTCATAGGATCGTTCAATAAAATTTTATCAAGCACCTGATAATTCCAAGGCTCTGGGGAAGTAAGTCCATGCCCTTAAAGAGCAGCCAGTGGGCACCTAAAGGAGATTCAAGGAGAGGGAGGTCATGGTGGAGGAGTGGGTGGGAGGTAGGTAGGAATAGGAGCTGCAGGACCACCCAAGAAGGGTTCACTGCCTAGGAGAATCCGGGAAGGATTTATGAGCCAGGCAAGGTTTTTTCCTTAGTGTTGGGGGGGAGTGATGTTTTGGTACAGAAGACCAGGAAGGGCATTTTAGAGAGCTCAGCTTGTGCAGAGATGGAGTAGTGGAAGGGTCATGAAGTATTTGGGCAACAATATGACTTTCGGTGCAGTTGGAGTGAGTTTTGAAGTGAGAACTAAATCAGAGGCTGAAATCAGATTGTCATGAGCTTGCACGCTGTAACAAGAATTTGGTGTAATGGAACCAGCAGGAATACTTAAACAGATGAATGAAGCATTTCAGGTTTACATCATCACCCTGATAGAAGATTGGAGGCTGGATGACCAGAGAGAGTGCTGTTGTAATAATCCAGAAAAGAGATAAGCCAGCCTCTATTAAAGACAATAACTAATGATAAGTCATGGGATTGAATTCAGAAGCTATCTCAGGATAGAAATGGAAGGGCTTGGAAACCACCAGTGCCTAAGGAGAGAGAGGGATGGATTCCAGATCATAGCAAGATATCCAGCTCTCCAAACTGGATGACTAACATCTAAACTGGTGTTTGACCAAATAACTGGGCATCATAGCCTAGTAAAGTGTATATAAAGAATTAATCATCTCTGGTAGGTTAATATTTTTAGCTGATGAAATAGACTGAGGCTCAGAGATTAAATAACTTGCACATGGACATATGATGAATAAGTAGCAGAACTGAAACTCAAACTCGGGGATGTGCCTCTCTCTGTTCAATATACTCTTAACAGGCTAAACTGATAAAATGTAAATGTGGCAATACAGAATCATCTCCTACTTCGGTATAATTCCATTTCACCAAAATCACTTGTCTCTATTATCTATCTATCTATCCAATCAATATATATTCATATGATTTATCTGCCCACACCCCTTCATGGAATCTCTATATATTATACACTGAAGATTTACTGGTATTTCTTTGATTAAATTTGTCAGGTGAGTTCAGATTCTTCTACTCTAAGGTTTACCTCAGCATTATTCTGAGCTTAGCCCATGGATAAGCAACACATAGGTGAACTAATGGAGATAACACTATCCTACATTCATTATGTGACCACAGTGAACAGACATATTTTACATGTATTATATGAATCTTAGAACATAGTAGGTACTATAGAAAATTTTATTTCCATCACAAATGCATGTATCAAATGTTATGGAGTTGTGGCTCAGTGGTAGAGTGCTCATCTAGCCCATTCGAGGCCCTGGGTTCAATCCTCAGCACCACATAAAAATAAGATAAAGGTATTGTGTCCAACTACAACTAAAATAAAATATTAAAAAAAAAAGAAAAGGGGCTGTTGACTAGGGAGCCATCTGGGTTTGCCCAGGGTAGGCCTGATCTGCACCTTTTGTCCCAACAGAATTATCATCAGCAATCTGTTTAATCTCAAAAGTCATAGATGTGACAATTGGGGGTCATCAAAGAATGAAGGGATACCAAGAGATAAGAAGAAAGCATCTTTAGCCAAGTAAGGAATAGCCTCTAATTAAATGTGTAAATTCCAAGCTATCAAATAAAAATTCTAACAAAAATTTTATTGGAATTTGTTCATTTAAAATAAAACCATCTAGGGGCTGGGGATGTGGCTCAAGCGGTAGCGCGCTCGCCTGGCATGCGTGCGGCCGGGGTTCGATCCTCAGCACCACATACAAACAAAGATGTTGTGTCCGCCAAAAACTAAAAAAATAAATATTAAAAAAAAAATTCTCTCTCTCTCTCTCTCTCTCTCTCTCTCTCTCTCCTCTCTCCTCTCTCTATCTTTAAAATAAATAAATAAATAAAAGCATCTATTTAAAAAATAAACATGAGAGACAAACCATGAAACTCTCAAACAGAAGCAAAAGGAATAGAGCTTGACCATGTTTTAAATTGATAATAAAGCTACAGCAATAAAAAAAAAAGTTTGGTATGATGAATTAATTGACAGAAACATCAACGAAATAGAATAAGTGGTGTAAACATAACACCAAATTCACATTTGAGTTTAATATGATAGAAGTGACATTTCTAATGGATGAACATAAGACATATTAATCATTAAATGATGCTGGAGCAGCTGGCCAACCATCTGGAAGAAAAATAGGTTAGATTTGTATACATTACTCCCATTCCAGATGGGTAAAGCATTAAACATTTTAAAAAGGAGCCGTAAATGTACTAGAAGAAATCATGGGTACTTTTCCCCTAATCATCCTGAGGCTGATGGTGGAGTTAAGAAGGACTTTATAGCCATGACATAAAACTCCAAGCACATAAAGGAATAGTTGATGGATTTACCTCAATAAAAATTGATATTTTCTGCTGGGTGAAAAAGAACATGAATAAAGTAAAAAAGAAAAAAAATCAAATAGCAACCATGAAAAATTATTTGCAATTTATATGATAGACCAAACTTGAGCTCTTATGAATCAGTATGCATAAAGCCAACAAACCAATTTTGAGTGAATAAAAGAATTGAAGAGAAAAAAGGAAATACTGCCAAACACAAGAAAAGACATTTAACCTTGTTCATAATTTTAGTCTCTTTCTGCTCCACAGTTGTGAAAAGTAATTAGAAACATGCATTGTTATAGCACCTGGCCAATAAGACCCTTGGCCAACAGGAGCAGTTACAATTATTTCTCAGTGTCATACAGCAAATCAAGGATGAAGCTAATGAGAGCGTGAGACCCATGTCCCCCTGCCAATAGTTGATTCTGGGCAGTCACTTAAGGAAGTGTAAGTAGGGGATAAGATAATTACTACATTTGTTTAAAAGCCCTGAGAGGGCTAATAATTGAGTTAACACAACCACTTCCACAGGCCAAGCCAGAGAGCCTCAGGGTTAAGACTGAACGCCCTTTGACACAGTTTTAGATATTTATCTGTCAATCAGTTTTTCATCACTGTGACAAAATACCTGAGAAAATCAACTTAAGGAAGGAAAGATATATTTTAGCTAACAGTTGAAGAGGTTTCATTTCATAATCATTTGACCCTGTTTCTATGGTCCAAAACTGCTTACTTCATGGTGGTTGGAAAGCAGAGAGAGAGTGTGTGTGTGCCCAGGGACAAAATACAAAATACACCATTCAAAGGCCCACCCTCATGATCAACCTCTTTCAATTAGATCCTACCTCCTGAAGTTTCCGTAATCTCCCAATAGGGTCACAGGCTAGAGACAAAGCCACTAGCACATGGCCTTTGGGGGATGACTTAAATACAAAACATTATCTTATATAGATGACATATTCATAAATGTTCAAAGATATCTCCCACATAAAAATAAAATGAAAGATTTCAACTGAGAAAACAAGATTTGATAGGACATTGCTTTCCAAAATGGGATACTAAACACTATATAACTATTTAGTTGTTGTTGTTTTGTGGTGCTGGGGATTGAACCCAGGGCCTTGTGCATATGAGGCAAGCACTCTTATCAATTGAACTATATCCCCAGTCTGGAGATATAATATTTTTAAAAGTAGGTGTCTGATAAACAGTTAATCAACTCAGAAATCCCTCCTGCACATTGATAATATAAAACTTTACAGTTCGATTGAAGGATTTCAAGATGCTAAGTTCATCTCCAACAAAGGGTTGGAGTGGCCACCACTTGCCAATCCTCTTGGAGGATTCAATTTGTACTCTTGCAGCCAAGGGACACAGTGGGTAAGTTTGTAGCACAAAGCCTACAGCCCACCATCCCATTTAAGGATCTGTTGGAAAAACTTTCCTAACAACTACAGAGTAAGCACACATCTACTCCCAACATCAATCATTACAAGTCCTTCATTAATAAGTAAAAGGAATCTTGAAGAAGATAGGTTTTTTTTTTCTTTTTAAGGAAAATCATAAATGTGAAATGGAAGGATCAAATAGACAGAAAAAACAACTGAACCCTTCAGAAAACAGGAAATTCAAGGAATAAAACGGAAAAATTTTAAGTTGGTATCCTCATAAAGATTCAAGAAAATATTGCTTTTATAAAATAAGAATGCTATTATGAAAATGAACCATGGGGCGGGGGGGGAAAGAGTAAATGGATATTTAAAATGAGATTGTCAAAACAAAATTACTCAACAGAGGAGTGAAGTTAACATAGACGTGGCTGAGGCCAAACTGATGATCTGTAAATATAAAGCCAAAGGAATTTCACAGAGCTTCCAACCAGAGCACAAAGAGAAAGTTTGAAAACAAAATTGAAAAGAGAGAGAAGACCAAAGCAGGAGGTCAAACATCTGCTTAGTGGGAGTTCACAAGAGAATTCAGAAATTGACCTGAGAAAATAATAAATAAGCAAATGGAAGAATTTTAGGTGGGAAGCACCCACACAATCTCTAGCAGATGAAATTGAAATAAGGAATTGACATCTAGACACACAGAGCTCTAATGAAACTTTAAAACTCTAAATATATATCAAAAATTTTTAAACTTTAGTTTATTTTAATCTACCCATGAAGGAATATAGGATGACATCAGACTTCTCATCTTTACCACTATCAGAAGATAACAGAGCAAATCCTTCAACAGTCTTAGAACATGCCTCTAATCCCAGATGTACGAGTTACTGATTATTGTTACCGCTTGGCTTCAAATTCTCCCTTTTCGCTTGCTCTGTGAAAATGGATCTGGGCCCTTTAAACGTATTTCCTGCCCTGGAGCATTGCCAGCAGAGGGCACTAGGAAGACATCATGGGGGTAGGTCAGGGTGCTTCCTGGTTTTGCTTCCTCCCAGTACTCCAGCTGCACAGGCCTGTCCTCTGCACCAGAGAATGAGTAGCTTTCCAGCACCCATGTTTTGTTGTGCAAGGCTGGCAGAGCACCCAGTGGCCCCAGGTTCCCCTGGAATCATCCTCTGAGCAGTTTTGTCGCACAGTGCCTCTGTGCGACACTTCCCCGTGGCAGCTTTCTGAAGCGCCTTAGAAGGTGGATTTCCAACTGGCAGGCGCTACAGCAACTTTTCTGCATTCACTGAGCCATGGCTCTGCTCTCTTCAGCAAGCCCTGGACCTCTGGCTAGAAGGAAGGAGAGAGGGGCTCTTCCAGGATGCTGATCCATCTCATAGCAGAGGTAGAACTGCTCCTTATATGTGCTTTCCTATATTCTTTAGAGTTCTCTTATTGCTGGACAATTCCTCATTCTCGGTTAGCAATAATAATTCTCTATATTACTGCTTCTGTTCAAATGACTGTGTGGTTTCTGTTTCCTGATTGGGTTGAGGCTGACACACTAGACTTTTGGATTCAGGCAAATATTTGTCAGGTAGGCACAATAAAGCTATTTTCAGAAATCTAGCAATGCAGAAAATGTCACCGCATACTATGTCCAGTAACAATTCGACAATAGCCTTGAGTTAAACAACAACAACAAAAGAATATAAAAGAATAATAAATGTTTCCTTGGGGGGGGGGGAATGAACTATGAGAACCCAGTGAAAAGAAAATTTAGGATGCTTTCAACTTAGAAAACAATAGATCCAAATTAAAACGAAAGGTCAGAAGGCTCTGTGAAGGTCTTCAAGAACGAGAGGGTTCCATTTATGATTGAGAACCTGGAAGCTCTAACGACAAGTTTCTTCAGCCAAGAAGAAAAAAGAAAAATAATTTAAAACTCCAGGGGAAAAGATTAAGCCTGTTCCAAAAAATCACTGCAGATACAGTACAAACTAAACTGTGAAAAAAGTAAGTAATTATCCCAATGTAAGAAAAAATAATACACTTGGCTTGAGACATTCTCTTATTTTTGTGGCACAGTATAACATTTCCTTCATTAAAGCTGTATTTTTACAAGTTGGTTCTATGTGGAATTTTAATGACATAATTATATTACAAGTTATTTGCTGCTTTTCTACTTTAGAATCTACCCACAGACAAAGCAGAAGGCTTGATTGTAACAATGCAACAGAGCTCACCACGTACATCTTGACAATGTGAAAGTCATATAATGACCCCCAAAACCCAGAAAGGGCAAAAGTAGTGGAAACTGAATAAAGCTGGATCTTCTAAATTCCCTCACTTTACTCAATAGGGAATTAATAGGTACTGCCTAAAGTTGTTGACTGAAGAAATAAATGTGTATGTGTGTATGTGTACATGTATGTATTTTTAAAATTACAGTTATGCATTGTTCAATGGGGGGGAGGGATTTGTTCTGAGAAATGCATTGTTAGGCTATTTTGTCATCATGTGGCCATCACAGAGTGTACTATGACTGTGGTAAGCCATTCTTATAGACCGTGGCCGCCATTAGAAGATGGCGCCGGCTTCCACTGTGGCCTGTGATAAACAACTCCTTTTATGGAGAGTTGGCGCGCAATCCCTTACCACCCTATGAGAGAGATCCACGTGGCGGCTTAGGATTGGGATGCGGGGGGCTTTATTAAGCTGTGCTTGGGCGTGTCGAGCAGCGGGCGCTAGAAGATGATACATGACTCAAGGCCTGAATAAACTGCTGAAAGAAGAATCCTGTGTCATGTTTTCCCTTGCCGGCGAGGGGTCGCGACATATGACAGCTATGATGTCACCGGGTGACATAATTGGATAGGACTACCAGCGTATATTCAGTCCATCATTGACTGAAATGTTGTTATGCTGTGCTCGACTCTATGGTGGTATCCAAATGATTAAAAGGAGCTAGTGGTACTTCAGGAAACTTCTCCCTTTCTTTTAATGCCTCTACGATATCTGATAGTTAAAAATAACTATATACTTTTATTTCTTAAGAAATAAAAATAACAGTGAATGAATAAAGTCTTAATGTGACGTGTTGATAGGGAAAGATAGCCAATTTATATTAACTGAAAAAAAAACGGATTCAAAAGTGTGTTTAGAGAATAACCATGTTTTTTTTAAGCTAAAGGTTTTGTATATGCTTACGTATGTACAGAAAGTTTGTCGGAAAAGTGCATTAGACACTATTAACGATTTTTATGGTCGAAAAGTAGAAATGATTTTAAAACAAAACTGAGAGGAGAGAAGAAAGAAAACTTTCAATTTTCAATTTACATCCTATACTGTTTGAAGTTTTCAACATGAGTATATATTATACATTTAAATTTTAACAAATTTTTTGGTTCTAACAATAAATTCTTAATAAATCCTCAAAAGTGAAATGTTTACCATGAAGAATTATTAAGCCATGACAGGAGAATGACTATAAAATATCATGAGAACTCTGAAGGGTATCCTATGGCTGAGGGAGAGTACCAAAAAAAGGGTGAGCATGGAAGAGGCCGAGGTTCAGACCATAAAAGTGCAGAGTGTCAGTTCATTGGGTGGCAGAGTGATTTGCTGGGTTACCTCCATCAGAGCTGGTCACAGTCATCAGGCAAGCAGAAGTAACCCTGAGAGAGCAGGCAAGATAGTCAGTAGGACAGGGGAGTTGGGGCATCACTGTGCACAGAAGGCCTAGAGTGCATGGTGTCCAGAAGGTGAAGGTTGCAGGAAGGTAATCACCAGGGAGAGTCTGGTCACAAGGTTGTCAGGGTTCTGGGCTCACGGCTAAGGGCAAAGCACCACTAGATGTCCTTACACCCACCCCACCATCAACCAGGCAGCAGCAGAAACCAGCCAGAAGACTTTGTCCTGCACTGTCCTTTTGGCACACTCTAATGATAGAGTTTAACACTGCTTGTTGTAAAGGAGAAATGAATAATAAAGTAATTCCCCCCAATGTGGCATAGCAGATATGGAAGGGCAAAGGGTGAATTTGGGACCATGAAACCATGAATTTTTAACTAGCATAACAACTTTTATAACAAAGACAAGTCAGACTGGAAGACATGGAACCATGGTCAGAGCACAGCTTCCTGCAAAGAGCAATGAGAGAACGGGGGAAGACTTTCAAGTTCAAATCAGGAAGAGTAGAAAACAGATGTCCGATAATGACCGTGTGGCATACAGAGCCAACTGCTTCCTGTCTCTTGAGCTTTTGCCCTTTGTTATTCCTACATGTAAGATTTGTTGGGCAATGAAATACTAGGAATCGAAAGAAACTTGATCATGAGATTTGCTATGATGCAGCCTCTGATGCAGCCATAGCTTCTCATTCGTCATTGCTACCACCTCCAATTCTCTCTGCATCCTGCTCACATCACTTGGAAGTTGTTTCCATTCAGATGTCCCAAGACTCACACCATTCCTTTTGGGTTGTCTGCAACCCAAAAAGTTGAGTTGGAGGCTTGTCTTTATTATGTCCTTAATTACACTCTTGCATACGCCTGATATACATACAGCTGAGAGCCTATAATTCCTTTGAGAAGCATCCATTTATAGTCAGAGATTTGCCAACTGTGGCATTTCTCCCACCTCTCACTTCTCCCACTCATGAGTAGGGAGATCACATGATATATCATCCAAACAGGACACTTAGCAGAGCGAAATGGAGAGCTAAAAAAATGAACAATCACTAATCAATCAATAAGCATTAACCAGGACTACCTGGGGAAACCAAAATATATGGCCATTCTCAATCTGTAGAACTTTTTCCATGGGCCTAACTCAGGGTATAAAAGGAGAAATTACTTTTAAAGCTCCCCAAATTCTTCATTATCTGGATGGCAAACACACAGAAAGTAGATGTGAGTAAAAATCTTGGAAGACAAATACGGTTGAATTTAAATGGGTATTCAAATTGTTACAATGTACACCTCCTCTAATCCCACATGTAGGCAAAAGGATTTGCATTTGAATTCATCTTCTTTTCCAATCAGTGTAAGAAATCTTCCCTTCTCCAAACACAAAAGCAGAAATACCTCTCAATGGTGTGTCGTGATCATTATGATTCTGTGATGTCCTTTAAATTTTTGGGCTAGTTCCAGAGTGCTAAAAGAACAAGCCAAAATTAATGTTTGAGCAAAAAATAGAGATAGCTGCTATATTTTTCGTGATTTTTCTGGGTTAGAATGCTTCCAGTTTGCATGAATCACAGACTTGAATGAGCTAAACAAAATAACAAGCAATTCGCTCTGAATTGAGAAGCAAAGGTTCTCAATTCAAAGGTTGTCAACGCATGGTTGAGTTGGAGGCTTGTCTCAGCTGCTCAGCCCCCAGAGGCCTTAAGAACGATTCTTCTGCAGTCTTCCAGATGCAGTAGCTTTCTGAAGATTGTCTTTTCAAATTTCACTCTTTCCTGGAGTCCAGGCTAGCCTCCTAACTACCTATGACCCAGGGAGCAGAGAGATTATATGAATGAAGCCAGCATCTACCTGGCTTCCAGGATTTTTCTACTTTCAAAGTTATATGTGTTCAGGGCTCAAGGAGAGTTGTGGTCCATGAGTTTGGTTAGAAATTGTCCAGCCTTTCATGAACCTCTCTCAATCCTAGAGTAATTCTAGTAAAATACATTAGAAAGAAGGAGAAGAGCACAGAACATCCTTTTTTGTCTCTTCGTCAGTTTGATGGAGGTGAAGTGGTCACAGACATTTCTCCATATTTGGAAGATTCATGTGAAAGAAATCATCAGATATTGTCTGGTTGATTCCCTATTGCCAGCAAGTTTAGAAATGTGTGTGTGTGTGTGTGTGTGTGTGTTTTTTCAGAACAAATCAATTATTTTGCTATCTCTTCCTATTTCTCTTTTTTGAATGATATCACTCAAATCTCTCAGTTCCTATGCTAGTCAGCTTTTCATTACTGTGACAAAATTACCTAAAGCAACTTAGAGGAGGAAAGATTCGTTTTGACTGACAGTTTCAGAGGCTTCTGTCCATGGTCATCCAACTCCGTTGTTCTGGGCCTGAGGTGAGGGCAGAACATCACGGCAGAAGAGTAGGGCAAAGGAAAGCTGCTCAGATCATGGTATCTGGGAAATGGGGACATGGAGATGAATAGGTGGAGAGGAGAGAAACTTCCAGGGCACTCTCCCAGTGACCTACCCCCTCCAATCCCCTCCAGTAATCCACTAAGTCAGCAAAAGATTAATCCACTGATGTAGCCCTCATAATCCAATTGCATCCTAAAAACCCCACCTCTGGACACATGAGACTTTGGAGACATTTCTGATCCAAACCTTCACAATTTGCAAAGGACCATTTCTATGGTTGAAAAATCCTATGACAGAGATCCTGTCTAGTGGGTTAAACCACAAGCTCTATCCAGGGAGATTCCTTCTTCTTTTTTTTTTCCTTTTTTTTGTTTTGGTACTAAGGATTGAACTCAGAGGAACTTGACCACTGAGCCACATCCCCAGCCCTATTTTGTATTTTTTATTTAGAGACAGGGTCTTGCTGAGTTGCTGAGTGCCACACTGTTTGCTGAGGCTGACTTTGAACTCGAGATCCTCTTGTCTCAGCCTCCCGATCTGCTGAGATTACAGGTGTGGGCCACCACGCCCCGCTCAGAAAGATTCCTTCTTGTGTACCAAAAGATTTGTGTACCTTTAAGTATTCCAGATTACTTTCATGAAATCATACTGAATCTTCCACCACCAAGAAGGCACTGCTAGGAAATCAAGATGGTTGGTTGAAATTTGTGAAGGAAGTATCAATAATATAAAACAGTGTTACAAGGGCTGGGGTTGTGGCTCAGTGGTAGAGTGCTGGCCTAGCACGTGTGAGGCAATGGGTTCAATCCTCAGCACCATATAAATAAATAAATAAATAAATGTCAAAAAATAAATAAAACAGTGTTAAAGTGTTCCCAGAACACTAGACCTCCAAAATGCCTTTATAATCATTGTATTAGTCTGTTTCTGCTGCAATATCAAAATACTACTGAGTAATTAGTAAATAACAGAAATGTGTTTTTCATAGTTCTAAAAGCTGAAGAATCTAGATCTTAAGGCAAGTGCAGGGTAGGGTCAGTGACTGGTGAGGGCCCAGTCTCTCTGCTTCCAAGATGGCACCTTGTGCTGCATCTTTTATATCCTCAAAGTAGAAAGGCAGCTCAACCTCAAACTCTTTTAAAAGAATACTAATCCAATTACCCACAAAAGTCATAATGGCATTCTAATTAGAATAAGTTATACTTCATGTATGTAGAATATGTCAAAATGCACTCTACTGTCATGTATATACCTCAAAAGAACAAATAATTTTTTTAAAAAAATAGAACGCTAATCCAACTCATGAGGAGAGAGCCCTCAAGATCTAATGACTTTCCCAAGCCATATTTCTTAAAAATGTTGCATTGGGAATTAAGTTTCTGCATGGATTTTATAGGGGACACCATCATTCAAACCATAGTAGTCATGTATATTTAGGGAATTCTATTCACCACAAGTACCTTTAGGAGATTCATAATGCAGGTCAAATCAAATGCTCTGAGAATAATTCCAATTAAAAGAAACCTGTGCGGGGCTGGGGATGTGGCTCAAGCGGTAGCGTGCTCGCTGGGCATGTGTGCGGCCCGGGTTCGATCCTCAGCACCACAAACAAAACAAAGATGTTGTGTCCACCGAAAACTAAAAAAGTAAATATTAAAATTCTCTCTCTCCCTCTCTCTCTCTTAAAAAAAAAAAGAAAAAAGAAAGAAAAGAAACCTGTGCATGGAGGCCCTACTTGTCCCCATACAAATCTGTGGACCCCCCCCCCACCGCTTAGATGTCTTTCCATCACCAAATTTGTGGAGTTCTAGAAGAGCCCATGCCATCAAAATTGTAACCCTGCCCAAATTGTAATAGTTTTATTAGAAACCATTAGGACTTAAGCAAAAAGGAAAATGCAGACTCCCAAGGGGATTGATGTGAACTTGACAGTTTTCTAGAAATGCTTTTAAAGTAGCCAAGGTAGATAATGTTTGGTTAACAGTTCTTCAGAGCCCCCCCCCCCCCCCCCCNCCCCCCCCGCCGGCAACACACACACACATCTCTTCTTTTTCTCAGGTATTTGTTCTTCAAAGCACTTGTCACACCTCTGTCTCTTTTGGGACAAGTGTTCCACGCAAGCACCCTGGGGTGTTGTTGGCCTGTGTGCCACATATCTCCACCTTCAGAGTCAGTTCTCAACCCATAGTAAGCTGTGCCTGGGCAATAAGTCCACAACCCATCAGGAATAATGTGTGTAATGTGTTGCTTGTGGGAGGCTGTGAATCCCCTTCCTCAGCTGCTTGCCTCTTTGTGACCAGCACCTGGCAGTTCAGAGGGGCTTTTCCCATGAATCACAGGGAGGAGAAGGGTTCAGGATGAAAAGAAACATGACATGTAGCATATGGAGTCTTTGCAGGGCCACCCGATGCTTGCAAGGTGCAGTCTTGGAGCATGCTCGCTCGCTCTCGCTCTCTCTCTCTCTCTCTCTCCCACCTACAGGATTAATTTGCCCTTCTGTTATTGTTATTATTTGTTCTGGGAGGTTTTCCTTTTACTAGAACATCTGGCACTATAGTTTCACACCCTGGGGTTTCCTGGAAGCAGTCTCAGGGAGGAATTTGAACCTTCGATACTGGAACTAGCCTGGGCCTGAAATATCGTGAGCTGTAATCTCTGCCCACGTCACGTTCTTTCCCTTGTTTCCTTTGCAAAACATCACTGCAATCAGTCCTACTGTTTTTCAATGAGAGGAACTGGCACCAAGCCCAGAGCTGCATGGGCCCTGTCCTGCCAGGCGTGGAGGTGGCACAAGTCTGATACAATGCCCTCCCACCACCTCTCCATGGATCCCATCCTGTACACTGCCTGGCTTCCTGCATGAGGTCAGAGAGATCAGGGAGCAGGTTGGGTGTGCACCAGCACCTCTGCTGGGTGCCCCCATCACATTATTAACCACAAACCCTATCCATAAAGCTGACATTAAAATGTGAAAAGGTCCCTCTCTTCCTAATTTCTACAGGAGAGCTAAGAGGCCCCTTTCAGTTCGAAAGACCCTAATTAAATGAAGAATATTAACTGAAGACCCTGGAAGGCCCCCTCCTGCCCCAGCCTCCTCTCACAGAGTTGCTCCCTTCTTCTCAAAAGATGCTTTATCCGCACCAGCTGTTTGGGAAATTCCCCTCCCCATCATCTTTAGAGGCTGGCTCCTTGTCTGAACCTTGCAGCTTAAATGTCACCTACTCTGAGAAGCCTTCCTGCTCTGCTCTCTCAGATTCAAGTAACCACCCAGTGGCTTCACCACATCGGTCCATTTGAATCCTCTGCATGGCACTAATCACTAGTAGAGGGTTTATTTGTTTATGGTTTTTTTTTTTGGGGGGGGGGTTATTATGTGTTAGACGGGGAGCCTGTCTTGTTCACCTAGCTCAAGTGCCTGGCACTTAGTAGATGCTGAACAAATATTTGGTGAGAACATATTGACCCCACTCCTTACTCGTTATGTGATCATGGGAAAGTTACTTAACTTCTCTGTGCCTAGGTTTCTTATCTCAAAGACAGAAATAATTATAATGCTTAATTCCTGGGATTGTTGAGAGGATTAGACAAAAACAATCCCATACAACCTTTAGCAAGCACCTGGCATGGAGTGGGCACCCAAAAGCATTAGCTATTGTCCTTGTCAACCTGTTAGCCCATTTGCTCTTGGGCATTTCCAACACTAACTAGTTTCCCAGCCTAGAAGGGCCCTGAGAGAAGGGAGAGGAGCCCAGAGCATGGGGAAGGACTGGTGGGGGTGGAGGGGGAGGGAGCGGAAAAGGGATGAAAGCACAGAAAAGCTGATGGAAAAAACCAGAAAAATGATCATTTCTTTCTCAAAAAACAACTATTATTTTCAAAAGGGTTGTTTCCTTCCCCGTTTCCTTTCTCCTCCTGTCCCTGCCAACGCCACCCTACTGAGCCTGACCCCCATACTTGTCACCAAGCAGCAGGGGTCAAAAATCAAAATGCTCTACAGACTCAGCAGTTTAGGACTCCAACCCAGACTGGGGGACAAGTGACAGTGCCCTCCTACTGTGGCACCCAAAATCATGTCAGACAAAGACATCTGATAAGTCACATTCAACCTCAGATACAGGAAGAAGGGGAGAAAGTCAGCCTGCTTTGGTCTGCAACCACAATCCAGGGTGGATGCCAGCCAGCAGCACTGTCCACGGCCCACCCCAGGCAAATAAATGGGATGGGCCATTCATTTCCTAGGAGATGGTTTACATGGCTACTAAAAGGGAAGAGGAACACTGCTTTCACAAGGAAAAGGGGCCAGCTACCCCTTGAGACCAAGATTATCTCTTCATTATACCCTCCCTCTGCCCACACCCTTCTCCACAAGAGAAGCCGTGGCAAGCTGTTCACCCTCCCAAACCAGCCAGCAGCAATTAACCTGCCATCAAGACCAGAAGCTGCTTTGGGTCCAGATGCCACCTGGTGTTTCAGGGAACAGGTGAGGATCCTAAGAGTGGCCCCTAAGAAGGAGCTCTTGCCCTTCACTCCTGCCAAGGCAAGGGCTGTGCTTAGTGATGATTGCATTTCTCTGGGTGAACCTGATATCTCCATCAGGTTGCGATGCCTACTTTGTTCACGATGTTGTGCTTCCCACCTGGAGAGGTCACACCCTCCAGCTAGGAGGAGAGAGGAGGCCATGCCATCAGCTCCGCCTCGGCACTCGTTGGTCTCCAGTGCTGTCCTACAACTTCCTCTTCCTTCTGTACACTGCAGATCCAGTAGGAGCAGACACAGAGCTTTCCCCAAAAAGTGGCTCTGAGACCAGACTTTGGGTTTGGTCCCAGCTTGGGGCCTTGGAAAGTGGTGAGACCTTTAAAAGGTCTAGTAGGAGAGCTTGAGGTCACTGGAAGCGTGCACTCCTTTGAAAGTGTTGGGAGACACCAGCCCCTTTCTCTCATTCTCCTCTTTTTTGCTTTCTGGACATCAAGTGAGTCATTTTGCTCAGCCATGCATTCCTGCCATGATATGCTGCCCTGCCACAGCCTCAAAACTGCAGGGTCCACCAATTGCAAACTGGAACCCCTATGAGTCAAAATAACCCTCTTGTCTTTTTTTTTAATTTGTTCTACTTAGTTGTGCATAACAGCAAAATGCATTTCAATTCATTGTACACAAATGGAGCACAAAATTTCAATTTTCTGGTTGTACGTGGTGTATACACGCACAAATGGTGCTGTCCCTCCGATTCCACCATCTTTCCTACTCCCATGATCTCTGTCCACCCTCCCCTTTGCCCAATCCAAAGTGCCTCCATTCTTCCCATGGCCCCTCCCCATCATGGATTATCATTTACTAATCAAAGAAAACATTAGACCTTTAATTTTTTGGAATTGGCACACTTGCTTAGCATAATATTCTCCAACTCCATTCTTTTACCTGCAAATGCCATAATTTTATTCTCTTTTAAAGCTGACTAATATTCCATTGTGTATATATACCATAGCTTCCCCATTTGTCTATTTATGGGCATCCAGGTTGGTTCCACAGTTTAGCTATTGTGAATTCAGCTGCTATAAACATTGAGGTGGCTTTATCACTATAGTATGCTGATTTTAAGTCCTTTGGGTATAGACTGAGGAGCAGAATAGCTGGGTCAAACAGTGGCTCCATTCCAAGTTTTCTGAGGAATCTCCATATTGCTTTCCAAAGTGGTTTACACAAATTTGCAGTCCCACCAGCAATGTATGAGTATACCTTTTTCCCCACATCTACACCAACACTTACTATTACTGTATTCTTGATAACTGCCATTCTGACTGGAGTGAGATGAAATCTTAGAGTAGTTTTGATTTGCATTTTTCTTATTGCTAGAAATGTTGAACATTTTTAAAATATTTGTTGATCGATTGTATATCTTTTTCTGAGAAAGTATCTGTTTAGCTCATTAGCCCATTTATTGATTGGGTTGTTTATTCTTTTGGTATTAAGTTTTTGTGTGTGTGTTCTTTATATATCCTGGAGATTAGTGCTCCATCTGATGTGCATGTGGTAAAAATTTGTTCCCATATTGTAAGCTCTCTCTTCACCTCAGTAATGGTTTTCTTTGCTGAGAAGAAGCTTTTTAATTTGAATCCATCCCATTTATTTATTTTTTAAATTTTAATCTGTTATATATGACAGCAGAATGCATCACAATTCATATTACACATATAGAGGACAAATTTTCATGTCTCTGATTGTATACAAAGTAGAGTCATACCATTTGTGTCTTCATACATGAACTTAGGGTAATGATGACCATCTCATTCCATCCTCTTTCTTATCCCCATGCCCTCTCCCTTACCCTCCCTCTCCTTTGCCCTATCAAGAGTTCATCTAATTCTCCCATGCCCCACCTCAACCACATTATGAATCAGCATCCTTAAATAAGAGAAAACATTCAGCATTTGGTTTTGGGGGGATTGGCTAACATCACTTAGCATTATGTTCTTTACCTCTATCCAATTACCTGCAAATGTTAAGATTTTATTCTCTTTTAATGCTGAATAATATTCCATTGTGTATATATACCACATTTTACTTATCCATTCATCTACTGAAGGGCATCTAGGGTGGTTCTACAGTTTAGCTATTGTGAATTCAGCTGCTATAAACGTTAATGGGGCTGTGTCCCTGTAGTATGCTGTTTTTAAGTCCTTTGGGTATAGACCAAAGAGTAGGATAGCTGAGTCAAATGGTGGTTCCATTCCCAGTCTTCCAAAGATTCTCCATACTGCTTTCCATATTGGAGTCCCACCAGCAATGTATGTGTGTGACTTTGCCCCCACATCCTCACCAACACTTATTGTTGTTTGTAGTCTTAATAGCTGCAAATCTGACTGGAGTGAGATGAAATCTTAGACTAGTTTTGATTTGCATTTCTCTAATTGCTAGTGATGATGAACATATTTTCATATATTTGTTGATCAATTGTATATCTTCTGAGAAGAAGAATATATATACACAGCCCATTTATTGATTGGGTTATTTGTTTTTTTGGTGTTAAGATTTTTGAGTTTTTTATATATCCTAGAGATTAGTGCTCTATCTGATGTGCATGTAGTAAACATTTGTTTACCAAAAATGTAGGCTTTCTATTCACCTCACTGATTGTTTCTTTTGCTGAGAAGAAGTTTTTAGTTTGAATCCACCCCATTTATTGATTCCTGATTTTATTTCTTGCACTTTAGGAATCTTATTAAGAGAGTCAGGGTCTAACTTGAAATGATGAAGATATGTGCCTACTTTTTCTTCTATTAGGTTCAGGGTCTCTGGTCTAATTCCTAGGTCCTTGATCCATTTTGAGTTGAGTTTTGTGCATGGTGAGAGATAGAGGTTTAATTTCATTTTGCTACATATGGATTTCCTGTTTTCCCAGCACCATTTGTTGAAGAGGCTATCCTTTCTCCAATGTATGTTTTTGGTGCCTTTGTCTAGTATGAGATAACTGTATTTATGTCAATTGGACTCTGTGTCTTCTATTCTATACCATTGGTCTACATGTCCGTTTTGGTGCTAATACCATGTTGTTTTTGTTACTATTGCTCTGTAGCAGAGTTCAAGGTCTGGTATTGTGATGCCTCCTGCTTCACTCTTCTTGCTAAGGATTTCTTTGGCTATTCTAGGTCTCTTATTTTTCCAAATGAATTTTATGATTGCTTTTTCTAGATCTATGAAGAATGTCATTGGGATTTTAATAGGAATTGCATTAAATCTGTATAACAGTTTTGGTAGTATGGCCATTTTGACAATATTAATTCTTCCTATCCAAGAGCATGAGAGATCTTTCCATCTTCTAAGGTCTTCTTCAATTTCCTTCTTTAGTGTTCTATAGTTTTCATTGTAGAAGAATTTCACCTCTTTTGTTAGATTCATTTCCAATTATTTTATATTTCTTTGAGGCTATTTTAAATGAGGAAGTTTTCTTAATTTCTTTTTCAGTGGATTCATCACTTATGTATAAAAATGCATTTGCTTTATGGTATTGATTTTATACCCTGATACTTTGCTGAATTCATTTATTAGTTCTAAAAGTCTTCTGGTGGGATTTTTTTGGGTTGTCTAAATATAGAATCATGTCATCAGCAAATAGTGATAGTTTGAGTTCTTCTTTTCCTATGCTTATTCCTTTAATTTCTTTTGTCTCTCTGATTGCTCTGGCTAGAATTCCAAGAATTATGTTAAATAAAAATGGTGAAAGAGGGTATCCTTGTCTTATTCAAGTTTTTAGAGGGGATGCTTCCAATTAGAATGTTTCCGTTTAGAATGATGTTGGCTTTGGTCTTAGCGTAGATAGCTTTTACATTATTGAGGTATGGTCCTACTATTTCTAATTTTTCTAGTGTTTTGAACATAGAGGAGTTATATTTTATCAAATGCTTTTTCAGCATCCATTGAGGTAATCATATGATTCTTCTCTTAAGTCTACTGATGTAATGTATTACATTTATTGATTTCCTTATGTTGAACCAACCTTGCATCCCTGGGATGAATCCCACTTGATTGTGTTGTACTATTATTTATTTATTTATATTATTAGTTGCTCAAGACAATACAATGATCTTGACATATCATACATTTGATTCAAATAGGGTCTGAATTCTCATTTTTCCACGTGTACAGATCGCAGGATCACATTGGTTATACATCCATGTGTATACATAAGCAATCCTAGTGTCAGTTGTATTCTGCTGCCCTCCCTATCCCCCTCTCCCCTCCCCTCCCCTCCCCTCCCATCACTATTCTCTACCCATTCTACTGTAACACTTATTCTCTCTCTCTCTCTCTTTTTCTTCCCTTCCCCCTCGCACCATTATATATGTATTTTGTGAACCCATGAGGGTCTCCTTCCGTCTTTCGTGCAATTCCCCTTCTCCCTCCCTTTCCCTCCCCCCTCTTTTCCTTGTTTCGTGGTAATCTTCTTCTCATGCTCTTCCTTCCTACTCTGTTTTGAGTCACCCCCCCTTATATCAGAGAAGACATTTGGCATTTGTTTTTTAGGGATTGGCTAACTTCGCTTAGCATAATCTGCTCTAGTGCCATCTATTTCCCTGAAAATGCCATGATTTTGTTATTTTTAATGCTGAGTAATATTCCATTGTGTATAAATGCCACATTTTTTTAATCCATTCATCTGTTGAAGGGCATCTGGGTTGATTCCACAGTTTAGCTATTGTGAATTGTGCTGCTATGAACATTGATGTAGCTGTGCCCATGAAGTATGCTCTTTTTAGGTCTTTTGGGTATAGTCCGAGAAGGGGAATAGCTGGGTCAAATGGTGGTTCCATTCCCAGCTTTCCAAGGAATCTCCATACTGCCCTCCAAATTGGCTGCACCAGTTTGTACTATCTTTTAAATATGTTTTTCTATGCAATTTGGCAGAATTTTATTGAGATTTTTTTGCATCTATGTTCATCAGGGATATATCAGTCTGAAGTTTTCTTTCCTTGATGTGTCTTTGTCTGGTTTTGGTCTCAGGGGGATGCTAGACTCATAGAATGAGTTTGGAAGGGTTCCCTTCTCTTGTATTTCACGGAATAATTTGAGGAGTATTGGTATTAGTTCTTCTTCAAGGGTCTTATAGAACTCAGCTGTGTAGCCATTTGGTCCTGGGCTTTTCTTGGTTGGTAGGCTTTTGATGATGTCTTCTGTTTCCTTGCTTGAAATTGATCTGTTTACATTGTGTATGTCCTCCTGATTCAGTTTGGGTAGACCATATGTTTCTAGAAATTTGTTAGTGTCATCAAGGTTTTATTGGAGTATAAATTTTCAAAATAGTTTCTAATTATCTAACCCTCTTCTCTTATACATTAATTATCTCAGGTATTTTACCATAGTGAAGGAAAACTGACTAACAATAGGAAAGGGAAACCAGCCAATGGATGAGACATAAAAGAGAAACATCCTGCTTCAGAGAGCTAGGGCTCAGTCCCACTGAGGGCTCTCTTGGAAGTCATGTGGACACACCTTAGAACTGATTGTTGTATGGGGGCGTTGTTGAGGAGGTAAGCTATAAGATTTTCCACTAACTCCTGTCCCTTAGAACTGAGCATTGCTCCTGGGGTTAACTCCCCAGCCCTTTGAACCTGTCCCCAGAAAGAGCTGCCAGAGAATGTTCTCAGGCAGAGAGCCCAGGAAGCCCTTGCGCCTGCGCTGGAGCTGTCTGTCAGTGATATTCAAGGTTGTCTGAGGGGCTTTCAGCATTCCCAACAACTCCTGCTACCTCTAATGACAGGTGATGAGCTTCTCAGAACAACGTTCCATGGATAGAGGTAGTTTGGAACATCTATTTCAGATTTATTCTTAACTTCCTAGAAATACTTTCAACAATTCTTAAATTGACATGGTTATGTAAATTGGCTTCTCTGTGATTTCTTTGAATGAAAGTTTCCTGGACATAAAACAAAGGCTTCCCTACTAGTGGCCTGAGCTCTGTGCTCCCTGGAATCCTAATCTAGGGCCCTCAAAGCTCTGAGTAAAGGCTCTGGACAGTGGGAGAAGGCCAGGAAAAGAGATAGAACAGCCTCCTTGCAGTGCTTTGAAGTTCAGCTTAGATACACCGCACTGTGGGGAGACCCACACCCCCTCCCCAACTGGGGAAAGTGAGCTCAGGAGTTGCTGGAATAAACTGGGTCCTAGCAAGAAAAAATAATCTCTCCTCCAAGTGCCTCTCCACCTCCCGTCTAGACATGCCTACTTTAAAGCCCTGGGTGGGAACAGGCTGACTTTGACAACAAAAGTATCACGGAAATTTTTCCTGGAATTCATCCATGGAAAAATTCACCCGCCTATCATTTGATACTTTGATCCATGGAGTTCCACCCATCTCAGGCACTCTGTAACCCCTATAGGGTCTTTAGATAATATCCTGCTTCAACTCAATGCCACATTTTTTTTTCTCCAACAAAGAAGAATTTTCCACAGGCATTGCTGCCTCAGTTACAGTTTTTAAAACAGAGGATGATTTTGCCTGGCAGGCTCCAAGAAAGAAGGAAGGTCACCTTCCTCCTGGGCTGCAGCCTAAGTTGGGAGTCATCTCTTGACCAAACAGATGGGAACAGGTCAAGGTTTCCCAGCAACTAAAACTTCTTAATAAAATTTATTTATAAATAGCTCCTCTAGGTGACGGTGAGAGGGTCTACAAGTAGACCAGTAGGAAGACAAGGGTCCTGAGCTTGGTTGACTCTCTTACTAACTTTGTGGCTTAGGATGAATTGTTTGCTCTTGCCAAACCTGTAAATTTCTCAGTCCATAAAGCTAGCAAATAGAGTCATCTCTTAGAACACTGGTCTGTACCTAGAATAGGGCCTCAGCAACTAACTGTACTCTTGCCCCCAATTAGTGCTTTGCATATGGTAGGCACATGATATTTTGTGGTTGAATGAAATAGCTGTGGTAAACGGGTCACTGTTCCTGACTCCTGTGCCCATGGCAGACATTGCTAACCAGTTGTGCTAGTGTTTCATACTGAAAGTAGATGCAGTATCAGATTTCTTCTCTGCTTAACTCTCTAGACAGGCACAACCAATCAATTAGAGCTCACATATGAAATGATATCTATTTGCCATACCTGGGCAAGCTCTGGAATTTTTCAACATTCAACTTTTCTAGTAAAGGAAATACTAACAGATAGACTAATTATCACTCAGAGAAGATAAATATAAACATGACTGAATATTTTGATCTTATGTCTTTGCATAAGAATCTGGATTTTTATCATCCTGATTGAGGCAGGAAATGCATTTGATCAGTGAAGAGCTCATAAAATCAGGCTACTTCAGATCTTTGTAGGAAAATCCACATTTCTAGACCCTTGTGGAAGACATCCATTTCTTACCCCTACCAGGTAGCAGAAGACTAACTCCAACATATAACCCCATCCCAGCAACTAGACACCTCTGGTGGGTCTAAGTTTAGAAAATTTCAATGTCTGGGACCTGGTTTATCTGAAGGTCATTTTTCCCCACCAAGATTACCATGGTAAAATATCAAGGTCAATAATGAAAGGAAAAAAAGTCATAGAAAGACAATAGAGAGTGAGATGCAGAGAAGGGATTTTTGATGCACAAATTTTCAATATTTTTCACACTTACTCACTCACTCACTGAGCTGCCTGTGTTGTGGGACAGGTCACTCAGAAAACACACCAAGTCCCAGTTTTGCCCAAATTGAAGATTATTTAGCTGGCCACTGATAGCTCCCCCACAAGACCCATAACAGTCTCTGCAAGGAACAGCCCCAAGCTTGAGCATTTTAAGATATTTAAAGGAAAAAAACATATCTGGAGTGACATAGCTGCAAGCAAGCAGGCACAGAAGCTGAATTGGACAGTTAGCGAGACAATGCAATGGGTACATTGGTATTTCCCACAGGACTTTCCAGGTTGGCATAGCAGCAAGCAAGCAGAAGGGAAGCGGGTCAAAATGACTTAGCTGAGTACAAGTTAGAGAATGGTTACTAACATCTAGACAATCAAACTCTGACAAGGTACATTGCCTAGGAAAAATGGAAAGCAAAGAGAACAATTTTACATTGTTTAAGAATTGCTATTTTGTGTTGCCAAGTATGTTATGCTAGGTAACTATTAATGGGTACAGAGGTGAGGTTTTCCCATGGGAGAAGCATTTCTTACTTGATATGGAGTCTCAGGGTAAAATGGAGTCTGTTTGCTCATTGCCCATAGAGCCTGGCCCATAACACATGGAAATAGTTGGAAGCACTAATCCATGCTCCATTTTGCTATGTCTGAAAGACTTTGTCTTGAGGCACAAATATCAAAACTCACCAAAAGGCTTTTGGAACATCATCAAAAGAACCTGAGTGTGTGAGGTTTCCAGTTTTCACGTCAGAATACAGAGGACAACTAAAAGCTCATGCTCTTCTGCATGGTGTCATGCAGGTGAACCACAGCCACAACTCTTCTCATCATCTGTTGCCATCAGCACCACGACCTTACCTGATGATACATCTGAAGTCTACACTGATGCCACCTGCTAAACTGACTGCTTTAAATTGTAGCATGAGAACAAATGAAGTGGGTCACTGTCCCACTACGTGTACAAAGCACTGAGGTGCAGATGTCACCCTGGCCAAAAAGTCAGCTGTCAATAATGTATTCATCTACTATGCATTGTCTTCCAGGCTTGAATCTAAGGAAATAAATCTAGAAATTTCTGAGCATGAATAAAAGATGGATGAGATTAGCATTCTTAGCAAGTGGCTTTAGTTGGGGTTGGTAAGAGTGTACTTTGCCCCAATAATTGCTGAAGATCTTAACTGCTTTTCATGCAGGCTTCAATTAAAAATCCCCAGGGCAGTGAATTAGTAAATTGTTGGATTTAACAAGAGGCTAGGGACTGAGAATCTGAGAAGTTGTTACAAAAGGCAGGACAAGGGACATTCAGTGAACAGCTAGCTCCCCCAGAGCTGAGAGGCCATGCCCTCAAGAACTGTCCAGCAGGGGAAGAGAGATCCAGTGCATTTTGTGGAGCCCTAGTACCTTAACATAGTACCACATTTTATTGACTAACATAAAATTTGCCCTGAAGGAAACATGAGATAAAATGCTAACTTGCCCAACTTATTCAAGTAAAGATTCTCTTAACAGGGCTGGGGATGTAGCTCAGTGATAGAGTGCTTTCCCTGCATGTGTGAGGCCCTGGGTTCAATTCTCAGCACCACAAAAAAAAAAAACATAAATGAATAAAACAAAGCTATAAAAAAGTTACCTCATTCAAAAAAAAAAAAAAAAGATTCTCTTAATAAAAGCACACTCTTGGTTAGCACCACAATTTTGACCACAAAATTATTCCTATCTTTTCCTCTCCATCATATAGAATTGTTCTTAGGAAGTGGCTACCAGCCAAGGACTACTCAACAATCTAAGAGTCACAGAACTTGCAATAAATGCATAAGGTCTTCAATTAATGCTCACCCACTTGGCAAGTTGCTCCTCTTAAAAAGGAAAAGTGGGAAAGGGGAATCTTATGAAAATCAAAGAGAGACCAGTAAAGTACAGGAAAGGGACCTGGGGGAGAGATAGAGGAAATACTATGGAATGAAATTAATTAAATTGTATTGTTATATTTACTGACATGTGCATGTAACAAATATGTATAACAATGAATCTCACCATTATGAAAAATAAGGAGGAAAAGAATGAATTTCCAGTATCATAACAATAAAGAGAATTCTCCTCTCACAAAAGGGGGATCATAAAGGACTGTGAGTGAAAGGGATGTGGTTATAAAGCAGACATGGCTTCTCTTTGCTTTTCCATTTTCTGTCTATGTGTCAGAGGTAGGGAAATATTGGGAGCCACAAGCTGAAGTTAGCAGAATCTCTGTCAGCTCGGATCTTTGAATGACTACTTGAAATAGAGCTAGCCCAGAAGAGGAGTTTCTTCAGCTAACCAGAAGAAACCTCTGCATCTGTAAGCCATGAGAGGAAGAAACACACTGTATGAAGTCACTGGAATTTGGTAGAGCAGTTGGTTTGCTCTAACTGATCCCTGCCCTCTGCTAGAAGAGTATGAGCCCAGTATACTATTCTTGTGCTAAACGACAGACCCCTTCACTCCCACAGCCCATCTTTCAATTCCATCTGAACAACCCCAGCATTGGAGATTATTTCCATACTCGCCTTGATCAATATTTGCTTTGGATTCCACGAATGTGTTCCATCTATAATCTGCCACCCAAAAGGAAGTGGCTCAGCCCTCTGCAAGACTGAGAGCTTCATTAGTTTGGGTTTGCATAGCTTCTGTTTGTAAGGCTGCCAACTCAGCAAACACCTTTGCCTTCCACCTTAGCATCCTTAGACATTGGTTGTGTGGTTCTGGTCCTGTCAAATATGCATGCACTCAGGTCCTCCAGGTTACAACTAGAAGTATCTGATGCTTTCCAAATGGCCTGAACGTGCTGTCTCGAATGCAACTTCACATACGGTGGAAACACACATCTCCAAGACAGGCTTAGTTGGGGATCTTTTCCCAGTCTCTAATAAAAGTTTGTACAGATTTCCAACTCTAGCCCCAAGCTTATAATCATGTGCTGAGTTCTCAGGAGGCAGAAAAACCATCAGAGGTGTCACACTGTGAAAATTCATGTGGGAAAATTCCTTCATTCTAAGCAGAATTGTTTGGAAGCTGCCTACAAGTTCTGCTGGGCAGACATGGCTTAATTACTCCACAAAGGCAGTCAATGCTGGGACCTATTTGCATGTTTTAAGAGAACTGTGATTTTTGAGATAACGGACTGTGTGTATCTCTTCTCAACTCCTCATTCAGTGATAGTGGGACTACACTGGCACCTTGAAGTCAGCCATGGCGAAAGTATTTACATCATGGAAATTGGCATAAGTACAAATCAGGTTGTTTGTTTGTACCATAGAATTGTTTTGTAAGCATTTACCATCACATTGCTGTGAAAGGGAGGGAGGACTGCAGAACTGCCTGTCAAACCACAAGCCACGACTGAGTTCTGTCTGGCTGTCTTGACAGGGCCACAGTACCAATTTCCAAGGCAGTGGTAGACCCTGGGTATAATCACTGACAATTGTTGGGCCTTGTTCTGGATGTGATGAGAAAGAAGACTAAATAGCAAATGACTTTCTGTGGCAAATAATGGCCACAACAAGGCTGAAATACTATAGAAAAAAAAAATGGTGCATTAGTTTGGAAGCCAGAAAATGGATCCTATCTTTGTAGTAAGATTCTAGTACTTCATTTTCCACTGACCCGGGGACATTGGATAGGTCTCCTTGGATAGGAGGAGGGAAGAAAAAGACTATGCTCATTGGCAGCCTGTCAAGCACGGTGTAAGTGGCTCAGTGCAGTTGAACTTCCACATGGCCCTCTGCCTTAGGTATTAGATCCAAGGAGACCAGGTCCAAAGGCCCAGGGAGACAGTAACTTGCCTAAGGTCACGTGCTGGTAAGAAGTCTAGAGACAAACCTGGGCATGTCTGACTCCAGTGTCCATGCTATTTGCCACAGAGCTAACAATCCCTATTTTATTTATCTGTGAAACTCCAGTAAAAAGAATAAGCTGCCCTTCCCTCAAAGGAAATCAATACCAAATTTTTTCAATAAAAACTTTGTTGAGGTTGATTCATAAAACTTTCTGTTTTAAAGTATACAATTTTGTGGTATCAGAGTTTAGGACATGCCACCCCAAAATGACAACTTGGAAATTGACATAACTACAAAAGCGAGAAGATTTTATTACCCCCGAAAAGAAACCCATCAGTCCCTGTTTCCTCCTCCCTGCCGTTCCTGGCAGCCACTAATTTTTCTGTCTCTATGGATTTGCCTGTTCTGGACATTTTATATAAATAGAATCATACAATATGTGGCCTTTTGCATCTGGCTTCTTTCACTTAGCATAATATTGACAAATCTGTTGTAAAGTTCATGGAGTCCTACAGATGAAATCTACTAAGTCGAAAGGTAAATATATGCAGTTTTAGTTAAATACCAGTGAGCAACAGAAGCCAGGAAAGGAATGTGAGGTGCTGGCATAACAAATTTTTAAATTCAGTTTTACATTTATTGAGGGTCTTTTATTCAAAACAGCCAAAAATGTCTACCCTGATAGAGCTTAGATTAAGGCAGAGAGAAACAGACAGAAATAAAGATAAAATAAAAACTTACAGAAGTTTTTAATGACTGTGGGTGAGAAAGGCAGATTTGGGAATCATAGATTCTAGAGAACAGGTCTACAGAACTCATTTAGCACCCCTGCCCCTGTATTTATATTGCCTAACAGTAGGAGTCCCCAGGGTCCCCTGCCTTTGCCCACCTCTAAAGCTTAATGAGAGTCCCAGAATTCAGGGACTCTCTGTCTTCCTTTCCCACCTCAGCTCTCTTCCTCTCTGAAATCCTGAGCTGAGAGGAAAGAAAACTTCCTTCTCCTTCCCTCCCAAATCTCATCTTTCCCCTGCATTACCTCCAACCAAAGAGAGAAGTGCTCTGTTCCACCCTCCACCGGCCCCTCATCCTGCCCCCACTCAGCATGCCATGGTGGCCTGCAGCTAACCATGATCTGTGGGTTTCTTGCCAAGCGTTTCAAGGTATAACACTGTTCTTGGTCTGAAGCTTCCTGGAGTCTGGTGAGGTTCCTTCTGGCCCCACATCCAGCCATTTCACAAACAAATCATTGCCAACTTCAGCTCCCCTACTGCTGATAAACTTTTTTTTTAACCCAATATTTATTCTTATAACTAGAAACATTCCAACCTTTCCTCACAGCTAAATTCACCATTTCAAAAACACCAACAATGTTAACATGCCAGAAAAATCCACACTTTTTGAGTGTGGGTGGTACCTGCATAATCCTAATTTTCTTCCACTAATGCTGTATATGTAATTAATCATGGTTTGTTAATAGCATATTCTTATGATATAAGTACTACATATCACCAGAGAGAAAAATAAAGAATATTAATGAGAAAAAGTAGAATCGGTGTGGTAGACAGTCTCTAAGACAGTCCCGGGAAAGCTTCCCTTTCTGCATGACCTTGTGTATGCCTTCCCTTGGCTGAGGGCCAGCTCACTTGGAAGCCATGACTGTGGCTTCCAAGATTAGGTTTGCAGAGGAGTTGACATAACAGGTCTAAGACTGCTGTCCTTAGAAAGGCCTACTTAGGTTGTTGTTCCTTGGCTGACATCTAGGAACTTGAATTTTATAAAGAAAACGTCCCATCATTCCCTGATAAGGAGGGTCTCCTGTGCCTAAACTGTTTGTGCAAACACCATGGTTACAATGAGGCACCCACCTTCCTTCTGGAAGTCTGGAATTTTGGTATGTGCTTTACAAAAGGTGCTGATGTGGGCAGCCTGCAATAAAAACCCTGGGAATTGAGTCTTCAATGAATCAGTCAAGTAGAGCACACATTTCACTTATGTTACTACTCACTGCTAGGGGGATTAAGTCTTTCCTGAATGACTCCACTGGGAGGGGACTTTTGCCGTCTTGTGCCTGGTTTTCTCTGGGCTTCACCTCATACACATTTTACCTCTGCTAACTTTGCTTTATCCCTCTGCAGTTATAAATCATAGCCATGAATATGATCATATTCTGGGATATATGAATCCTCCTAGCAAATCATCAAACTGGGAATGGATCTAAAGGACATCATAAAACATTAGGCTACAAGAAGACTCTGATATCTCTCCTCTTTCTTCTCTCTTCTCTCCCTCTCTTCTCTCTTTACACACACACACACACACAAAAAAAAAAAAAAAAAAAAAAAAAAACCCAAGCTACCATATCAGAAATAACTTTATTGAGAGACCCACACAGCGATGACTAGGGTCTCTTGCCAGTTGCCAACAGCCAACACTTGAGTCCACTTAACAGCCACCTGAGTAAGTGTGAAAGCACTTCCCTTGAGCTCACTAACACCAGCCTCCATCTCAACTGCAGCCTTGGGAACTGGAGAGATCCCGAGGAGAGGATGCCTAAAGAGCATCCCCAGGGATTCCTGACCCACGGAAACTGTGAAATGGTGTTTGTTGTCTTAAGCAGCTAAGAAATATGCCTGTATTAGTCAGATTTTTTCTGCTGTGACTAAAGAACCCGACCAACACAATTGTAGAGGAGGAAAAGTTTATTTGGGAGCTCACGGTTTCAGAGGTCTCAGTCGATAGACAGCTGGCTCCATTTCTCAGGACTCCAGGTGGGGGTGAACAACATGGTGGAAGAGTGAGGCAGAGGGAAGCAGCTCACACAATAACCAGAAAGCAGAGAGAGAGATCTCCACTTGCCAGATACAAAAATATACCCAAAAGCCACACCCCTATGCCCCACCTCCTCCAGCCACACCCCACCTGCCTTCAGTTACCATTCTATTAATCCCATCCGGTGATTACTTCACTGATCAGGTTAAGGCTCTCATAACCCAATCATTTCTCCTCTGAACCTTCTTGCATTGTCTTACACATGAGCTTTTGAGGAACACCTCACATCCAAACCATAACAATGCTCTTTACCTGGACAGCATTGCTGTTTATGTTTTAGGGTCTATCTCTTCAAGGAGTTTTCTATACCCACATATACATAGAAAAGGGATTTTAGTTGGCACTGAATTCCCTTTTTATTGTTGTTGACAATTTCAGTAAAAAACAAAAGCCTATGACAAAGATACAATATTTCCTTTCATTGTCAGGATCAGTTCTTGCATTTCAGAATGAGAGCTGGTATTTCTTTTTGGGTCAAATTGTCCCTTGGTTTTGGGGAGCAGGGGGAGTAGAGAAGAAGGGATGTCTTTAAGGGACTTTGGTCAAGTGGACCTAAGATCCCGCTCTGAATCAGGGAGATTTAAGACATTAGTTCAGTCACTCTACATAATAATGTAAATGCCATTATCCTCAGTGAAGATGGGATTAATTTCTAAAAATTATGTTTCTTTTTAGGAAAGTTGTTTTCCCCTCTTCGAGGTCTCAGCGGGATTGGTGGAAAGAATCTTGTGAGGGGAGATGGTTTAAGGACAGTCCTACAAAGAGGTAATAAGTTTGTTCTTGCACAATGGCATGGAACTGAAGGAAAAGACAAGAACCAGCCAGCAGAGGATACAGCAGGTGACACTGACCCAAGTACAGGTTTTCTGGCAGCAGACATTTAGTATCCAACTTTAAGTTTTCCTTTCTTGGGCTTTCAATCCCCATAAATTATACCCTGCCACTCAGGAAAGTTGAATTAAGCATCACAGCTCAACTTTACCTGTGTTTGGGGAGTTCAGGGAACCAATTGTTTACATTTCTGCAAATCATCATGAGGTGAGAAATATTAGCCTGTAGAAGCTGGCTTCCCAGGACAAGAGGTGGCATGCAAAAGAATGAAACAAGGCTAAGGTGAAGAGAGACAGGAGGGTAGTCTTAAAGAAAAAAGAACATTTTTCAGTCATACTAGATGGGAGCCAGAGTCACAAGATGCAAATATCAAAAACAAGGGTAGCCTCTTTGCAGCTAGAGGAAGCTGGAAAATCAAAATCAATATTTGGGGTTTTTTTAATAACAAATTGCGAAATAGGGGGGGGAAGGAAGATGGCGGCGAGGGGAGTGCATTGCCCCCGTGTGCTGCTTCACTGTGTGGGAGTATGACAAGTCAGGACGGCTAAAGGATATCTTGTTAGGAATTTCCAGCAATAGTGGGGAGCTCCAGAACCTGGAGGAAGGATTTCCATCGCACGAGGATCGGCTACGGGGACTCAAACGCGAGAGGTTTGTCGCACGGAGGGTAACACTGCTTATTCAGCAAACCGCCCCGCGGCTAGAGTCTGCAGCGCGCACTGGGAAACGGGAGATAGCGACGCAGGGATACAGTGCTGCAGTTTCTGCCAGCCGTGCAAGCACCGTACTCAGGGCTGAATTCTGGGTTCGAGACAGGGGAAGGAAGCGGTCCATCTCGGTTCTCCACACCGGTCAGACCACAGAGGAGGCCAGCAGCGACCATGTTGGAAAGCTGACGTCACCATCCCTGTTTTCGACTGACCGCAGCGCATTCAGCCATAGAACAGGTAATTTCAGGCTGCAATTCGCCTGCGGCTTGCAGACACATTGCTAGGGTTCAGTGCCTGGGTGCTTCTTAGAACCTGATCTTATCGGAGCGAACACCGAGCCCGGGGCGGCTGAGTTCCGGCTCCCGGAACTGTCCCGGAACCGCCCTGGCCCAGGGCTGCGGAGCCTG